>NC_140182.1:35979840-35984840 GCF_963971535.1 Notolepis coatsorum | reverse complement strand
CTTAACCAACCTGCTCAACACCATGTTCCCTTAACCAACCTGCTCTGTCTCAACACCATGTTCCCTTAACCAACCTGCTCTGTCTCAACACCATGTTCCCTTAACCAACCTGCTCAACACCATGTTCCCTTAACCAACCTGCTCAACACCATGTTCCCTTAACCAACCTGCTCAACACCATGTTCCCTTAACCAACCTGCTCAACACCATGTTCCCTTAACCAACCTGCTCAACACCATGTTCCCTTAACCAACCTGCTCAACACCATGTTCCCTTAACCAACCTGTCTCAACACCATGTTCCCTTAACCAACCTGCTCCGTCTCAACACCATGTTCCCTTAACCAACCTGTCTCAACACCATGTTCCCTTAACCAACCTGCTCTGTCTCAACACCATGTTCCCTTAACCAACCTGCTCAACACCATGTTCCCTTAACCAACCTGTCTCAACACCATGTTCCCTTAACCAACCTGCTCAACGCCATGTTCCCTTAACCAACCTGCTCTGTCTCAACACCATGTTCCCTTAACCAACCTGCTCAACACCATGTTCCCTTAACCAACCTGCTCTGTCTCAACACCATGTTCCCTTAACCAACCTGCTCAACACCAGTGTTCCCTTAACCAACCTGCTCTGTCTCAACACCATGTTCCCTTAACCAACCTGCTCTGTCTCAACACCAGTGTTCCCTTAACCAACCAGTGTTGGCGGTAACGCGTTACAAAATAACAAATGACTGTAATCACTACATTTGTCTATACTGAGACAGAGGGTTGTTACTTACATACTTACTGTATTACATACTGTACATTAGCCTACCCTTCCACCTTCTCATGCTTAAATAAATATTGATAGAATCCCTCCTAGCTTACCGCTTGTTCGGATTGCGCATTTGAGTGAGAGAGCATTATATTAGAGATAAAGAGAGAGAGCGAGACTACGTTACCTCCCACAGCTTGTTCAGATGGAGTGAGCGAGAGAGATACCCCTTCTATCTGTGATGGATTTAAATATATACTGCAATTATCATATCTTTATTGGCATACCCACATGCACCTATCGAAAAATGCCCCTATCTTACTGCTTCTTTTCATCCCCTTGCCTGTCTCCGTTTGCTGTAATAATGCCGTGTTGTGAATTCAAATAAATATTGATGAGATTCCTTATGAGCCTTTCAAAACAGCCCTCCTAGTTTAGCCCACTGCTTGTTGCAAGTGTGTATCCGGGTGAAAGATTATACGAGAGAGAGAGAGAGAGAGAGAGAGAGAGAGAGAGAGAGAGAGAGAGAGAGAGTGAGAGAGAGAGAGAGAGAGAGAGAGAGAGAGAGGGAGAGGGGGAGAGGGAGAGGGGGAGAGGGGGAGAGGGAGAGGGGGAGGGGGAGAGGGGGAGAGAGAGAGCATGTTACCTACAGCTTGTTAAATTAAGGTCTGCACACTCAAGACGGTATGGAGAGAGAGAGAGAGAGAGAGAGAGAGAGAGAGAGAGAGAGAGAGAGAGAGAGAGAGAGAGAGAGAGAGAGAGAGAGAGAGGGAGGGGGGGGGTGTCACGATGGGGTTAGGTAGAATGCAATAATACAGAAAGGGAAAGAATGGAGGAGGCAGAGGCGAGGAGTGAAGCTTGGAGAAGGGTGTTTACTGTAGAATCCAGTGCAATACAGGGAAAATACAGAAACTAAATAACAAAACTTCACAATACAAAACAACAAACACTAAGACTTACTAGAGGGAGAACGGTGCGACACGACGTGGAGGAACAGGGGGAAACTGGAGGAATGTCGCCACACAGAAGGGAGGACAGACAGAACCCTATATACCCCAACTAATTAACAATTAAGAACACCTGGCCAACACAGAATCACAAACAACCCCTAGACAATAAGCAAAGAACAAATAAACACAACTAAACACAAAGGCAACTCCTAACAACCCAACACAGTGCATGACAACACACCAGGGAAGGGAAAGACAATGACAGTACACACCATGACACCACATTAATCAAACTATTAATTATAGTTAACACAGTAGTCAGGATGTCCAGTGTACTGGAGCGCACCGATTGTTTGTCACCACTAGAGGGTGGTAGGGTGCCAATGTCAGGCCGAGGGCCAATGTCAGATAGAGGGCATTGCCCAAAGTTAGGTGAAGGGTACTGCCCAATGTTACCATCCTGCCCAGTCCAGCCAGGACCGGGCCTAGGATCCTGACAGTACCCCCCCCCTCAACGGGTGGCTTCCAGACACCCGAAAACAACGTCCATAAGCAGGTGAGGGAGGAAGCCGGAACCCCGGAGAGGACCCAGAGAGAGGACCCGAAGACGAGGGACCAGGAGGCTGAACGAAAAACCCAGGAGGGGCATAGCAGCCAGGGGGGTAGAAAACGGGCGCAGATGCCCGGAGAGGGGGGGTGGGGATGGGAACAGAGGCCCGGGGAGGAGGACTGGACCTGGGAACAGAGGTCCGACGAGGGGGGGTGGGGATGGGCACCGAGACCCGGGGAGGGGGGCAGAACCTGAGAACCGAGGCCCGACAAGGAGGGCTGGACCTGGGAAGCGAGGCCCGACGAGGGGGGGTGGGTACAGGTGTAGAAGCCCGGGAAGGGGAGCTGGACCCTGGAGCCGGATCCCGGACGAGAGGCCCTCCAGCCGCCGGACTAGGGACCGGTTCAGGAGAGCCGGAATGGAGGTGCGGCGGCGACGACCCCCGGAGCAGGATCCCACGCAGGCCCCGGCGAAGACCACGGCGAAGACCCCGGCGGAGACCACGGCGAGGACCAGGACGCCGATCACGGCGCAGAGCTGGACCAGACGGGGAGCCAGGATCCGTCAAAGAGCCGGGAGCCGGCACGGCAGCCGGACCAGGTGGAGAGGCCGGGCAGGGCGTGGAGACCAGATCGGTCTCGGCGGCGAGGCGTGGTGTAGGATCCGGGGATGAGGAGCCAGGACCCAGAGCTGAGGCTGGACTGGGCGTGGAAGCTGGACCAGCTGTGGAGGCCTTACTAGCCATACTAGCCTCGGGGGCTAGGCTAACTGTGGGCCCTGGACTCACTGTGGGAACTGTGCTAGCTGAAAATGCCTGGCTAGCTTGGGACATCTGGTCCGTCTCAGGTACTAGGCTCACCCTGAACCTGGAGCCTAGTCTGGCAGTGGAGACTGTGCTAGCTGGAGACATCTGGTCTGTCTCCGCTACCAGGCTCACCCTGAACCTGGCGCCTAGGTTGGCAGTGGGCGTCTGGTTAGCTACTGTAGCGGGGCTAACAGGCGGGGCTGTGCTAACTGGGGACGGCCGGTTAGCTATTGGGACGGGGCTAATGGGCGGAGCTATGTTAGCTGGGGATGCCTGGCTAGCTTGGGACATCTGGTCCGTCTCCGGTACTAGGCTCACCCTGAACCTGGAGCCTAGTCTGGCAGTGGAGACTGTGCTAGCTGGAGACATCTGGTCTGTCTCAGATACTAGGCTCACCCTGAACCTGGAGCCTAGTCTGGCAGTGGAGACTGTGCTAGCTTGAAACGGCCGGTTAGCTATTGAAACGGAGCTAACGGGCGGAGCTAGGTTAGCTGGGAGTGGCTGGTTAGCTCTTGACACTAAGCTAACCGGCGGAGCTATGTTAGCTGTGGACGTCTGGTTAGCTGTATGAGCGGAGCTAACGGGTAGAGCTGTACCAACTGGGGACGTCTGGCCATCTATAGTGGCGGAGCTAACAGGAGGAGCTGTGCTAACTGGGGATGGCCGGTCAGCTATTGGCACGAAGCTAACCGGCGGAGCTAGGTTAGCTGGGAGTGGCTGGTTAGCTCTTGACACTAAGCTAACTGGCGGAGCTATGTTAGCTGTGGACGTCTGGTTAGCTGTATGAGCGGAGCTAACGGGTAGAGCTGTACCAACTGGGGACGTCTGGCCATCTATAGTGGCGGAGCTAACAGGAGGAGCTGTGCTAACTGGGGATGGCCGGTCAGCTATTGGCACGAAGCTAACCGGCGGAGCTAGGTTAGCTGTGGACGTCCGACCGGCGATGGACATCCGAGCAACCTCAGCGGCTGTGGGAGGATCTAGGCTGACCGTAAGCCTGAGAACAGTCGGCAGGCTAGCTACCCTAGCCTTCGGCTTGTGCTTCTCCATGAGGACAGCAACATGTCCAGCCATCTCCCACATCGCCGTCTGCAGTGTCGGATTCTCAGTGGCGACCTGGTCGATCTTCCGGAGTAGGAACCCCCATTTGGCCAGTGAGTAACTATTCATGTCACCGGCCATCAGGGCCAGGACAACGGTGATGGTATCGCTTGCCTTTCCTGCTGCATTCGTTAATGTTGGTGGCGACATTCTGTCACGATGGGGTTAGGTAGAATGCAATAATACAGAAAGGGAAAGAATGGAGGAGGCAGAGGCGAGGAGTGAAGCTTGGAGAAGGGTGTTTACTGTAGAATCCAGTGCAATACAGGGAAAATACAGAAACTAAATAACAAACTTCACAATACAAAACAACAAACACTAAGACTTACTAGAGGGAGAACGGTGCGACACGACGTGGAGGAACAGGGGGAAACTGGAGGAATGTCGCCACACAGAAGGGAGGACAGACAGAACCCTATATACCCCAACTAATTAACAATTAAGAACACCTGGCCAACACAGAATCACAAACAACCCTAGACAATAAGCAAAGAACAAATAAACACAACTAAACACAAAGGCAACTCCTAACAACCCAACACAGTGCATGACAACACACCAGGGAAGGGAAAGACAATGACAGTACACACCATGACACCACATTAATCAAACTATTAATTATAGTTAACACAGTAGTCAGGATGTCCAGTGTACTGGAGCGCACCGATTGTTTGTCACCACTAGAGGGTGGTAGGGTGCCAATGTCAGGCCGAGGGCCAATGTCAGATAGAGGGCATTGCCCAAAGTTAGGTGAAGGGTACTGCCCAATGTTACCATCCTGCCCAGTCCAGCCAGGACCGGGCCTAGGATCCTGACAGGGGGGGTGAGATCAG
>NC_140182.1:35906204-35979640 GCF_963971535.1 Notolepis coatsorum | reverse complement strand
AGTGAGGGGGAGAGAGAGACGAACAGAGAGGAGAGAGAGAGAGAGAGAGAGAGAGAGAGAGAGAGAGAGAGGGGAGAGACAAGAGAGACAGAACAGAGGGAGAGAGAGAGGAGGGAGAGACAGAGAGAGAGAGTGAGAGGGAGAGGGGGGAGAGAGAGGGAGAGGAGAGAGAGTGAGACAGACAGAGAGAGAGAGAGAGAGAGAGAGAGAGAGAGAGAGAGAGAGAGAGAGAGAGAGAGAGAGAGAGAGAGAGAGAGAGAGAGAGATAGAGAGGGGGAGAGAGAGGGAGAGCGAGGTAGAGAGAGGTAGAGAGAGGTAGAGAGAGGTAGAGAGAGGGAGAGAGAGAGAGAGAGAGAGAGAGAGAGAGAGAGAGAGAGAGAGAGAGAGAGAGAGAGAGAGGGGTAGAGGGAGAGGGGGGAGAGAGAGAGAGAGAGAGAGAGAGAGAGAGAGAGAGAGAGAGAGAGAGAGAGAGAGAGAGAGAGAGATTAGGTTCTCTGACAAAACAGGCTGAGCAGGCTGATTATTACAAGCTGCCCACCGATATCAAAAAGTGGGAGAAATCACTCCAACCGACCCCCGCCACCGCCACCAAATCACAAAGGACTGCACCACTTGCCCGATACTTCTCCTGGCCCGTCCAATACCATTAACAGATTCTGGCTCAGGCGCAAAGGGGAAAAAAAGCCTATCAAGAAGGGACGGGGGGGAAACGGTAACATTTCCACTCGGATACAAAGCTAAGCCGATGGGCTCAGTGGGGAGAGGGGGTTCTTTAAAGAGAGGAGTATAAAAGGCTTCCTCTCCTTCCCTCTATCTCCCACAACACCATCACCTAAGCAGATTGTGTGACTCACGACTCAGGGCCTAATTCCTTCCCTCCCAGCTTCCCACTACTACTACCATGATACACACAGAGAGCATGTCCAGAAATCTTTAATGCATTGTTAGCACTGCAGGCTTTTAGGAAATAGCTTAAGGGGGTACAAATACTGTGTCTCTCCAACATCTGTTTATTTACAATGCCAGGACATTGTATTTATTTTTTGAATGAATACACAATTCGATTGTTATTCTTGGGTCGATGGTTCGATTTGATTAGATTCTGGAATGTGATTCTAGATTCTAGATTGTCATTCTACAAAGCTTGTATATCGTGTCTCTCTGCTTGGTTTATCTTCACAATCTGTGGGATTTAGCGAGCCAACAAATGGTCATGAGAAAGTTGAAACCATATGACAAGATTGAAAGACTCTTAGATATTCTCAATACCCCATCATTCACCAAAGTGAATGATGGTAACCAATCACTGGCAAAAAACATTTCATTTCATAATATAATGTTGAAGTTTAGATTTTTTGTGTGTAAATAATACAGACCTACAAGATATTTGCAGTAAGGTGAGCACGCACACACAGAGACACCCCAGGCATAAAGGACTAGGAGAGGGAGAGGAAAGTTGGGTGGGCGTGAGGAAGAGTTGGAATTGTGAAGAGTGTGTGATATATATATATCGAGTTTGTGAGGTGAGAGGTAGTTGGAAGGAGAGGTGAAGAGCGAGTAGGTGTTTCGTGGTACTGGACCCTGGACTGGCTGAGATAACCCCCTGTGAAACTGACCCTGGATCGGAAGACAAACCTTGAGTATTGAACATTCCCTTTTTTTGTACGAGAGCCTGGAACGTGTTTTGACCCTGGACTGTATTTTGACGACTCTTTTGCCTATCGGACTTGTACTTTGGATCAATAAATATCACCTGTTTATTGAAATTGTGCTTGTGTGGACATTGGAATTGTTTGTTTTAGTCCGTGTCAAGCCTGAACACCACAAGGCTGGTCACACCTTTCACTACCACACTACAGAAGGTTGACCCTTTCACTACCACACTACAGATGGTTAACGGTAGTGAAAAGGTTAACCGTCTGTAGTGTGGTAGTGAAAGGTTAACCTTCTGGGTGTGTGGTAGTGAAAGGGTTAACTGCTGTAATCTGCCAGCAGTGGAGTGGGTTTTTGGGGGCGGATTTCACACAGGGGTAAAACTCTAAGGGTTCTGAAGAAGGTTTTAACAACGCCACACAACAGTCTTCAACAACGAAAGGTCACTAAAAAAACCATTCCAAAGTATACTGTGAGGGCGGCAAGAGCCCGGTGACTAATTGAACTTTCCCTCTAGTCTAGGTGGACTGGAAGAGACACTTAGGTGAGCTGCTGGAGGAGTTTAATAAGTGAGGAAAACCCAGACAGCGGTGTCTGGCGTGGCGACCAGATGTTTCAGCACCACGGACAGCTCCCCTGCTGGGAGCACACAGAGAGCCGAAAGGAGACATATACTACTGGCTACAGACTGGAGACTGGGATTTGCACTCATTGCCAGATTAATCTTCAATTATGTACTATAGTCACCTAAGAGACAGATCTAAAAATAGGTGGGGCGGGGGGGGTTGGTTTTTTTAAGTAAAGAAAAGATGGAATTCACCTTTTGTGAGTGATGGTGCCTTCATCCCCCCCCCCCCCCTATGTAAGTTAAATATGTGCAAAATATGCTAAACACAAATGTATTCTCAACAATGAGCCGGTGGGGAAAGTAGTGATTTGTTCTAGTGAATGTAGGTTGAATGAATGAATGACATCATGACCACTTCTCTTAGTACCGGGACACGAAGCACTTTACGATGGAAAAAGACTGCATACATTTTTCAGTGTGGGTGGCCCCGACGGGAATGGAACTTGTAACCCCGACAGTGTTAGTGCCATGCTCCTGCCATGCCCACTGCGCTACACAGGACCGCATGCCCTGTGTAATTAATCAACCATTAGTGTGTAATCTTTCCCAACCCCTGCTGCAGACTGCTGCCGTCTGCCACCGCTGCTGCGGTTACCTTGGTGACAGAAGTGACGTAGTAGCAAAGAAAAGGAAAAAGAAAAGAAACTTCCAACAAAAACATCCATCTCTATTAGGGGTCAGAGTATAGACTCAACCACTTAATTACATTTAGACTGTAGACTCACTCAACCACTTAGAATAAGATTTAGACTGTAGACTCAACCACTTAGAATAAGATTTAGACTGTAGACTCAACCACTTAGAATAAGATTTAGACTGTAGACTCAACCACTTAGAATAAGATTTAGACTGTAGACTCAACCACTTAATTACATTTAGACTGTAGACTCAACCACTTAGAATAAGATTTTGACTGTAGACTCAACCACTTAGAATAAGATTTAGACTGTAGACTCAACCACTAAGAATAACATTTAGACTGTAGACTCAACCACTTAGAATAACATTTAGACTGTAGACTCAACCACTTAGAATAAGATTTAGACTGTAGACTCAACCACTTAGAATAACATTTAGACTGTAGACTCAACCACTTATAATTACATTTAGACTGTAGACTCAACCACTTAATTACATTTAGACTGTAGACTCAACCACTTATAATTACATTTAGACTGTAGACTCAACCACTTAGAATTACATTTAGACTGTAGACTCAACCACTTAATTACATTTAGACTGTAGACTCAACCACTTAGAATAAGATTTAGACTGTAGACTCAACCACTTAGAATAAAATTTAGACTGTGTACTCAACCACTTAGAATTACATTTAGACTGTAGACTCAACCACTTAGAATTACATTTAGACTGTAGACTCAACCACTTAATTACATTTAGACTGTAGACTCAACCACTTAATTACATTTAGACCGTGTAGACTCATTACGTGGAGCAGTCGCACAGGGTTGAGTCTACATGCTGCTCACAGGGTTGAGTTTAGCTGCATGCTGCTCACAGGGTTGAGTTTAGCTGCATGCTGCTCACAGAGTTGAGTTTAGCTACATGCCGCTCACAGGGTTTAGTGTAGACCTACATGCCGCTCACAGGGTTTAGTGTAGACCTACATGCCGCTCACAGGGTTTAGTGTAGACCTACATGCCGCTCACAGGGTTTAGTGTAGACCTACATGCCGCTCACAGGGTTTAGTGTAGACCTACATGCTGCTCACAGGGTTTAGTGTAGACCTACATGCTGCTCACAGGGTTTAGTGTAGACCTACATGCTGCTCACAGGGTTTAGTGTAGACCTACATGCTGCTCACAGGGTTTAGTGTAGACCTACATGCTGCTCACAGGGTTTAGTGTAGACCTACATGCTGCTCACAGGGTTTAGTGTAGACCTACATGCCGCTCACAGGGTTTAGTGTAGACCTACATGCTGCTCACAGGATTTAGTGTAGACCTACATGCCGCTCACAGGGTTTAGTGTAGACCTACATGCTGCTCACAGGGTTTAGTGTAGACCTACATGCTGCTCACAGGGTTTAGTGTAGACCTACATGCTGCTCACAGGGTTTAGTGTAGACCTACATGCTGCTCACAGGGTTTAGTGTAGACCTACATGCTGCTCACAGGGTTTAGTGTAGACCTACATGCTGCTCACAGGGTTTAGTGTAGACCTACAGGCCGCTCACAGGGTTTAGTGTAGACCTACATGCTGCTCACATGGTTTAGTGTAGACCTACATGCCGCTCACAGGGTTTAGTGTAGACCTACATGCTGCTCACAGGGTTTAGTGTAGACCTACATGCCGCTCACATGGTTTAGTGTAGACCTACATGCTGCTCACAGGGTTTAGTGTAGACCTACATGCTGCTCACAGGGTTTAGTGTAGACCTACATGCCGCTCACATGGTTTAGTGTAGACCTACATGCTGCTCACAGGGTTTAGTGTAGACCTACATGCCGCTCACATGGTTTAGTGTAGACCTACATGCTGCTCACAGGGTTTAGTGTAGACCTACATGCCGCTCACATGGTTTAGTGTAGACCTACATGCTGCTCACAGGGTTTAGTGTAGACCTACATGCTGCTCACAGGGTTTAGTGTAGACCTACATGCCGCTCACGCTTGAGGACCATGCTTTGTATAATCTGCACCTAATTGAGTTTTACACGGCCGTCACTCCAAGTGATCGGAAATCGTATTGAGTGCATGGAATTCCACTCCGGCTCTCTCTTGTATTTATAGAAAAGTTGCTTTACAACAGAGTAATTGACCTGAGCTCCTGTGCATGATCCAGCTTCCTGCTGTGTAAAGGACTGTACACTGAGACGGGACAGGGCAGGTGCCAGACAACGGCAGTACAGAGGTTGCCACTCCTACCTTAACCCTTTCATTACCACTCTACAGAAGGTTAACCTTTCACTACCACACTACAGAAGGTTAACCCTTTCACTACCACACTACAGAAGGTTAACCTTTCACTACCACACTACAGAAGGTTAACCTTTCACTACCACACTACAGAAGATTAACCCTTTCACTACCACACTACAGAGGGTTAACCTTTCACTACCACACTACAGAAGGTTAACCATTCACTACCACACTACAGAAGGTTAACCATTTCACTACCACACTATAGAAGGTTAACCATTTCACTACCACACTACCAAAGGGTTAACCCTTTCACGGATAACCGTATGTAGTGTGGTTGTGAAAGGGTTAACCTTCTGTAGTGCGGTTGTGAAAGGGTTAACCATTTGCCGTGTGTCAGTGAAAGGGTTAACCTTCTGTATTGTCGCATTGAAAGGGTTAACCATTTTTGTAGTGTGGTATAGTGAAAGGGTTAACACACACAAGGAGGGGAGGGGCTGAGCTTTTACTTCTGGTTACTCCGTTCCTTGGTGAGACGTTATATATGAATCCCATTGCTTCTCTGGGCAAGACCCCGCCCCGTAGCATGTGATTAGCTGAGACGCTCTCCAACTCTCATCTCCCTCTCTCTACCGGAGCTAGAGGCTAACGTTATGCTATCCAGCCTTATTGTCGCTAAGGTCCACAATGGGAAATCAATTAATATAATCCGACAGAATGTTTGTGAAAATAGTTAGCTACCTAACTAGCCACTTCGTTGTCTCTACGTTGTCTTAGCAATTTTCACCAATACATAGGTGCCTAAGCAATCTACTGCTAGGTTAACCACAGTGAATAATGAACAGTGTTGTGCTAGTTACTGAAAAATAGTAACTCAGTTACTTTACTAGTTACTTCATTTCAAAGTAACTTCGTTACTGTAACGCGTTACTTTGTAACGCGTTAGTCCCAACACTGATAATGAATGAGTAAGACTGCAATGGCTTAGAGGTCTGCTCCAGGCAAGCTAATCTCGAGGTTTCTCTCTGGCAGAAAATCAAACTCTACCTCTCCCTCCATTCTCTCCTTACTCCCTGCTCTTAATTATACATAGTTGGAAATCGACATGAACTCATCCGGCATCTAGGGTTACTGGTGAGGTGAGCAGAAACTTCTTCTCACCCTGACAGCTTTGTGACACCTTTCTCACCCACTAAATTAATATGTAGTCGTAAACAGACACGCACACAAGCCACACAAATCAGTCAGATATTCGGAGACCTTTTCATTACACATGCACACCGTTCACATTCAAGCTGGTAAATGAGAAGAATTAGGCATATACCACAATAATACAGATGCTTCAAGAATACTAATCTGCGGCGTAAGTGAGGCAGCGGAAGCCCGGCAGTAGATTGCTTAGGCCTATCGGCGAGAATTGCTGAGACAATTTAGAGACAATGAGGCGGCTAGTCAGGTTATATTAACTGATGTTAGCGACAATAAGGCTGGCTAGCATAACGTTTATAGCCTCGGGCTCCAGTAGAGAGCGGGAGACCAGAGTTGGAGAGCGCCGTCAGCCAATCACAGCGTGACATCGGAGGCCACGGCAGGTCGTCACGCTATACCGGAACGGGATCTGATGATGATAAGTGGGGAGAGAGAGTGGGAGGCTGATCGAGAGAGACTTTATCAGGAAATGACCTGCCCATTGCAACTCTTGACTGACTCTATTTGTCATTATGACATATAGCCCTACCAAACTAGCACCTTCTACTTCCAATAGTTCTGAGCAGAGGTCCCTTTGGCACATCCACACAGAGAGAATAAATCGCTTATGCTTCAATACGGTAAACGAGTTCAATGTCGCTTTTTCTGTGTAATTTCCCTTTAAGGCTAGTGTTTAGGTAAGGGTTAAATTATGACAGGTCATGTCTTTGCCACGTGGCCAGCGTGTAACGGTCCTCTGTGACCATAGTGAGGTACGGCAGACAGGGCTTCAGCAAGAGGCGAGAGACCACGCAAACACCCAGAGGTTCCTATTAAAGGCCTTGTTTTGTTGAACGTACCCCAGAAAGGTCAGTTCCACCCTGTCTTAGTACTGTATGACAATGTAGTCACATACTTGCATACAAATAGACCTGCACATGCAGACACACACTCACACACACACTTACACACACAAGCACACACACACTCACTCTAGGGCTGTTTTAAAAAGAGATTCTTCTCGTAGGCTGGCAGTCATGGGATTTTGTTGATTTAATGAATGTTGTATTTAACCAACACATATACAACATTATTTTCTGAATGCAAATGTAAACAGTCTTGCAGACGAGCGTTTTTAAATCTACTTATTAAGGACCAAGACACATGGAATAATAATGTGATGCCAGACATGGTTTTTCATGAACTCATCCGGCATGGAACAAAAAATGCTAGTAAACAAAAAAATAACTCAGCCAATTAAGTATAGGCTACAGCCATATAGACACAGGCACAACACACACACACACACACACACACACACACACACACACACACACACACACACACACACACACACACTCGCACGTACACACAAGCTCTCTTGCTTCCTCTCCCGGAATGCGTGATCTCACTGTCTCCTTGCTCCAAGACACACCGCATATTCATGGCAAAGCCCCCCCGACAGCCCACACCATGCAACAGTACTGTTGCCAATTCAAGTGGGAGATGATTAGTACAAATCCCTCACAACAAACATCCAAACCAGCAAAGAGGTGAACTGCACCATTCTTACAGCTATGGAGTGTGTGCGTGTGTGTGTGTGTGTGTGTGTGTGTGTGTGTGTGTGTGTGTGTGTGTGTGTGTGTGTGTGTGTGTGTGTGTGTGTGTGTGTGTGTGTGGTGTGTGTGTGTGTGTGTCTGTGTCTGTGTGTCTGTGTGTCTGTGTGTGTGAGGATGGGAACAAAGAAAGAGAGAGAGAGAGAGAGAGGTGGGCCCTCCCTCCTAGACTCAATAGTCAGGATTGCGTCTGGATATAAAGGACACTGACGTGTCAAGGCCGAGAGGGGAGCGTGCAGACCGCGGTGTGCATGAAGGGGGAATGTTGAGTGCGTCTGAACGTCGGTCAGGGTAGAGAGGACTCAGAGGAGTGTATGTCTGTGTTATGCATACTATTTCTTTGCTCCCTGTGAGAAAAAGAAACACATCAACTTGCTCCTCCGTGGGAAGAACGCATCCCACTCAGCCACGCAATTACAATCGACAACGCTGTGCCATGAAACAGCAGCAGGCTAATTCAAAGGGATAACAGCAGGTTCCCCGCACGCTGTGAGGCCCAATTACAAGCTGGCACACCCCACAACCAAAGCAAATCATTGAGTTAGTGAGCCAATAATGCTTCTGTGTACTACATGCAGAAACGTGGATACCCACCCAGTTATCGTGGCGGAGCGAAACGAACCTTAAATAGCAAACGTTACACCGGAGAGTGTGACACTGCCCCCCTCCCTGGATCTGGGAGGCTTGCCCCGGCCGTGGCAGCGCCCACTCCAAATCCGTGGGACGTCTATAGCGAGTGAACAAGACTGGGATTAAAAGGGCTAATGGCAGCAGATGCTGGGGAGAGAGGAGCGCAGTGGTTCACCACTCTGCACGGATTAGTGCTGGAAACAACTTCACAGTCACAAAGCATGTCGATCACCGGGGCCATAATTCACCGGGTTCAACCGGAGACACTAAATATCTACTGGCAGAATCAATTACTAACCTCCCAGTGAGTGTGGAGAAAAGTGTCTTCCGTAATTGAAATGGCTTGGGGTAAAAAAAATAATAAAAAAAATAAACGTGGTGTTAAAGACGCCATTATAAGTTCTCTCATGTCTTCAAGGAATGCTGTAATATTGATGTGCAATGTTTTAATATTTCACGGCATATTTCAGTATGTGGATGGGTAGACTAGATACTGTGATAAGAGACACCTGTTGAATGGTCATCTGCTGCAACAGCAGTGCAGCCCTGTATTATGTGGATATGTGTGGCCTGTAACATGGGCATTAAACCATGGATATATTATGTAGATATCATTATGTGAGGCCTATAACATGGGCATTAAACCATGGATATGTTATGTAAATATCATTATGTGAGGCCTATAACATGGGCATTAAACCATGGATATATTATGTAGATATCATTATGTGAGGCCTATAACATGGGCATTAAACCATGGATATATTATGTAGATATCATTATGTGAGGCCTATATACATGGGCATTAAACCATGGATATATTATGTGGATATGTGAGGCCTATATACATGGGCATTAAACAAACCATGGATGGCTGAGATGGCCATGGAGCACAGTTTGGCCACATAACATGCATGTAACAGAAGCATTCCATTTAATAAGACAATGTGCTCAGGGGGGCTGTGTGTGAAGAGTGTGTTAATAGTGCAGAATAGCTACACACCTCTTTTATCCTGAATCTTAACAGTGAGTTCCACGAAAGGCTCTGTCTCCCTATCCAAACGCCTGGCTATCACGATATCTCCACTGTCGCGACCCACGGTGACCGGGGCGCTCTCTGACTCCGGGTGGATCAGCTCAAAGGCGGCAGCCTGGAACCTGGTGGCGGGGCTCATCAGGCTCATTATGACCGAGCCGACGCTGGCGTCTTCGGACACGTTGAGAGAGACCACGGTGCCGGAGTCCAGCAGCAATGCCCTCGGCGAGCGCCCTGCCCGGCCCGACCCGCCGACAGGTTCGGCGTGAGGGCGCTTTGGCCACCGCTGTGGAGTCACGATTATCTCCACACCTTTACTAATGAGAGAGGGCCAACCGTGGTCTCTGGCAAAAACGTGGAACTTGACTGTAGAGTGTAGCCCCAAGATAGAGTCAACCAGCAAAACTTCGCCTGTTTTCGGGACAACATAGAAACTGCCATTTTTGGGGATGGAGAGGTACGTCAACTCGGCGTTCTTCCCACTGTCTGCGTCGACAGCTGCCATCCTGTGCACCACGGTGCGGAGAGCAGTGGTGTCGTCTAAACTTATGCGAACAACGTCTGCACTGCGAAACGTCGGCTGGTGGTCGTTGGTGTCCAAAACGGCCACTTTCACCGAGGCGATCTTGAACATGACATGCTCCTCCGATGCGCACGTCTGGCGGCAACACAAGCCCACGCTCAGCAGGTATTCGGAACGCGCCTCTCTGTCCAAAACCCTGGAAGTTTTCAGCAATATATTCCCGCGTTTGTGGTGAGCGAAGACGCGGAAATCCTCGCTGCCGTTGCCGTATAGTTTCAAGTGCATTCCGGATTCTTCTGGGCACCATTTTTGCGCGTCGATGCGCTTCGCCGGGATACTCAGTCCGTTCACTTTGGATGCCGTCGGCGAGTTCTCAAAAACATGCCCGTGGAAGAAAGGCAACCGCTCCTCCGTTTTATATCCAACAACCAGCGCCAGGAGGTAGGGTAGCACAACACTCCACACCATGTTGGTGACTGACAAGTTGTACCTCAGTAGTTTTGACAGCAAAACATTAAAAAGCAAAAGCGAACCCAGCAAAGGGGGAAAAAAAGAAAAAACTTAAAACACGTATCTCATACTTGGTCCATGATATCGTCCGTTAAATTGACGTCTTTGAACTTTACCCTCGTTCATCCTGTGAGATAATATCGTGTGTTCAGCACCGCGGTGTGCAGGCAGGCAGTCCGGAACGCTGCAGGCAGTCGGCTGCTCCTCGCACCCAGCGTTCAGCACTAGCGCGCTGGACAGAGGCAGAGGCGCGGGGGCGTGGCGCACCGCGCAGGGACGGAGTCCCCGGCCCCCACCCCATGTGGCTACTATTACCGGTTACCCCACCCCATGTGACTGGCTGCCAAGGGGGACCTTGACCGAAACAGATGCGCCGTTGTTGAGCCAGTCAGTGTCTGAACCAACTCAAATAACTCCCAACTATGAACATATATATTCGACTCTAAAGGCACCAAGGAAACGTATGAGCAGCGTTTAAAATCAGTCAGGAGGCAAAATCACATTGGAATTCAAATTATACGGCTTAGGAAACGCCTACAGCACCGGAATTCAGGAAAATAAATGCGATGGCATGACAAGAAACATTTCACAAATAAAAAATTAATTAAAAACGAAAAGTTTGAGTGAAACCTATAGTAAGTAAAAAGCCTTTTCTGATTGTGTCTGTTAGTCTGTGAACACTATATGTCACACTGAGAGGAGGCAGACAATGAGCAGCATTTGTGCTGCAGGTGCTGGAAGAAGTTTATACAGTTCCTTAAGTAAAAGTAGAAATACCCAGATAAAATAGTACTCTGGTAAAAGTCATCCCTTCAAAATTCGACTTAAGTAAAAGTAGAGAAGTATTAATTGATATTGGTATCATATAAATTGATATAATTTGATATTGAATGTATGTTAAGGGACACATCGCCAAAAAACAAAGCCGATTTATTTTGCAGATCATCTCACTCATACACACATCCAAAAACAGTGTGCACACGTTTGACAGTTACTGAGAGTAAATTAGTTTGAATATGGCCACCAGTGATGTCATCGGGGACATTGAATCCTTGTGTTGTGTTAATTACAGCTCCATTAAATGATGAAAAAATAGCAATACCATTGTCTTATAGGACTGCTATACCTTATCATGGCATTGAGTAAGTGATGGGTTGAAATGTAGGGGAGTAAAAAGTACAAAATCCCCCTAAGACGGAAATAATCAATTATACATATACGTACAGTACTCGAGTGAAATTACTTAGTTACTTTCCACCACTGGTGGCAGGTGTTTGTTCAGCAGAGTTGAAAATGAACATTGTCACCCAGCTGCCCCCCCCCCTCTCTCTCTCTCTCCCCACTAGCATGCATGAGGAACACTCCCAGCTAACCGTATCAGCTGTAGCGTCCCGCTCCACACACACATCCTCCCCACTCCACCCCTCAGACTGTGACAACTCAGAATGCTAAATATCACACAGGAAAGTATTCAATACTTTGGTGTTGTCAGAAAGATAAGGGGCGGGAGTACTGGAGCAAGCAGGGGGAGCGAGCGGGTTTTGGGGTTTGTCACTAAACTCTCATTTATCAGCTACTTCAGACTCGTCATCATTGTTGAACACAGGGTGCGCCGTTGGATGTGCAATTCAAAGCCACATTACTCTTCCGCTGTTCACAGGGCTGCGTTCGCAGCGCGGCGGCGCAGTGTGGAGAGACCGATATGGCCGTGTGAGACTAGACTGCATTCAATTTGAAACTCAATCACATATCCCACCGACAAGACATCCATGCCACTTGTTAAGCCATAATACATCATAGCAGAAATGTAGCTGCATGTCCGCTTTCCAAAGGGAAATAGTTCCCTTTTTTTGCTTTTCAGCCAATAACCTTGGTATAACTGAGCTCCCAGACCATTTAAAATCAAAGTGTGCCGCTGGAGCAGTATAGTTCACATTGGAATTGATAGCTGTAAACCTTTATTTGGCAGGTACGGTGTACCAGCCAGACAGCGCAGCGAGCCCGCAATCACTGGTGTTGTTGTTATACGGTCCCTGACTTAATGACATTTTAAAATACGCCACCTGAAGGGACCTATAGCCTCAAATTATAATGACAAACTAATTTAGTGATGTGAAATGGCCCAGCGGTACAGTATAATGCAAACATGATGAGGAGCCATGAAGGAAATTAGCCAAACAATTTACAACAGCAGTGTTATCCTTTTAAAGGTATAATGAGTAGAATTAAATTTTAAATTATTTGAAAAACTTAAATTGCTCGGAATTGATGAGTCTCTGTGCTATTTTATTCTAGATTTTCTCTCAGACAGAGAACAAGTGGTTAAAGTAGGTAATTTGTTCTCTAGATCCAGGACCTTGAACACCGGGGCCCCCCAGGGCTGTGTTCTCTCTCCTCTGCTCTACTGTCTATACACTAATGACTGTGCCTCCCACTCTGATTCTGTCCGATTTTTTAAATATGCGGATGACACAACAGTAGTGGGACTAATTAAGAACGGGGATGAATCGGCCTATAGAGCTGAAGTCGATAGCTTTGCTGTATGGTGCAAGGAGAACGACCTGCTTTTAAACATCTCTAAGACAAAGAAAATTATAGTTGACTTCCAGCGCGGGGAGGCAGTCCACCCTCCTCTGTACATAAACGGCCAGCAGGTGGAGAGGGTAGACAGTTTCAAATTCCTCTGCATCACAATATGTGATAATTTAAAATGGGAAGTTAACACCAGCCTCATAATTAGCAAAGCCCACCAGAGGCTCCACTCCCTGCGCCAACTTAAAAAGTTTGGTGTGTCCAGGGAGGCGATGCTCAGTTTTTATAGAGCCACTGTGGAGAGTGTCCTTACTTTCTCAATGACTGTGTGGTACGGAAACACCACCGTCCATGATAGGGGACATTTAGAACGAACTGTATGCACAGCGTCAAAAATCATCGGCTGTGAGCTCCCCTCTGTGGCCTCCATTTATGCCACACAAATCCGGCGGAAAGGGGAAAAGGTGAGTCTTCCCTCTGGCAGAAGACTCCAAAGTCTCAGGTGCAGGACATCCAGTTTTAAAAACAGTACATATCCCGAGGCTGTCCGTCACCTGAACTCAAGTACAAATGTTCAGGCACTTTGCACAACAAGGGCTAGCACCAGCCAACATGCACTTTAAGGCAATATGCACTTTAAAACTGGAACACTGAGCAATTTATTTTAGGTACTGTAGCATTCTTTCTTTTTAATTGTTTGTGTAAAACTCTTTATTGTGGGGATTGTATTCTTGTGTTTTTATATTGTATTCTTGTGTTTTTATATTGTATGTTTTTAACATTGTCTGTACTGTGTCTGTATGTGGCACCAAGACAAATCCCAATCAACAGTGTTGAAATGGCAATAAAGTTTCTATCTATCTATTATCAAAAACGTAAATAAATGTATAGACTCAAAGGATCGATAGGTAGCCACCGATTCTTGGCAACATTTTATATTTCTTATTATATCTCAACAGTAATCTGGACTTTATTCTTTATAGTCTTTATTTGGCATGCAGGCAGACACACACATGCGATGGGCGGCACACACAGGAACACACACACAGGAACACACACACAGGAACACACACACAGGAACACACACACATGCAATTAGTTGGGTGGCGGCTGCGTTTGAGTCTCTGCACTTGACCCACCCCGTCGTCCTTCCCCCCCATGGGCAGCCGGGAGCTGATAGGGGCGTCGGCGTGGGGCCGACGCCCCGGGGACCAATCCAAGTGCTCCTGTCCGTCTTCGTCAGGGACGCAACAACGTTAGCGATCTGTTCTGTTGTGCATGTTTTTCCATTGGGTTTCTCTTGCGAGCACGGGGAGAACATGCAAACTCAACACAGAAAGGCCTGGGAGATATCCCACCTGGGTACCTGGCAACGCGGAAACCTGGTCCCCAAGCGGGAATGGAACCCTGGACCTTCTAGCTGTGAGGCGACAGTGTTAACCACTACACCACCGCGCCGTACTAATCGATAGTACGCCAAGAACACAAGACGTTTGACACTGAAATAAAAAAAGGGGCAGTAGCTAAAACAACGACATCCTATCAAACGGACGACCAAGTCAAATGATTGGAACCCTCTAGTGACACCTTGTTACACGCATAACAGTTGCACGCGTACACAAAGGCCTGCTGCTAACACATAACTGCCTGCTACAGTAGCTACCTAGCGAGGCGTGGCTTTGGAGGCATCGTGATGCGTTCTGATTGGGAAGGACGTTATTGAATTCGGTTCAAGACTTTTGTCATCCTTCTAAAGAACCAGTTCAAGGCTTTTGTCTTGTAAAGGACCAGTTCAAGACGTTTGTATTTCTATTAAAGGACCAGTTCAAGGCTTTTGTCTTGTAAAGGACCAGTTCAAGACGTTTGTATTTCTATTAAAGGACCAGTTCAAGGCTTTTGTCTTCCTTGTAAAGGACCAATTCAAGGCTTTTGTCTTCCTTATAAAGGACCAGTTCAAGACATTTGTCTTCCTTGTAAAGGACCAGTTCAAGACTTTTGTCTTCCTTGTAAAGGACCAGTTCAAGACTTTTGTCTTCCTTGTAAAGGACCAATTCAAGACTTTTGTCTTCCTTGTAAAGGACCAATTCAAGACTTTTGTCTTCCTTGTAAAGGACCAGTTCAAGACTTTTGTCTTCCTTGTAAAGGACCAATTCAAGGCTTTTGTATTTCTATTAAAGGACCAGTTCAAGACTTTTGTCTTCCTTGTAAAGGACCAATTCAAGACTTTTGTCTTTCTTTTAAAGGACCCCAATGTTCTATTCGGCACCACCGTGCCAAATAGCTATACTTTGAACTTATGTCTATACTTTGAAGTGCTTTACTGAATACAAATCAGATCCTGTCTTTATTGTTTCACATGGGAAATCCAGTCGGAGAGATAGTAGCAGGAGCTAATTCAAGCATCAGGCGGGCCGCTGGGGAGAAGGAGACTTTACTCCAGAGTTGCTTTGCTTTGACTCCGTCTGGGAGGCGACACACACTTCATAAAAACAACAAAGCTGCAATGAATAAAAAATCTTTGCTTTTCATCATCATCCATCTTTTCCAAAAGATAACTGAGAGCCTCAGGGCAGACGGAGAGAATACACACCCACACACACCCACCCGCACGCACGCACGCACGCACGCACGCACGCACACACACACACACACACACACACACACACACACACACACACACACACACACACACACACACACACACACACACACACACACACACACACACACACACACACACACACACACACACACACACACACACACACACACACACACACACACACACACACACACACACACACACACACACACACTCTAACCATCTCATCATTGTTCACATATGCACAGTCCTTCACGAGTAGTTTCAATGCAGTGACAAATTGTTCAAATGACTCGCTAGGTTGCTGGGTTTTTTCATGGAATTTGTACCTAGCGAAAATCGTATTCCTCCTTGGAAGTACGTATGCTTCGAAATTGTCATAGTAGCTCTTCAGCTTCATCTGCACTGAGAGTCCATGTGTTGTGAATGTCTCTCCCTTTTTCTCCGCTCCACAGTAGCAGGTAGCTACATTTCTCGTCCTCTCCTTTCTTCTTGAGTGGGCCCGAAAACATTAGCTCCGCGTGCTGTCTGAACTTCTTCCATTCTCCCGGTAAGTCCAGAGAATCCCAATTCATCCGTGGCGACGGGACTCCGTTGATATCCATGTTCATCCCGCTTCTGACACCATGTCGTATTCGATTTAAAGAGAATAATCTTCAGGACGAGGAGATTGCATTAAGAGGTTTATTCAAAGGTAAGCATGAGGTAAGCATGAGTGTAACTCCATCCACGGCTGGCAGCCAACTGACTGTCAGGACCCCTTGTCAGGTATACATAATAGGAAGGTGCGCCTGGCGCGCCTGTCGTAAAATGATATATTCAAAGCATGAATATTACACCACACCCCCCTTTTCCCCAGAAAGCTTAAGGAGCAAGCTCACAGAATTGGGGGGTCTTGGATCCTGAACCTGGATTTGTATTTGATTGGCAATGCTTTTGAACCCTTTCACTACCACACTACAGAAGGTTAACCTTTCACTACCACACTATAGACCAGGGGTTCTCAAACTTTTTTATACCAAGACCCCATTTTATTTAGGATTTTTTTTGGCGACCCCACACTTAATGTATTGCGTAATTTCAACGTGGAAATAAGGAATATCTAAATAAAAGCACACATTGTTTAGAAAATGAAATTACAGCACTATGTTATCAATTAAATGAATGAATATTATCAACAAAAGCAATGGAATTGTTTCTGTATACACATTTATAAAAGGAGGCATATTTAGCCAAAATATGTTGCCAGAACATGAAAAGAAAATGCACTGACGTGCGCTTTGGCAGAGATCCGCTTCTACTCTGAAAATCCGCCCTCACAGAGGTATGTTGATGCGAAGGGGACACGCTTTATCAGCGCAGCATTACACAACACTTGGTACTCGTTCCAGACTGATATCCAGAACTTTGCGAGGGCCTGTCCAGTGTCCAGTGAACTTGACTTTCAGTAGCTCGTCACACGAAAGATCATTGAGCGCCTCCTGGCTGCATTCTGTTCCTACAAAAAGCCATTGAGCTGAGTAAATACCCCCAAATCTCCGCTGATTATCCTGGAGTGCCACTAACGGAGTTCCCAGCGCATTATCAGCACATTTCTCTGCCAATGTGTTGTTTTTGTCTGCAAGGAAAATCCGCGCCTCTTCTCCGAGTTAACAAAGGCGAATACTCTGCCTCGAGATCAGAGGCAGAGCCCATTTCATCGCGGCCAACCAGCACCGCTTCTGACAACAAACCTATCAATTGCGAGTCTGGGTTACACACAAAAGACCAGTGTAGTGAGATGTGTATTGGAATACGTGTGTCGGCCTCCATTGATGAAGGGGCGAGAGTCGCGAGACATGTCAAATACACACAGCTGCCGGGTGGAAAACTCGATCTGAGTTTAATTTTTTTTCCCCACTGTCACCTACCCGCGACCCCACTTTGGGTCACGGACCGTAGTTTGAGAACCGCCGCTATAGACGGTTAACCGTCTGTAGTGTGGTAGTGAAAGGGTTAACCGTCTGTAGTGTGGTAGTGAAAGGGGTTAACCTTCTGTAGTGTGGTTGTGAAAGGGTTAACTCTTTTGTAGTGTGGATTGTGAAAGGGTTACATGTGTCTATCCTTTTGGACAGTTTAAATCTTTAATGACCAACCATTTCACCCCAGTCTGCAGTTGTTTTCTCATTGTTTTATCTATAATGACTTTCTTGTTTTCGTGGCGTTTCTTGGTATTTATAGTGAGCTGCATTTCTCAAAATTCTCAAAGATTTTCGAGACTTAAATAAAGGTTGAATGAGTAAATGAAAATAGCATCAGACTGGGATTCTTAAAAGGCAAAGGTTTGATCCTTAAATGCACTGAAGCCTTCCTACCTTGGCCTCATCATTCCTCTGAGACAGGGATGGAGGACCCTTTTAACCGGGAAGTAGCGCGCTGTTCTTTTCTCCTGGGAGAGCAGAGCGAGAGACAAAATGAGAGAGAGAGATATAAAGAACAGGTGAGTATATGAGGAGGAAAGGTTAATGCTTTGCATCGAGTCAGAGCTACAGACAGTGGGTCCTTTTGTGTCTGTGTGTGTGTGTGTGTGTGTGTGTGTGTGTGTGTGGTTTTTTTAACGTCTTTAAAATAGGCCGTGTTCAGCAGAAATCAATGCAATAATTGGCCCAAACATGGACAGACGAATGAGAGAATGACGGAACAATTAAAATGGATGACTAAGAGGCCGCTCTCTCTTATTGCTATTCAGCAGCAGCAGCGCAGCTACAGACGTCCCCGACACAGACGTCCCCGGGGCCGGCAGAGCGGAGCGGAACAGAGGCACATTAACCCTTTCACTTCCACACGACAGAAGGTTAACCCTTTCACTACCACACTACAGACGGTTAACCGTCTGTAGTGTGGTAGTGAAGGGGTTAACCTTCTGTTGTGTGGTAGTGAAAGGGTTACTGCGTTGTTGTTGCCCCGAGGACGTTTCCCCTCCATAAAGACCCGAGGGCGCGGAGCAGTTTGGTATAGGAGCTGGATAAATAGAAAGACTTTCTCCTCGTTGTATCAGGTTCTTGCTAATTAGATTTGATCTGCGAGGCCCCCGGAGGCACTCGCCACCTACTGTACTACATTAAAGATTCAGTACAATGAGTTTTTCAATCTCTTTTTTATAAAAAAAAAAAAACATTTTCTTTACACAAGGTATGTTGATGTAACGTTATCCGAAACGGTAGACCTGTTGTTGCTGTGAAGATGGTGACGTGCCACATAGGCTATAGAGCCCGTTGATCTACAGTATATCCCCCTGGATATCAACAGAATCTAATCATTTCATATGTCTCTGAAGAGATCACATAATCTACTCAGTTGTCAGTAGTTGTAGAGGATATCAGCTAGCTAGCCCGTGGCAAGTAATGAATAACAATTGTGTTGATTGTAACATCCACAGCAACTGTGACAACGTATCTGTGACCTTCTAGCAGGTTAGCCAACGTTATTCTCCCCAATCAACCGATCACACTGGTCTCGTGCATTTGTTTACATGTGAAAGCTTCATGTATTATCTAACTACAGTATAAAGGAAGGAATCTTTGACTGCGTGTCTGTCTGTCTGTCCTTCGTATATCTCGAGAACCGCTCATCCGATCGACTTCCCACAAGGCGGGTGTGATGCTGAGGACCTGAGGACCTGAGGACCTGAGGATCCAGGGGAGAGATGTGTTGCTGAGGACCTGAGGATCCAGGGGAGTGGTGTGTTGCTGAGGACCTGAGGACCCAGGGGAGTGGTGTGTTGCTGAGGACCTGAGGACCCAGGGGAGAGATGTGTTGCTGAGGACCCAGGGGAGTGGTGTGTTGCTGAGGACCTGAGGACCCAGGAGAGTGGTGTGTTGCTGAGGACCTGAGGACCCAGGAGAGTGGTGTGTTGCTGAGGACCTGAGGACCCAGGAGAGTGGTGTGTTGCTGAGGACCTGAGGACCCAGGGGAGTGGTGTGTTGCTGAGGACCTGAGGACCCAGGGGAGTGGTGTGTTGCTGAGGACCCAGGGGAGTGGTGTGTTGCTGAGGACCTGAGGACCCAGGAGAGTGGTGTGTTGCTGAGGACCTGAGGACCCAGGGGAGTGGTGTGTTGCTGAGGACCTGAGGACCCAGGAGAGTGGTGTGTTGCTGAGGACCTGAGGACCCAGGAGAGTGGTGTGTTGCTGAGGACCTGAGGATCCAGGGGAGTGGTGTGTTGCTGAGGACCTGAGGACCCAGGAGAGTGGTGTGTTGCTGAGGACCTGAGGACCCAGGGGAGTGGTGTGTTGCTGAGGACCCAGGGGAGTGGTGTGTTGCTGAGGACCTGAGGACCCAGGGGAGTGGTGTGTTGCTGAGGACCCAGGGGAGAGGTGTGTTGCTGAGGACCTGAGGACCCAGGGGAGTGGTGTGTTGCTGAGGACCCAGGGGAGTGGTGTGTTGCTGAGGACCTGAGGACCCAGGGGAGAGATGTGTTGCTGAGGACCTGAGGACCCAGGGGAGTGGTGTGTTGCTGAGGACCCAGGGGAGAGGTGTGTTGCTGAGGACCCAGGGGAGAGGTGTGTTGCTGAGGACCCAGGGGAGTGGTGTGTTGCTGAGGACCCAGGGGAGAGGTGTGTTGCTGAGGACCCAGGAGAGAGGTGTGTTGCTGAGGACCTGAGGACCCAGGGGAGTGGTGTGTTGCTGAGGACCCAGGGGAGTGGTGTGTTGCTGAGGACCCAGGGGAGAGGTGTGTTGCTGAGGACCCAGGAGAGAGGTGTGTTGCTGAGGACCTGAGGACCCAGGGGAGTGGTGTGTTGCTGAGGACCCAGGGGAGAGGTGTGTTGCTGAGGACCCAGGAGAGAGGTGTGTTGCTGAGGACCCAGGAGAGAGGTGTGTTGCTGAGGACCCAGGGGAGAGGTGTGTTGCTGAGGACCCAGGAGAGAGGTGTGTTGCTGAGGACCTGAGGACCCAGGGGAGTGCAGTGTCCAATATGTTTCTCATAAACAAAATTCTTCCTCCCCCGGATTCTGTGGGGCCAGGCGAATCTATTCACACTAGTGTCTAGATAGATTTTCCACCATTTCAAATTTGATCTGAAACTGTTTGAGCAATCGTCACCATATTTTGGACTAACCAAAAAAAAGTAGATTTTTTTGGATGCTTGATATTCCATACCATTTTGCTATAGCTGGCCTTCAAAGTTTGCTCAGATGCTATGTTTAAGTTTAAGTTTATTTGCAAAAGGGACAGTGCATATTACCGTACTTTTCGCACTATAAGCCGCACCTGACTATAAGCCGCAGCAGCTAAATTGAATGATGTGTACATATATAAGCCGCACTGGACTATAAGCCGCAGGTGTTTTAATGTTTAATTACCATATGTAATTAGCATTGGGACACAATACTGTCAGACAAATAACAAGAATTAACTCATTTACAAGTTGTATTAAGTTTAGCAAATAAGGGAACAGATAAATAACATTTCAATGCAGTCAAAAAAGCAATATTTTGATTTTTACATTTTCGGGTTTGGTCACGTCGAGTCACATATAAGCCGCACCGTTATATAAGCCGCAGGGTCGAAAAATGGGGGAAAAAGCCGCGGCTTATAGTCCTCAACAATAAATGTGCAGGGCTTATATTACAAAGAACACTCTCCTGAATGCTTAGTGCTATTGCAGCCACATTTGGTGGACATAATGTAGATAGGCGTTGTAACTGAGGGGTTACAAAACCCTGACTGTATTAAAGATTGTGATAGATTAAACCACTGCTAGTTATGTACTTTAATTACTGGCCAAACAGTACATCAAATATAGATGGTGAACACCCACAAGAACACGGCATTGACACAGAAATACTATTGGAGGGTAATTTATTATTATTAGGCAACGTCAGGTTACAGAATGAGAATTAGGGTCGCGCTTGTATGGCGAAGAATATACGTAAAGTCAGTCAAGAGCATAAGTCACTAAGAATAGCAGGAATCCTATGATGGGTCCAAGCTGACGCCACCTGTCGTATAGCAGCAATTATATAGGGCAACACCGGTACCAACCGGAGACAATGGGTTCCCTCCGGGTTGTAAGGCCTGGAGGGTAGAGGAATGTTTGGGTACTCCGTCTGAGTCAACGGGGAATAAAGAGACTCCAGGTACAGGAGTCGGTGCTTGTACTCCCTTGATCAGCAGACAAAAGCAATAGTTGTAATCCAAGATGCTCGACAGCATTGACGACAGCTAGCCAGCCCCGTCCACGAGGCAGGCCCGAGTGGTAATCCTCACGAGGTTAAATCCCAAACGATAGTGGAAATCAACGGTACTCTTCTCCGGTAGTCACGTCCCAAATCAATATAATCCAACCAGGAATGGTTCTGCAATCGCCGGCGCTGATTCTCCTGTGTACATGTCCAACGGTTCTCGCCTAGGACTCCTCGGGTGTGGGCGACGTAATTAGGCCACACAGCCTGGATAAGTGCACTAGCTAAAGACACGACGAACCGATGGGGTAATGATACACACGGAAGAACTGTGGCCGCACGATATACAATAAATGATCGACTATTGACTTCACATTAGATTAAGTCGAACTCAACGTTACTTCATTAAACTCTGACACTTTAACATTCTATTCGCACGCGGTTCTCAATGCTCTATTTAGACGCAAGGTTGCTCACTTCACTGCACGTTGACTCGTGGTGAAGGTGGGTAAGGTACTGAATGAACGAAGTGCTGCTGTTTACACCTGCGCCGTATTTATACTTAAGTGAATATCTAGTCCCAACCTCAGTCCTTGTCTCGTATTACTACGCTGACTCTGGGCATGTTCTGACATGCCTGCAGTTGTCTTTGAACTTGCCGTTGGGGGCTTGCGCGTTGGCGCCTGGGGGCGCTGTCCAATAGGAGAGCGAATATTACTCTGGTCTGTACGCAGGTAAAGGGATATTCCGTGTATATATATAAATAATATACAAAGTATATCAAACGATACATATATATATTCAGTTTAATCTGGCCCTTCACAACAGCCGCCTCCTAATTAGTCCACACCTAATTAGTTAAAAGGAAGACAGATTAATAGTCCAGTCAACTGCTCAATGTCTGTTGTGGGGGGTAGGGCAATCTACAAAGTCAGTGGGTCATGATCGTCATCAAGGGAGTCAGGGAGCCTCGGCAACTCTATCAGCCTCGCCACGGGTCGGGTGTAGGTCCGTCCCTGGACAATAACTTCTGCCGCTCTGACCTTTCCGTCGGCACCAGTGATCACTTTGCTTACGCGGCCGGCCGGCCACATAGCTCGGGGTAGTGACTGGTCTATGATCATAACGACTGTGCCCACTTGTAAGTTGTCTCTATCTTTTACCCATTTCTGGCGGGTTTGGAGAGACGGTAGGTAGTGGAGGAGGAAACTGTTCCAAAACTTGTCAGCCAATACTTGACTGTACCTCCACATTCTTCGGCCGTTCGCTTCTTCGGGTCTGTACACCGTCTGTGGAAGCGCGGGGTCCAGCCGCCCCATCAAGAGAGTGTTGGGGGTGACTGGGTCGACATCTGCTACATCACTTGAGACGTAACCGAGGGGCTTTGAGTTCAATACTCCCTCAATCTCCGTGAGGACTGTCGCGAGGACTTCTTCAGCCACGGTCTGGGCCCCAAGCACGGCGTACAGAGCTGTCTTTATGGAACGTACTTCTCTTTCCCAGGTTCCCCCGAAGTGAGGGGCGTTCGGGGGGTTAAACTGGAAGTCGATCTGAGAAGGAGCGAGGTGGGTCTTAAGTTCTGGACCCATGGCTTGGAAGCTCTCTCTCAGCTCTCTTTCTCCGCCTTTGAAGTTTGTCCCGTGATCAGACAACAACGTAGACGGTTTTCCACTTCGCGCTGTGAATCTCCGGAAGACCATGAGGAATGAGTTCGTACTCATGGTCGGAAGGAGTTCTATGTGTATTGCTCGGGTGGTCATGCACTTGAATACAATGCCCCACCTCTTCTCCGTCCCTCTTCCTTTCTTCACGTAGAGCGGGCCGAAGCAGTCCACGCCAGTGGAGTGAAAGGGCTTATCGCCGAGTCGGAGGCGACAGGGAGGCAGGTCTGCCATCATGGGTATACTGGGCTGTGCTCGCCCCTTCTGACAGTCTAGACAGGTCCGCTGGAAGCGTCGTACTGCTTCTCTTCCTTGCAGTATCCAATAGCGACGTCGGATCTCAGCGAAGACTCTCTCTGCCCCAGCGTGGTGCACATCCTCGTCGTATTTCTTTATGATGAGCTCAGTGACCTTGTGTCGGCTGTTGAGGACTATAGGAAACTTGACGTCATCCGTTAAGTCCGGGGCCCGTCTCAGACGACCACCCACCCTGAGGCCATGGGTGTCGCGCTCGGGGGCCAAGTGGAGCAGTCTGCTGTCTGACGGGACTGACTTTGTTCCCTGCAGGCAGTCTAGCTCGTCGGGGAACGAGTCTCTTTGGGCTCGCTGTAGCAGAAGGAGTTCTGCCTCTTCGTAGTTAGCTGCATTAATGTCGGTAGTGGGGGGAACCTCAGGGTGGTGCCACAGGAATGTCTTTAGCTGCGCACTCTCAAAGGTGAGGCAGTCGTCTATGTTAGGGTCAGTGGGGACTGGGGTGTGCGTCAACCCACAGAACATAGATTTCTTGATCTCTGCCTCCTCTTGACTAGCCTCCCGAGGGGTGGGGTTAGGCCACTCTTTTTCCGGGAGCTTGAGGAACTCAGGACCGTCACTGTAGATATTGTGACGTGTGAGGTCATCTAGGGACATCCCCCATGTGATGACATCTGCTGGGTTCTGTTTCGTGTCCACGTACCTCCAGCACGCTGATCCCATTAGGTCTTGGATCTCTGTGATTCTGACTCCCACGAAGACCTTGTATCTACAAGAATCGGACAGGATCCATGTGAGTACGGTCATGGAGTCTGACCACAAGATTGTTCTTTGCACCGGGATGGTGAGTTCACGTTGGATTAACGTGGCGAGTTGCGCGCCTACCAGAGCTGCGCAGAGCTCTAGACGCGGGATCGATTGTTGCTTGCGGGGGGCTATCCTTGAGCGAGCCAGGATGAAGGCTGTGTGTATTTCTCCTCCCTCCTCTCGGGCCCGCAAGTAAGCCACCGAGCCGTAGGCCACTTCTGAGGCGTCGCTGAAGACGTGCAGGTCCATCTGGCACGTCTCCAGCCGCACTGTGGGTGGGAAGTAGCTTCGGCGTATGTTCACATTTTGGAGCGAGTTGAGTTCTCTCTCCCACTCTCTCCAGGTGGAAGCGAGGTGGTCGGGTATGGGGTCGTCCCAGCCCTGTTCCTTGTCCCACAGCTCTCGTACAATCATTTTTGCCCGGGTGGTGTAAGGTAGGATACACCCCAGCGGGTCGTATTGCCTTGCGAGTGTTCTGTATACGCTCCGTCTGGTGGTCGGTAGAGGGGTCGACCTTCCCTGCTCCGTGGTCAGGGGTGTGTATTTGTAATGTAGCGAGTCTGTTTTGAAGCGCCAGACTAGGCCTAATGTCATTTCTTGTGCTTCACCTGGGATGGTCGCCATCCAGGTCTCGCTGCTTGCTGCCTTCGTCTCTGGGGAGAGGCTGCGAAGTACTTGAGGGTCACTGCTGTGCTGGCCCACTGCCGGAGATCAAAGCCACCTTTGATCAGTGAGGCGCGGAGCTTGAGTACGAGGGCTTCGGCTTCTTCTGGCGTCGAGACGCTTTGCAGACAGTTGTCCACGTAGAAACTCCTCTCTACACTTTGTCTGACCTCCTCGTCAGCTTCAGGGTCTTCTGTCACATGTTTTTGCAGTGCGAACGTAGCACAGCATGGGCTGCATGTGGTTCCGAAGGGGAGGACCTCCCATTGGTAGATGGATGGTTGCTCATCTTTGATCCTCTCTCTCCATAGGAACCGCAGCAAGGGCTTGTCCTCGTAGCTTAATATCACTCGGACCACCTTCAAGAGCACTCGGGAGCTCCCGCTCTTCGCAGGGTCTATGTACATGATGTTCACTCTCGAGCTGCTTGGGGGTACGGGTTTCTTCTTGTTGCTGTCGTGTAGGACCTCCAAGTGGGCGCCGTCGCACTTGCTGCATTTCTTCTTTAAACGGCACTCAGCTGCCATATGGCTGCGCGCGCAGCGGAAGCAGCGGCGGTTGGCTTTGATCCACTGACTCACCTCGTCAGCGGTCAGCTTCTTGAAAGTGTCACATTGAGACAGCCAATGTTCCTTTTCACAGTACTGGCATACAATCTTCCACTTCCCCTTGGTCGGGGGGGTGCTGTGGTTCTTGTGCTGCGGCACTGACTCGGCCTGGTGCATAACGGTCACTGACCGGCGGTTATCGTTGGACCTCCGAGGTCCATCTCTTGGGCTAGATCCACTCCACACGAATGTGTCCAGTCGTAGGCTGCTAACTTCCCTTGCGAGGAAAGCGGCCAGGTCTAGGAGGGATGGCTCGGGGCCGTCGGGATCACGGTGGTCTCTCTGCCGCCGAAAACGCTCTTGGCGGGCTGGAGGGAGCTTCTCCAGTATTCGCTCCACATTAGAATTTGCATACAGTTCATATCTCCCCTTCTCCTTTTGGGACCCCAGCATCCCTACTAGGGATTGTACCTTGATAGAGAGGTCATCCAGTGCTCTATTGTCTTTGGCTGGGGGGAGGCGGTCGATATCCCGTATTTCTTGGATCACGTAATCCCATATGCGTCCATAACGCTGGTCGAGGGCCACTAGAGCCGCGGAGTATGGGGTGCTTGAGTTGGAATATGCCAGCGCTATGTTATGCGCTCTGGGCACCTTGAGATGCTTGAGGAGGATGGCATATTTGTACGACTCGTCGGGGACGTCGGACATCATAGTCTCCAAACACATGCGTAATTCCGTGTACTGTGCTCTGTCCTCGCGCGTAAAGTCTGGGAACGTCGGTGTGCCAAGGTACGATGCCATGGATGGCTGGCACATTGGTGAGCGTAGGGGAAGAGGCCTCCTGGGCGAGTCTCCCCGTACGTGTGGTCGTGGGTTAGTACTTGGTGGGTACCAGAGGCCGGGTCCCCAGGTGCTGTTCCTCGGTGCTGACTGTACGTCAAACTCACCCGTGAGTTGAGTCGGGGGTTTGTAGTGCAGTGACTCGGGGCTGAAGTCGGGGCTGTACTGAGCCTCCTGGTCCAGAGTACGTTGCTGCTCGTGGGCTTGACATTCCTCCTCTTCCTCTTCCTCTTCTAGGTCCTGGAGTCTTCTAGTCAGTCTCTCGGCGACGTAGGCCGGTTCTTCCCGGTGGCTGGGTCTCGTATGGACCGGTCGGGGAGGGGGGTCGGAGACGTAGACAGGTTCCTCCTGTTGGCCGGGTCCCGGGTCGCTTTGTCGGGTAGGGGAAGGTGCCCTAGACCCTTGTCGTGATGATCTCCGGGAGCTCCGTGCGGAGAGAGGGGGTGTCGCCCTGGCTATCAATTGTTCTATCATCTGCGCCTGCAGCCGGTCGCGCTCTGCTTCGCGCTGGGCATTGGCGGCGTCGCGCTGTGCATTGGCGCGGTCTCGTTCGATGTTCTCTTCCGTCTGAAGGCGCCTCTCCTCCAGTCTTATGCGGTCGTCCTCACTCCTTTGCTGCGCCTGGAAGCGCTCTTGTTCAGTTGCAGAGTGTTCGCGCTCACTAAGGGCTTGCGCTTGGAGTTGCGTGTGAAGGCGCTCTCGTTCCGCTGCAGAGTGTTCGCGCTCGCTTAATTGTTGCGCCTGGAGGCGCTCTCGTTGTTCGCGCTCGCTCATCTGTTGACCCTGGAGGCGCTCTCGTTCCATGGCAGAGTGTTCGCGCTCACTTAATTGTTGCGCCCGGAGGCGCTCTCGTTCCACGGCAGAGTGTTCGCGCTCACTAAGGGCTTGCGCTTGGAGTTGCACGTGGAGGCGCTCTCTTTCCGTGGCGGAGTGTTCGCGCTCACTAAGCGTCTTTGCTTGAAGCCGGTCGCGTTCGGTGGAGGCTGTCAGTGTGGCGATCAAGGCTTGCGCCAGTATCTGGTCCGCCTCGCTGGGGGATGACACTGACGGAGGTGATCGGGTGCTGACAGGGCTTGTTGGAGATCTGTTCTCCTGGCGTGCTCCGAGGTCTATCTCCTGGGCGCGGTTCTCTTCTATTGGTTGTGTGTCGGGCTCTATCCCTGGAGCGCTTTCTTTATCCTGGAGCGCTCCGGGGTCTATCCCGGTGACGCTGTCTGGAGGTATAGTCATGTCATGTCCCACCTGGTCCCCCCCGTGAGCTGAGTCAGTTTCGTTTGAACCCACTGGGGTCTCTACTGGCAGGGTCGCCAAGTCGATAGGATTGGACATGCTTTGACTATCCGCTTTATCCGTATTTAACGTCTGTTTAGATAAGCTAGGGGGTAGAACGACAGCGAATTCCTCCAGATATGGAGGTGGCTGACGTTTGCGCTGCGGGCGTTCTAGCTTGGGAGAGCCGCTTGGGGAGTGCTCACCGCTGGCCATGGTTAATATTAATATTATATTAAATATTACACTGATACCCTCCGGCTCGAAGGACCAATTGTAACTGAGGGGTTACAAAACCCTGAATGTATTAAAGATTGTGATAGATTAAACCACTGCTAGTTATGTACTTTAATTACTGGCCAAACAGTACATCAAATATAGATGGTGAACACCCACAAGAACACGGCATTGACACAGAAATACTATTGGAGGGTAATTTATTATTATTAGGCAACGTCAGGTTACAGAATGAGAATTAGGGTCGCGCTTGTATGGCGAAGAATATACGTAAAGTCAGTCAAGAGCATAAGTCACTAAGAATAGCAGGAATCCTATGATGGGTCCAAGCTGACGCCACCTGTCGTATAGCAGCAATTATATAGGGCAACACCGGTACCAACCGGAGACAATGGGTTCCCTCCGGGTTGTAAGGCCTGGAGGGTAGAGGAATGTTCGGGTACTCCGTCTGAGTCAACGGGGAATAAAGAGACTCCAGGTACAGGAGTCGGTGCTTGTACTCCCTTGATCAGCAGACAAAAGCAATAGTTGTAATCCAAGATGCTCGACAGCATTGACGACAGCTAGCCAGCCCCGTCCACGAGGCAGGCCCGAGTGGTAATCCTCACGAGGTTAAATCCCAAACGATAGTGGAAATCAACAGTACTCTTCTCCGGTAGTCACGTCCCAAATCAATATAATCCAACCAGGAATGGTTCTGCAATCGCCGGCGCCGATTCTCCTGTGTACATGTCCAACGGTTCTCGCCTAGGACTCCTCGGGTGTGGGCGACGTATTTAGGCCACACAGCCTGGATAAGTGCACTAGCTAAAGACACGACGAACCGATGGGTAATGCTACACACGGAAGAACTGTGGCCGCACGATATACAATAAATTATCGACTATTGACTTCACATTAGATTAAGTCGAACTCAACGTTACTTCATTAAACTCTGACACTTTAGCATTCTATTCGCACGCGGTTCTCAATGCTCTATTTAAACGCAAGGTTGCTCACTTCACTGCACGTTGATTCGTGGTGAAGGTGGGTAAGGTACTGAATGAACGAAGTGCTGCTGTTTACACCTGCGCCGTATTTATACTTAAGTGAATATCTAGTCCCAACCTCAGTCCTTGTCTCGTATTACTACGCTGACTCTGGGCATGTTCTGACATGCCTGCAGTTGTCTTTGAACTTGCCGTTGGGGGCTTGCGCGTTGGCGCCTGGGGGCGCTGTCCAATAGGAGAGCGAATATTACTCTGGTCTGTACGCAGGTAAAGGGATATTCCGTGTATATATATAAATTATATACAAAGTATATCAAACGATACATATATATATTCAGTTTAATCTGGCCCTTCACAACAGGCGTCATATGGCCAATAGGTGGCGCTGTAGCAGCATCGTAAGTTGAAATAGCCATAACACTCTCGTCTGTCCTTTGCATATCTCAAGAATCATTCATATGATTAACTTCACACTTGGTTTCAAGTTTCAAGTTCAAGTTTCTTTAATAGTTGTCATACAGAAGTACAGAATACTTTTATACAAAATGCTTCTTACTGTTGCGCTCCAGAGACTGTGCAAGACAAGATAAGTATGAAATAAAATAACATAGTAAAATTAGAAGTAAAAAAATGAGGTCACAGTGTTCAGTTTAGACATATGTACAATGTTCGATGCAGAATAGACGTAGTTACCATACAATATACAATACTGTGCAGTGTACTAATATACAATACTATATAGTGCAAGGCAGAAATGGAGAAATGGGACGAGGTGCAATTTAGGTACAATTCACAGTAGGTGTACGAGTTGTAGTGCAAATCCTTTATCAATAAATATAAAGTGTAAGTGTGTTTGTGTGATCTAAAGTGTGGAGAGTGGGTGCTGCAGTGTGTTGTTTGTTTGAGTGAGTGTGTGCGTGTGGGTGTGTGTGCTGTGTGCATTTGATGGTTGTTGCATAGTGATTATTGTTCGTTTAGCAGCCTGATGGCCTGGGGATAGAAGCTTCTTCTGAGTCTTTCTGTGCTCGCCTTAAGACTCCGGTATCGCTTGCCTGACCGCAGCAGTTCAAAGAGGCAGTTGTTCGGGTGGCTCGAGTCCTTAATAATTCTCTTAGCCTTCCCCTTGCACCGCTTGTTGTAAATGTTCTGGAGGGTGGGAAGCCCCCCTCCAATTGTGCGTTCGGCTGAACGTGTCACTCTTTGTAGTCTGCTACGGTCTTGTGCAGTGCTATTCCCAAACCAGGAGGTGATGTTGCCGGTCAGGATGCTCTCTATTGTACATGAGTAGAAGTTCCTAAGGATCTTCTGACTGACTTGGAACTTCCTTAGGCGCCTGAGGAAGTAGAGGCGTTGTCGTGCCTTCTTCACAACACTGTCAATGTGTGTGGTCCATGTCAAGTCCTCGGATATGTGGGCTCCGAGGTACTTGAAACTGTTCACTCTCTCAACCGGTGCCCCGTCGATGCTGAGGGGGCTGTAGTCCTTGACCCCCGACCTCCTGAAGTCCACAATCATCTCTTTTGTTTTGCTGACGTTCAGGGAGAGGCAGTTCTCCTGACACCACTGTGACAGGTTCTCTACCTCTTCCAGGTAGGCCCTTTCGTGGGTGGGTGTATGGCTGAGGGCCCACGTAAGTTCCATGTCGAATGTGAAGTTGAACGGATGCACGGTTCTCAAGAGCGCTGCAAGCACTGCAAGTGGCACTTCCACGCCCCCTCAACATACTGAGAGTTGGCTGTGCTCAGAGAGGGTGCATAACAAATCAATTGATACCTCTGGAGCTGAGAAAAAGGACACTCCAGACATTAACATTCCACAATAAGCTTTCTCTGACTGAATTAACGTTGTCATACAGTATGTGGTTCTTTAAGCAGCACCGTAGCCAGTCGTAGATAAGGAATGAACGCGTTAATTATGGAACAATGTGTGAATTGTGGAGTCAGTTTAGGTTTTTACCTCAGTCACCTGAGAGTTCAAATGCTGGTGGCGTTCAACAAAATGTGATTAGCGTGTAGCACCAGAAAACCCCCCGAAAAACAAGCACTGTGTTACTGTGAATGTCAGTTTAGATCTTTTTACTGGTGCTGTGAATAGCATGTCTAGTACAAGCTGGCATTGTCGACTGAATGACTCACTCTGTACAATACAATGAGTACATTAACGTCTTGTCAATGGTCATAATAATAATACCGCGATCAGGGCCGCCTCAGGAGGTGTGCGAGCAGTTTTTTTTTTTTTTTTTTTTTGCGAGGCCCCCCTTCCCGCGAGGCCCTTTTTCATCACAGACCTAAAATCTAGTTTTGCTTATATGCTTATATATTTCACATTAGACACGTTTGTAGAATGTGTCTGACTTGTTCCTGCCTCTGCGGCTCTGCAGACTGCAGTTTTCCGGTTTCTGCGGCTTTGCTGCTCTACAGATTTTAGGATAGTGTTTCCGGGCTCTTCTCCCGTCCGCCGTAATACACCAAATAGAAGAAGAAGAAGAAGACACACGAGGTAGAGGGATGATCTAATTCAGCGCTATTCAGAGGAGCCAGTGGATGTCTTTTCAAAAGCAGCATGGATCAGAAGAAATTACACCGTGGGCCAAGAAAGTCTCCTTCCAACTTTACCATTGGCATTGATACTGCGTTATGGTGAGTCAACCTATTATTATATTCCCGCCGTGGACCTATCTCTCTCTCTCTCTCTCTGGAGCCAAACTGGCCGACTAGCTAATAGTACTACTAGTAGCTAACGGTGTGTGCCTGGTGTCAGCACCTGGCTGTATGTAGCCGCATAGCTTGCTTCTGCGTTAGCTAATGGTTAGCGATAGCCTGGTTGAGCTAACTGTTAGCCAGTTAGCTGTTTAGCTTCGACGTTAACTGCCGGCTGCGCTCGGCTGGGAACGTTCGTTTGATGCTATCAGTTAGCCTTGAGTTAGCTGTTAGCTTGTGCTACGACCATTGACATTAGCCGTGAGAATAGCAGGGGGTTCTGGCACTCTGACTACGACATCATCTTTGACAGAAGATGTAGTCGGGCCTGCACCATGACAAGGCTCTGGCAGCAGCTTATTTTTGTCCCGACAGCGAGAGGCCTTTCGTCAACGTGGAGACCTGTGTTACGGCCTTTCGCCCTGCGTTCCTTGGTGCAGGTAAGATTAATGAAAATGTCATGACATTACCCCACTCTTCCTTCCTTCCCCTCCCGAATGTTTTGTTAATAACGATGTTTTTTTCCAGGCAAAACATATGCTACTTCACAACATTTGGAGATACGACATGTGCTGTGTGTGAATGTCTTGGTCGTTTGTGTAGCTTGGGTAGCGTTGGGCCGTTGGCCAAAGCTGTGTGTGGCCTGGTGTCACAGTACCTGGCTAGCCTATTTAGCTGATGTCGGCCATTGGCTCCTTGCTGCTTTGGTTTCTCTGGTATAGACCCTCTTCTCTTTGGATTTAAGTGTTGATCTTTGTCCTTTTGGATCTCTCATACATGCTCTCTCTCTAACACACACACATGCTCTCTCTCTCTCTCTCTCATACATGCTCTCTCTCTAACACACATGCTCTCTCTCTCTCTCTCTCTTTCTAACACACACAGCTTTTCTCGATGGCTAGGCTGTGCTCGCTGAGTCTGTATAGTCAAGGATCTTCAGTCACAGTGCTCAGGTATTCTGCCACTGTGTACTCTCTGTTTAGGGCCAAATAGCATTTCAATTTCTTTCCAATGTGTCTCTCTCTCTCTCTCTCTCTCTCTCTTGGATTTAAGTGTTGATCTTTGTCCTTTTGGATCTCTCATACATGCTCTCTCTCTAACACACACACACATGACAAACACACATGTTCTCTCTCTCTCTCTCTCTTTCTAACACACACAGTCTGCCTATGGCGGCCTTTCTCGATGGCTAGGCTGTGCTCGCTGAGTCTGTATAGTCAAGGATCTTCAGTCACAGTGCTCAGGTATTCTGCCACTGTGTACTCTCTGTTTAGGGCCAAATAGCATTTCAATTTCTTTCCAATGTGTCTCTCTCTCTCTCTCTCTCTCTCTCTCTCTCTCTCTCTCTCTGTACACTGTATATTGACTGTAGAACGGGAGCTCTCTCTCGCTCTCTCTTTTGCTATATGTTGACTGTATCATGCCCCGCCTCGGGCAGGGCTATTATTTAAGAATATGTTGACTGTATGAAAAAAAAAATATATATATATATATATATATATATATATATATATATATATATATATATATATATATATATATATATATATATATATATATATATATATATATATATATATAATTATATATTTTTTTAACCTTTTGGGGGGGGGGGGGGCCTCGCGTTAAATCTCGCACAGGGCCTCGCATTTCTCCCAGGCGGCCCTGACCGCGATCACCGTACCGATCCGTTGTTCTAGAAGGAACAAAAAACCTGCGTGTCTAGGACCGCCTCTCATCCGTGGAGAGCTTTTATAATATCAACATTCTGATTAGAGGAGCCCGAGGCTGGATATAAGTGATTAGCACACTCAGAGAGGGGATCATTGATTTGAAGGGGATCTTGTTCTGGCTCTAAAGAATCAAGCCTGCCCATTAGCACATTTAAATAAGTCCCACTACAAACAATAGACGGGGAGTTAGAGTCCTTCCAAAAAATGAAATCAAATGAAAAATCAGCTCAGCTCGATGTCTCTCTTCGTGCCTAAGTAGACTGTGAGATGGATGGTATGAATGAATGTTCTTTTATTTATTTATTTTATTACAAAGACTTTGCACGGAGAGAGGGAGAGAGACTGGTTCCTAAGATACAGAATGAGTCCATTAAATCTTTTTTTACAAAGGGGTTAATTAGGTAATTAGCTTATTAGCTTACTTCATCAAGTTAATGTAAGCCTATAGGGTCATATAATGTAACAGTACAGGGGTGGTGTAATGTGCTATTCATGGGGTTGTGTGTATTTCTACATAAACCAGTTTGGAGAAATATGAGACATATTGTAGGTGTGGATTATCCCTGCTTTGTGGGAACTGTGGTGCACGGTGAGAGAAACCGGTGCTTTTTCAATGTATGTGATGTAGATTGGGGAGAGATGACGACAGCTAAAAACGGTGGTAATGAAATGTGCATGGTTCGCTTTAGAAAACGGTGATAGAAGAAGAGGCAGTAGCCATCACTGCAGAAGGTTTAGCAGCCAGCCGAATGTTTACATTCCTTGTAAGAACATAGATAACAGAGTGTAGGCCCAGAGCAGGAGGAGAGGGGTGACCTCTTTAATGCAACAGTGGATGAAACGTTTAATGGTGTGAAAGGTTAGCAGTCGTCATGACAGCACGTCGCATGACAACCAGGAGAGGGGCGGGGGGCCGTCGTTGCTACGACGAAGACCTATAAGTCGAACGGTGTTTCCGGGTAGGGCAGACTAGAATCTGACTCAGACTAGAATCTGACCGAGAGCGAGTAGGACTGAGATCACACAGAGGACCTTCTCTCCTCTCATCACGAGAGAGGGGGGGGGGGGGGGGGAGGAAGAATGCCACGACATCAGTAGCTTCGGCTACCACGAGGATGGTCTTAGGCTAACGAACAGGCCTGAACACTATTGGACTGAATCACAAAAGGACAATCTGAACACACCGAAAGATCATTAGAATAGACTCTTCAAGGACGATACAATTTGATAACATCTGATAACATCTGATTATGAGGTTTCTGTTTAGAGAAATAAAACAACGCTTTTCCTCACAAGGTATCTCACGTTGTCGAAGTGTCGAATTCTTACGGAAGTGGAGGAGTATTATGGTTTATGGATTGCACTAATGGGGGAAGATAAGGATCTTATCTACCAGTATCGGAGACGTCAGGACCATTAAAAGTACACAACGCAGAGGAATTGGATGGAGAGCCAAACAGACGAAGACGTGATACTGGCCAGTTTGATCACAATCTAACAGTTGGTGCCGTGACCCGGATTTGCAAGAGATTAAAACAACGGGAACAGTTGGTTGTTGATGACAGCCGGATTTGCAAGAGATAAGAACAACGGATAAAGACTTTTTCAATAATGGGGCGACAGTGGACAACAGTCATCAATGTGTGGGAGAATCATGATCGAAGCAAGGCCGGTCAGCCCTGGGAGAGAGCGGCGAGTCGAGCGGTCAGGAGGCGAACCAGCGCTGTAGGGGAAACAGCGCTCCGATCAAAAATGTGAGTTCACTGTGCACACGGTTGTTTTGATCTTAAGCCAAATAAAAACGAACAGATAGTGAATCCATAAACGTAAACATTTCTAGTTCGACACAGAGAGCTGTAATAGTGTGTTTTGGGACAGAGCAGAGCGGCACAGTTTTGTTTTGAAAATCGAAGGTGTTATCTGAAAGGGAACCAAAACAGTCATAGATGACGAAAGAAAGCAAAATATGAGCAGAGAGCCATGGTGAAAATCGAGGGTGTTATCTACAATTTGAATGAAAAGCAAACGAGGCAGGCTGCACAGTTTTGGTTTAAGGAGGGTAAATGCGAGATGAGGAAAGGGGGGGGGGGGGGGGGCGCTTGAATCAGATCGAAAAATTGTTATGGCGGGACTGTTTTCATAACAGAAGGAAAGTCGAAAGGAGATTGTACCAGTGTGTATTATGTCCGATCAGGCAAGAGTATTAGTCTGAGAAAGCGTCCCCTGATAATGGATAGGAAAGAGAGGAAAACAGCAGTGTTTTTAGGCCTTGGAAGGAGGGGCAGCGTTCGTTTTGTTTGTGAGAGAGTAGCCATTATGAGCGAGTCAAAATGGCCGTGAGCACCACGAGGAGATAACAACAGATAAAGAACCAGGAAGTGACACGTCAACTAAAACACCATGGAGGAGGAGTAGGTCGCCACCTAGTGGCGGAGGGGGGGTAGTGCTGGGGAGTTTCCATTACCCATAGGGGAATATTTAGAGTTTAATTCAATTAAGGAGTTTAATTGCGGAGGGGGGGGGGGGTAGTGCTGGGGAGTTTCCATTACCCATAGGGGAATATTTAGAGTTTAATTCAATTAAGGAGTTTAATTGCGGAGGGGGGGGGGGGTAGTGCTGGGGAGTTTCCATTACCCATAGGCGAATATGTAGAGTTTAAGTTAATTAAGGAGTTGAATTTTTTCAAAATTACCAACTGCTTGTGTGTATACACGGTGGTGTATGTGAGAACTTTGTAAAGGAACTCAAAGTGTGGTATATAGAGCGACGGGACAGCTCCAGGGCGATGGTAGACAGCCCCGTAGGGTATAGAGCGACGGTGACAGCTCCAGGGCGATGGTAGACAGCCCCGTAGGGTATAGAGCGACGGTGACAGCTCCAGGGCGATGGTAGACAGCCCCGTAGGGTATAGAGCGACGGTGACAGCTCCAGGGCGATGGTAGACAGCCCCGTAGGGTATAGAGCGACGGTGACAGCTCCAGGGCGATGGTAGACAGCCCCGTAGGGTATAGAGCAACGGTGACAGCTCCAGGGCGACGGTAGACAGCCCCGTAGGGTATAGGGCGACGGACAGCTCTGTTGTATGTTAGATGATAGTACGAGTACGTATGTGAGTTAGGAGCAGGGAACCAACCTGCTCTGTTGTATGTTAGAGCGATGATATACAGGTTAATTAAATAAGTTTAATTATTAATTGATTAAATAAGAATTGCACAGAAAGATGGTGCAGTTATTTGAATGGGTTAATTATTGAATAAAGAGGGAGGTTGAATTCCAGTGGGGCCTTCTCACACCTAATAAATAGGCAGAGTCTTGAGGGGACACGTCACCAGAAAGAACTGGCGCGCGCTGGGGGTCAACCGTGGGACAAACGTAGAGCGCCGAGTGGGTATCGTTTAGCTGCTGGTGTCACGCCGGAAGACAACGAAACAGGGAACAGCCCTGTAGGATTAGATATGGGTGTTGAGAAGGTGGGGGACTAATAGAGAACAAATAGCGCCATGGGCTGTAGGACACTCACACCGTCCAACAGTCTGAAAGGGCGTGGCCATGGCAGGGGCTTGCAGAGGAAAAAAAATATATAGAGAACGAGCTGCAGGCCCAAAGCCACGGTAGACTAATAGAAAACACAGGGTCGAGTGTACAGAAAGACTGCCGGTGTTGTGTTTCTGCTTTCAAGGGGGGAATGACACCGACAGCGATGGAGATGGCCAGGAGACAGACTGGAGGAGGAGGAAGCCGCAGGGGCCAGGCACCGCAGCCTGGTACACAGATGATCCACGACGAGAGGAGACGGCGGCGGTGGAGATGAGCCTCAACCAGGATGACCGACAGGGCGGAGATGACCGACGGGGCGGAGACGGCCGACGAGGCGGAGTCCAGCGGTCGCAGGCGGTGTTGCCCAGGGGAGAACGAGGCAGACATCGGAGGGGCCTTCACGGCGGAGACGCTGTTTAGAGAGCGTTTTGAAACAACAGAGCACGGGCGGTGAATCATGAACAAAACAGGGACTTCCTTTCAGAGTCAATCAGGAGATCGAGAGACGAGACAACAGCGAGAAGTCCTGTGTTCATTGATTAGGAGTATGAGATATAAATGGAGGATTCATATATAAGATATATGTATAGAAGGATATATATATATAGAAGGTAGATAAGAGGGAGAACAGTAAAACAACAGGATATAATTATTGGGAGCAGACAGGGGGGGCTCCAATGGTTATGAGTCGTTGGATGTTGTTGGTTGTGGTGGTCGGTTTCGGTTCCCTTTGTGCACGAAGGGGGGCGCAAACAGACATCAGGCAGCAAGATCACTGGGTTGACCGTGGGCCGTCTTCATTTCTTGTGCACGGGAGATGAGGTTGGTTTGCTTCAACCACAGGCTATTTTTGGCATAATTAATTGAAAAACCAAATAATGATTTATGATTCTGAAGGGGTGATAAGAATCAAGGGGGGATTGAGAGAAACCGGTGCTTTTTCAATGTATGTGATGTAGATTGGGGAGAGATGACGACAGCTAAAAACGGTGGTAATGAAATGTGCATGGTTCGCTTTAGAAAACGGTGATAGAAGAAGAGGCAGTAGCCATCACTGCAGAAGGTTTAGCAGCCAGCCGAATGTTTACATTCCTTGTAAGAACATAGATAACAGAGTGTAGGCCCAGAGCAGGAGGAGAGGGGTGACCTCTTTAATGCAACAGTGGATGAAACGTTTAATGGTGTGAAAGGTTAGCAGTCGTCATGACAGCACGTCGCATGACAACCAGGAGAGGGGCGGGGGGCCGTCGTTGCTACGACGAAGACCTATAAGTCGAACGGTGTTTCCGGGTAGGGCAGACTAGAATCTGACTCAGACTAGAATCTGACCGAGAGCGAGTAGGACTGAGATCACACAGAGGACCTTCTCTCCTCTCATCACGAGAGAGGGGGGGGGGGGGGGGGGAGGAAGAATGCCACGACATCAGTAGCTTCGGCTACCACGAGGATGGTCTTAGGCTAACGAACAGGCCTGAACACTATTGGACTGAATCACAAAAGGACAATCTGAACACACCGAAAGATCATTAGAATAGACTCTTCAAGGACGATACAATTTGATAACATCTGATAACATCTGATTATGAGGTTTCTGTTTAGAGAAATAAAACAACGCTTTTCCTCACAAGGTATCTCACGTTGTCGAAGTGTCGAATTCTTACGGAAGTGGAGGAGTATTATGGTTTATGGATTGCACTAATGGGGGAAGATAAGGATCTTATCTACCAGTATCGGAGACGTCAGGACCATTAAAAGTACACAACGCAGAGGAATTGGATGGAGAGCCAAACAGACGAAGACGTGATACTGGCCAGTTTGATCACAATCTAACAACGGTCACTAGGTAGCGAGACACAGTAGCACTCTGGCCAGCTGCACCTCCGTCTTTGGGGTCGGGCCTGCTCTAATTGTTCGTGCTGGTGATCCAGGACGCCCGCCTGGTCTTGGAGTTGACCCTTTAGGAACTCCACCTCGGCGGTCAAGGTCTGCACCGTCTCGGCTTCCCTTCCTTCCTCTTTGAGCGGGGACGGCGAGTCATCTCCTTGCTTCACCCGGGACGGCCCGGCTTTGGCCTCCGGCTTCGGGGTGTCGCTGTCTGACATCTCAGGTCTCTTGGTCGTCACTTACGAGGGAGTGGAGTAGGATGTAGATCCTGTTTGTGATGCCAAATGTAGCAGGGTGGATTATCCCTGCTTCGTGGGAACTGTGGGGTGCGGTCAATAGGTAGCGAGACACAGTAGCACTCTGGCCAGCTGCACCTCCGTCTTTGGGGTCCGGAGCGTCAACTGGAGGCTGGCAGTGGGAGTGTATGAGGCCCAGGATTTACACCCTCACCCTCCACAATTGTCTCCTTAGCCCCCCCACACCTAATGACTGGATGGTAAAGAAATAACTTGGTTCCCCCCGCAAGCAGTACCCTCCCTCAGTAACACCAGAAACCTTACAGTGGGAAATGGAAGGTTGAATAGGAAGGGGTTAATAATGGATATATTACCCGCATCAAAGGGTTAGGGTTAGGCTCAATAAAAGACACACACACAGTGCTCCCGTTCTGGATGAGTGTTATTGTAACGTGGCCTAGTTACAACAATGCTACGTCTGGTGATTATTGCACCATGGGTATCAACACACAATAATTACACTGGCATAAATCAATTATATAATTACACCCAGGCACCAAGTTTAAAGGCAACCAACTTGTGTTCGGCTTTTCTCTGATTGGCCGCGACCCCCCGCCCCCACGTGCAGGCAAGCGGCAGGCCGTCCCACGTCCCAAATGAAATCCAAGGAGCAAGCGGCAGCGCGGGCAACCAACTTGTGTACCAACCATCTTGTGTTCAGCTGCTGTTCCAACCAACTTGTGTTCAGCTGCGGTAGCAGTGGAGCGCTATGAAATGCGCTGAACTAGAAAGCGTAACGTTATTATGTTTCGCGTTTTTAACAACCAACTACCAGATTCACTCGTCACTGTACATCACGTCTGAAGTATAAACAAAGCCCATACAGTTATGAAATGCGCTGAGCCCATACAGTTATGAAATGCGCTGAACTAGAAAGCGTAACGTTATTATGTTTCGCGTTTTTAACAACCAACTACCAGATTCACTCGTCACTGTACATCACGTCTGAAGTATAAACAAAGCCCATACAATTTTTTAGATGAATGATTGTGGATATAATATAGAAAACACATCATTATGATATTGTCAGATGGCGCAAAATACAATGGTGAGTGAGAAATATATCTCCAGTGATAAAACCCAGTGCTCTATGTCTCTATGATACACAGCGTGGATGGGCTTTCAGAGGGAGAGGCATGCATGTACATAATTTCACCATAATCAAATACAGACATAATTGTGTGGCTTGACGCAGCAGCGGCGCACGGAAGCCGGGGATAAACCACCGCGTCGCCCCGCTGGCGCTTCAGCAGCCTCCACGGACGAAATAACATATAACGTTACAGCGTACAGTTCCACACTGATGTACAGTGACACCCGGCAGAGTTTCTAGTTACAGTAGTGACGCGTGAATCGATAGTCCTAACAGTGTTTATTATTAAGAGTCAGATAGTCCGCACGCGCACAGTGTTTATAGTCCTAACAGTGTTTATTAGTAAGAGTCAGATTGTTATGGTTTGTAACCGACCCCAATCGCACAACACAAGACAGGTATGAGAGTAAGCCAAGAACTGGGCATTTATTGTATACAACAGAAAACGGCACTGTCCCTTTAAGGGAGAACACAAAATACTGGAAAACAAGAAATGGGAAAATAGGCACAGTGCCTTTAAGAGGCGAGCTGGCTAAGGGGAAGGCTAAGGGAACAGGGCCAGGGCAAGGGACAAGGGCAGGAACAGGGAGGACTAGGAGGACTGGACAGGGAGGACTAGGAGGACTGGACAGGGAGGACTAGGATGACTAGGAGGACTGGAAGGACTGGACAGGGAGGACTAGGAGGACTAGACGGACTGGACGGACTGGACAGGGAGGACTAGGAGGACAAGGGAGGGGAAACAGGGACAGAGGCTCGCGGAGGCGGGCTGGGGACAGGGAGGACTAGGAGGACTAGAAGGACTGGACAGAGAGGACTAGGAGGACTAGAGAGGGGAAACAGGGACAGAGGCCCGCGGAGGGACAGGGACAGAGAAAACAGGGTTCGGGCCTTGGAACAGGGCGAGGGTCAGAGCTGCTTACAGGGATGGAGTAGGCGCGCGCAGGCTAGACGTCTGGAGGAGAGCGCATCTGGCGCGGAGGTCAGAGTGGTGCGCGTCTGCTTGGAGTACGCGCCGGTACGGAGAGCGCATCTGGCGCGGAGGTCTGAGTGGTGCGCGTCTGCTTGGAGTACGCGCCGGTACGGAGAGCGCATCTGGCGCGGAGGTCTGAGTGGTGCGCGTCTGCTTGGAGTACGCGCCGGTACGGAGAGCGCATCTGGCTCGGAGGTCTGGATGCGCGTCTGGATGCGCGTCTGGAGTGAAGAGCGCGTCTGGAGTGAAGAGCGCGTCTGGCTCGGAGGTCTGGATGCGCGTCTGGATGCGCGTCTGGAGTGAAGAGCGCGTCTGGCTCGGAGGTCTGGATGCGCGTCTGGATGCGCGTCTGGAGTGAAGAGCGCGTCTGGCTCGGAGGTCTGGATGCGCGTCTGGATGCGCGTCTGGAGTGAAGAGCGCGTCTGGCTCGGAGGTCTGGAGTGGAACACTGGAATACCTCCCGTAGAGGTTTAGAGAGCGCAGTACAGTGTCTCCCTCCAGGCAAACGGCGACAGGAGGCGAAGGCTTGAGCGCATCTCACGCCGGAGATGAAAACAGCATAAAGACAGAAACAGAAACTCCCGTAGGAGCCTACAGACAGAGAACCTCCCGTAGGGGTCTTGGTGATAGAGATATGATACGGAACGACCCGACCAGGACTGAGGGGAAGAGCGAGGTACTTAAAGCCCAACAGGGGGGCTAATTAGAATACACATCAGGTGCGTGATGGTAATTGATACTCAAACTAGAAGTGTGTGTTCGGCACCAGACCAATCAAACACAAAATGACAGGTAGTCCAAGGGTGTGGCTGCTGAAGAGCAAACGAGAGTAAACGAACGCGAGGGTGGGGGCTAGTGAGGTGAGGAGACAGGGAATTAAAGGTCAAGGGAAAGGCGAACCTCACAGTACTCCCCCCTCCACGGGAGCCACCGGGCGACCCAAAAATACAGACAGAGTGGCAGGGGACAAAACAAGGCAACAAACAAAAAGTACCGGGCCATGCTAGCAGGGGAAGCTACAACAAAAGTGGGGCTAGCAAAGGAACAGGGTAGCTGAGGGGTAACCAGGGTAGCAGAGGGGTAACTAGGGTAGCTGAAGGGTAACTAGGGTAGCTGAGGGGTAAACTAGAGGAGCACCGGGAAGGGGCTAGCAGAGGGAAAGGGCAGCTGCCAGGGCACTGATAGCTACAGGGCCTATGCTAGCTGTACTGCTACATTAACATAGAGGCTGCGCTAGCTGCCGGAGCTAGGCTAGCAGACAGGGCTGGAACAGGGGCACTGGAGAGGGGAACAGGGAAGGGGCTAGCAGAGGGAAAGGGTAGCTGCCAGGGCACTGATAGCTACAGGGCCCATGCTAGCTGTACTGCTACATTAACATAGAGGCTGCGCTAGCTGCCGGAGCTAGGCTGGCAGACAGGGCTGGACCAGCATGAGAGAACAAGCTAGCTGGAAGGACAGTCCTAGCTGTGGGGAACTGACCTTGCTAGCTGAAGGGGCAGTCCTAGCAGTGGGAAAACTACACAAAAAGTGGAGGCCATGCAGAGGGACCGGGTTAGCTGCCTGGGCATGGCTAGCTACAGGGCCTATGCTAGCTGCAAGGGCTGCATTAACATAGAGGCTGTGCTAACAGCCGGGGCTAAGCTAGCAGACTGGGGCCATGCAGAGGGAATAGAGGCCTAACAAGCTGCAGGGGAGCTAACGAGGCTAACAGGGAAGCAAACAGGGGAGTCAACAGGCTAACAGGGGAGCTAACAGGGGAGACTAACAAGCTAACAGGGGAGCTAACAGGGCTAACAGGGAAGCTAACAGGGCTAACAGGGGAGCTAACAGGGAAGCTAACAGGGAAGCTAACAGGGGAGACTAACAGGCTAAACAGGGGAGCTGACAGGGAAGCTAACAGGGGAGTCAACAGGGGAGTCAACAGGGGAACTAACAGGGGAACTAGAGGGAAACAAAAAAAATAGGCAAACTCAACATACACCGTCTGTGCTGGCTGGGGTCGTCGACTGGTCGGGTCGTACTGTTATGGTTTGTAACCGACCCCAATCGCACAACACAAGACAGGTATGAGAGTAAGCCAAGAACTGGGCATTTATTGTATACAACAGAAAACGGCACTGTCCCTTTAAGGGAGAACACAAAATACTGGAAAACAAGAAATGGGAAAATAGGCACAGTGCCTTTAAGAGGCGAGCTGGCTAAGGGGAAGGCTAAGGGAACAGGGCCAGGGCAAGGGACAAGGGCAGGAACAGGGAGGACTAGGAGGACTGGACAGGGATGACTAGGAGGACTAGGAGGACTGGACAGGGAGGACTAGGAGGACTGGACAGGGAGGACTAGGATGACTAGGAGGACTGGAAGGACTGGACAGGGAGGACTAGGAGGACTAGACGGACTGGACGGACTGGACAGGGAGGACTAGGAGGACAAGGGAGGGGAAACAGGGACAGAGGCTCGCGGAGGCGGGCTGGGGACAGGGAGGACTAGGAGGACTAGAAGGACTGGACAGAGAGGACTAGGAGGACTAGAGAGGGGAAACAGGGACAGAGGCCCGCGGAGGCGGGCTGGGGACAGGGACAGAGAAAACAGGGTTCGGGCCTTGGAACAGGGCGAGGGTCAGAGCTGCTTACAGGGATGGAGTAGGCGCGCGCAGGCTAGACGTCTGGAGGAGAGCGCATCTGGCGCGGAGGTCAGAGTGGTGCGCGTCTGCTTGGAGTACGCGCCGGTACGGAGAGCGCATCTGGCGCGGAGGTCTGAGTGGTGCGCGTCTGCTTGGAGTACGCGCCGGTACGGAGAGCGCATCTGGCGCGGAGGTCTGAGTGGTGCGCGTCTGCTTGGAGTACGCGCCGGTACGGAGAGCGCATCTGGCTCGGAGGTCTGGATGCGTGTCTGGATGCGCGTCTGGAGTGAAGAGCGCGTCTGGAGTGAAGAGCGCGTCTGGCTCGGAGGTCTGGATGCGCGTCTGGATGCGCGTCTGGAGTGAAGAGCGCGTCTGGCTCGGAGGTCTGGATGCGCGTCTGGATGCGCGTCTGGAGTGAAGAGCGCGTCTGGCTCGGAGGTCTGGATGCGCGTCTGGATGCGCGTCTGGAGTGAAGAGCGCGTCTGGCTCGGAGGTCTGGAGTGGAACACTGGAATACCTCCCGTAGAGGTTTAGAGAGCGCAGTACAGTGTCTCCCTCCAGGCAAACGGCGACAGGAGGCGAAGGCTTGAGCGCATCTCACGCCGGAGATGAAAACAGCATAAAGACAGAAACAGAAACTCCCGTAGGAGCCTACAGACAGAGAACCTCCCGTAGGGGTCTTGGTGATAGAGATATGATACGGAACGACCCGACCAGGACTGAGGGGAAGAGCGAGGTACTTAAAGCCCAACAGGGGCGCTAATTAGAATATACATCAGGTGCGTGATGGTAATTGATACTCGAACTAGAAGTGTGTGTTCGGCACCAGACCAATCAAACACAAAATGACAGGTAGTCCAAGGGTGTGGCTGCTGAAGAGCAAACGAGAGTAAACGAACGCGAGGGTGGGGGCTAGTGAGGTGAGGAGACAGGGAATTAAAGGTCAAGGGAAAGGCGAACCTCACACAGATAGTCCTAACAGTGTTTATTATTAATTAACGTCATAAACCACATATCCGTTGTAGAAGCCCTTCAATGACAGCGCTCTCATATTTTGCGAATGCATAAACTATATCTTAAATTATGGCTATGTGTCCCATATGGCTGTTGCTTATCAATGACTTCGTGACAGCCATATTAGACACTCACTGTACATCAGTGTGGAACTGTACGCTGTAACGTTATATGTTATTTCGCCCGTGGAGGCTGCTGAAGCGCCAGCGGGGCGACGCGGTGGTTTATCCCCGGCTTCCGTGCGCCGCCCGCGGCTTGACTCGGTTCAGCTCCAGCAGCAGCAGCGCTCCGTTGTAGGAAGCCCTTCAATGGCTCTCATATTTTGCGAATGCATAAAATATATCTTAAATTATGGCTATGTGTCTAATATGGCTGTCGCTTATCAATGACTTCACGACAGCCATATTAGACACATCGCCATAATTTAAGATATAGTTTATGCATTCGCAAATATGAGAGCTCTGTCATTGAAGTGGGTGGTGGCAGTTACTAACAGTAGCGATTTTTATTGTTTTGTCATGACCAAACATAATCCCAACATAGATAGGAGGTGTACTGTATGTCAAATGTCGGTCATGTGGTGGAAGAGTTTAGTACAGTCACACAACAGAACACCAGTGTTTCTAGTAGATTTGTTTATTAATATAAATAAACACCTCTGTCTGAACTGGTTCGACCAGCGCGTTGGTTCGACCAGCGCTTCTGCCGCGTCTCTCAGCGGAAAAGGGCGTGTGCTAGGGCGGTCACGTGGCCGTGTGGCCAATCAGAGAAACGCTGAACGAAAAGCTGAACACAAGTTGGTTGCCTTTAATATTCACGCGTCCTGGTGCGCGCACTCTATACCGCACACTGTAACTACTATAACTCGGTGGTTAAAGACTTGGATACTTGGTTAACCGCACGTTACTTATACCGCACACAGTAACTATCATAACCCGATTGCTAGTGCCTGGCTCTGCACTAATTGTTCATATACTATCGCTGGTACTGCTAGGATATCGTGTCCACTAGCCAGTACTTGTTATCACCCGTTGCTATCTCACGGGGCCCTCTGGCATAACGTCAGCAACAGGGCTCTCCAGAGCCCCCGTTAGCTGCGACTACTCGTTGTCCAAGTTCACTGCCGAAGAGGACGGCTTCCGCTTGCCTCCTCCATATATCACCTCCCAACTCTCTCCGCCACTCTCTGCCTGCTACCGCCCCCTGCTGGTCCCGCCTGCCAGTCACAAGGGGAAACGCATTGTAGAATATGATCCAGTACTGTCATTTATAATCCATATTCCAGTGCTCTTCGGAAGGGGACGCTTGTGTCATTGTTCGTGTGAATATCAATGATGTCTTTGTGTACAAAGGGAATATAAAACACCAGTCAGCAGTCCTGAATAATATACAATATTTTCAGACTGCTACATAGGCTTGCGTGGTTATGAATGGTGAGGCACCGATATCATCAGATATTGGATATCAGGCTGATACTGAGTGAGCTAACATAGGGTGTTGATACCAAGAGCCATATGCAACATGAAGACATCAAAGAGACTTGATCTGCTGCCTATTTGACTGAAGAAAAGATGTTCTGAACAGTGAAAAATAGATTATATCTCAGTCTCTGGTGCTGCCCCTTCTTAGTCCATTAATCGGTCCGTTTGGTTTTAGTTGTTTTTATGTTGTTGTTTTTTTCCCCCACACTAAATGAGTTATTCTCTGAAAAAGGTAAGCACTAGATTTAAAGAGGTCCCTCTGTACAATGGCATGTGGGAGATGCAGTTTTATAAATTTGTCTAATGAAATCAACGCATCGATTTATCTACAAAGCCCTGACTATTAGTTGACTATAAGGATTTCTTCATGGGGCAGGCCTACCAGTCGCTCCAAATGATCCAAGTCCACACTGTTCAGTCAAAGTAATGAATGGCACTCTGTATTGGCCAATGTTTAAAATCAGAGTAATTAGATCTATACCAATTTCCTCTGTGCCTAGTTTAAAACTCTGGGAGAGGTGTTTTTGTACAAAAACTAGGGTTTGGTTTTTGGGAGTTTGTTTATACATGACATACCAAGTTTTTAGGGAGTCCCGGTTGGCACTTAAAACGTGGTGGCACTAACTACATCACATTCCCTATGTGCAAATAAGGCCCAAACTCGCCCTATATGGTTAAATTCCCTATCCAGATGTGTTAGATATCTGATCTTATTTTAACTTACTCTGTTACCCACAGGGTCTGTGGTTTGAACAAGGGGTGCACAGAGCTGAAAGAATGTTATCCTCGTTCTCTGTCTCAGTGTTATTATATCCGTTTTGAGAATCTAATTGTGGTGGTGGGTCAGTGTGATATTTGGGCCACCGTAAATATATGCATCTATTGGAAACACTGTTCTTCATGGGCTCAGAAAGGGCTTCCGTTTTTTTTTAACTAACAAAACAGAGTTGTTTGTGGTGGTGACTCACAGTGTTAGTGAGATTAAAGTAGGTCAGTTGGTTTTGGTGTGTGTGTGTGTGTGTGTGTGTGTGTGTGTGTGTGTGTGTGTGTGCGTGTGTGTGCGTGTGTGTGTGTGTGTGTGTGTGTGTGTGTGTGTGTGTGTGTGTGTGTGTGTGTGTGTGTGTGTGAGAGGGGGGGGGGGGCTTTGTAAACAAATGCATTTTAGGTGAACAGTGATGTGTGTTATTATGTGATTTCTGTGCAATGTAGCCTAGTGGGAAGCAGCCAGCTGTGTTCATTTGAACAGAGCCCAGCCAGGACATTTGGGCTATTGCTAAATTGTCCTTTTTAAGTGGGCGAAAGCAATAATGTTCTGCACATCTGTGCCCTCTAAAGCGCCATCAGCCCGACTAATGTACTGATTTACAGTGAGTGTGTGCGCACGAGCGCGCGCGTGTGTGTATACGCGCGTGATGTGCGTGTGTGTGTTTGTGTCTGTGTACACGCGCGGTGCTCCATCGCTATCATTCAGTTGGGGCAGGTCAGGTGTATGCCTCGGCTATACGCCAATTCATATTCATATTCAAGCATGACTAATCATTACAGCCTGTTGGGGGGGGGCTCATTACTTTCTCCACTCTGGTCCCTGGTTTCGAGATCAATACGACGACATCGCTCATAAAATAGTGAAATAATTAAACCGTCCATGGACTCCATGCCCTTTACTTACCTGCCTCTCCCATCTATGGTTATCATCACAGGAGCAAGGTGAACTTGTCAACCTGCCAAATACCAGTTTGAGGGAGCGGTCACGTTTAGCCAAGTCCTCCGTCACTATCGGCGAAAGCTTTGCCCTCCTGGACTCCAACCATGAAAGGTCTTTGGCGCCCTCATCTGTCTTCTCAATTGACATAGAAGAGCGCTGTCTCTTTGAACGTACAGTAACTACTTAGTCTACTCTACGTAGTCTTAGGCAACGTTATTATTATCTAAAAATAATACTTATAATAATACAATAAATTGTATTAAACTGGGAAAAAATTATACATTATTATCAACTACTTCACTTTGAGTCTCCTGTTGACAGCCAAATGAAAAGCATGACAGTATATCACAGATGAAAATGGCTTACATCTACCACCAATACAAGGACAGGTCTATTTTGGTGCATTTGTTTTCCAGCACTGGATACAGGCTGTAACATCGCTACTGTATAGCTTTTACATACTGCAGTTGAATCTACGTTTGAGATCAGTTTCAGCAAATCACCCCATCCGTATCTTCTAGGGATTGACCCCACGGTTACCTTCAGTTCAGCTCAAGTAAAACGTTTAGATTCCTTGAGATTTTCTGCCTAAAACGTCACTGAACATCATTCAGTCAATGCTTTTATCCAAAGCAACTTACATATTGTGTATAACAAGTCAGCAAGAGTGCTGCACTCTGAGTGCATAGTAGTATAGTATATTAGCACAGTAGGTAGTAGTATAGGTTAGGTATAGTAGCATAGTACATAATAGATATGCATGGTAGCATAGTACATATATAGATATGCATGGTAGCATAGTAAAAAAAAAACGAGAGGACGAGAGTAGCAACTGCACGGCTCAGATAGCATCAATGTCACCTTTTCAAAAGGCCTATGACATTCGTGAGAAATCTGATTTCTCTCTGGAAGTATGGGATCCTTTAATATTGTGTCTGGAGGGTACAGGGCTGCAGTGTAGTTGTTCAAAGTCCCCTCAGCCTGTCTTATTAGAAAGTGTTTTTTTGTCTCCTGACAAACCCATCACTGATACATATAATATATAATATATATATATATATATGTCATACTTTCTGAAGGAATGACATAGCCCCCCGCCATTCTTTCTGTGTTTTGTATTGTACTCTTCTTTTCTCCTTTTTCCTATTTCTTTTTAGTATTGTACTAAAAGTATAGAATAAATAGATAGACAAAAGAAATTGCTACTTTCTTCGGACACATCCTGTTTGGACCTGGACATCAAAATAGGCTATCTAATTCATTCTGAAACTGAAGTAAAGATTTAACATTTCCAATGAATAGAAACTAAAGCTAGCATTTAAACTACATGTAAACAACAAAACTATTGCAAATCACCCATCACTTTTACAACGGACTCACGTTAATCATGTCAACACATCCAGTCAACTCTGTAGCCTAACACTGAATCTTATCATTCTAAACAGTGCTACGAATAATTTTTAGTAGGTATTTGTTAGCCTGGATCCCACCTGTGCCCTTTTGTCATATCATTCTTATATGAATTCCGTTATTCAATTCACCTCTGAAGTGAATCACAGAATTATAGGAATTGATAACATTCAGATAACGTTCAGTTGTCACAAGATGTCGCACTAGAGCATCAGCATGTCATTTATCCAATCAGGTGCGTTCAATGTGGGGAAATGGGAAGTAGGGATACATGCATGCAACATGTAAACAACAACATTCATTTTGGACCTGCCAAATAAAATAAAAATGATAAATTCATTAATCAATAATTGTTTGAGGGGAAAAGCAATACTTTTATTCCACACTTCTGGATGCATTACTCGACATACAAATGTTATCTATAGCACCTTTAAAAAGATTCAGAAGCAGGATTCAGGCTAGGTATTTGCTTTCCTGTAGCATAAAAAAAACAAGACATTTCATCACAATGAGAATTTGAGTCATTTTACAATAAAAAGCCTGTTTAATTGCAGAATATATTGACAGTACAGTACAGCAATAAAAACACTGCCATATTGCTCCTATTTTACATGACTTACACAGTTTTGTTCAGCTTATGAAACAGTAATACGGTACACAGTCAGTCATGAAGGTGACACACACAACATACACACAGGCTCACAGAGCACTTCACCTCATCACTCTCCACTGACGGGTGGCTGTGTTCGTTAACGAATACACAATAATAATAATAATAATAATAATAATAATTATAATAATAATAGGAAGAAGAAAGACAAGAGAGAGCATTAATCCCTAACAGTAGTGACCGTCTGATCACGGGGGGTCTACCGGGACAATCTTGGCTGAAACAACTGGACACAGAAGGGAACAAGGAAGCACAGCCACAAAGCCCACAGACAGAAAAATAAAATAAAAACCAAGGAATAATACAACCAAGAAAATATGGGTTACTTTGTACGTACGCGATACATACATGACATGAAATGACATGACATTTGTCCCTGGTCATTCATTTTTCATCTTTTGTACATCTCTTCTATCCACTCCATCTCCATCGTCCACATGTTGCGTTCAGTCCTCCTCTCTTCGAGCTCCGAGTCTCTGTCCGAGTCTTTGTTCTTGTGTTTGGATGAGTGCTGTTGTACATCACTACGTAGCATCGTTGGGAGTCTTTGTTCTTGTGTTTAGATGAGTGCTGTTGTACATCACTAACGTAGTAGCTTCGGCGTGTTAGTAAAGGGGACACCACAGTCACACACCACGGTCTTCTTTTTTTAAGTTTTATTTAATTTAGTTTTTTTTTTAGTCGTCGTCTTTCTTTTGAACCCTTTCACTACCACACTACAGAAGGTTAACCCGTTCACTACCACGGTTAACCGTCTGTAGCGTGGTAGTGAAAGGGTTAACCTTCCATAGTGTGGTAGTGAAAGGGTTAACCGTCTGCAGTGTGGTAGTGAAAGGGTTAACCTTCCATAGTGTGGTAGTGAAAGGGTTAACCTTATGTAGTGTGGTGGTGAAAGGGTTAACCCTTTTGTCGCGTGTGTGTGGCAGTGAAAGGCTTAACCTTCTGCGTTACCGCAGCGAAAGGGTTAACCCCTTTGGCAGTGAACGGGTTAACCCCCGGCTACCGCAGGATCCTGGGGGCCGACCTGTCGTCGGTCACGGACCGGCGGAGCCTCACCCCTCGCCGGATGGACACCAGCATGTCCACCTCCCCCCGGGGTTCAGACGGCGGCTCCTGGCTCAGCCAGGCCTGGTCCCCGAGGAGCAGGGAGGGGAACGGGAACTGACCCTCGCCCAGGGCGTGCGCGTTGGCCGCCAGCTCTCCGATCTGCTCCACCAGGCTGTGGCGGTTGGCGGCCAGCAGGGGGTCCTCCTCGGCGCCGTGGTGGGCGGCCATGCCGGGGGGCTGCTGGGCGTAGGCGTTCCGGTCCAGCCCTCCCCCGGAGCCCCAGGCTGCGTCGGGCAGGCTCAGGCGCTTGGGGGAGCCCCTCAGGTACTCGCCGGGATCGTCGCCGTACAGGAACTCATCGCTGCCCGCGTGCTGCTGCTGCTGCTGCTGCTGCTGCTGGACGGGGCTGGGGTACCCCGGGGAGTCCGGCACAGTGGGCGTCTTCACGGGGACGATGGGGGGGCGGATGGGGATGGGGCCCGAAGTGGATGGGGTGCGTCTCACCCCTGTTTTGGAGGATGGGGTCCGGCGAATTGTGGCCGTGCCGGAGGTGATGAGAGAGGGCCCCCCTCCTCCGGCGCCGTTCGTGGCCCCCGGAGGGGTCTTGCCGGCGGGCAGACCGGCGGTGCTGGCAGGCCTCTTGGTCTGGATCATGCGCCGGTAGTTCTGGGCTATGTTGCTGTGGCGCGGGACGGTGGAGGACTTGTCAAAGTCAGCCTGGCCGTCGCCGTCCGCATCCCCATTCAGAGAGTAACATTCATAGTCAGAACCTGAAAGAAACAAGAGACAGGACATTGAGGAGTCCATCTATGTTTTACCATAGTGTTCACAAGAAAAGACTTCAAGGGGGTTGTCCAAGAAGAGAATATCCACATGATAAAGAATTTTAAAAACGCTCATCTCTGTGAAGACAGAATAGAGTGCGCCAATCGTTTCAAGTCTGGTCTTCTTCTTAAACCAATAGAGAGACTAGAAAATAATGGTTACTTGGTCTTCATCGGAGCATGTGGGTCAGAGCAAAGTGGGATCAGAGCACTTTGTGGACACGAAGACAGAACACATGGGGATGTTACAGAGATGTGACCTTATTTTCTGCTTCATAACAGTGGGTATGGCGATGATAGAAAACCCGTTTGGACGCAAATGCCCAAGCAAACACTGTTAGCCCACATGGTCACAGCCAGTGTGCAATTCATTGTTACTGGAGCAGCGCCAGGGAATGTTTGTTGATGATTTTACAAGCCAGACACTCATTTTGGTTTCCATCTTGTAGAAAGTAGAAATTGTTCATGTTCACAATATTGATTGAGCTGCATACAAGAGTTCAAGTGCTGTGTCATGTTGTAATGTGCTGTATGGTTGTGTTGTGTTGTGCTACGTTGTGTTGTGTTGTAATGTGTTGTGTTGTGCTATGTTGTGTTGTAACCACTGTTAGCCCACGTGGTCACTGTCAGTGTGCAATTCATTGTTACTGGAGCAGCGCCGGGGAATGTTTGTTGATGGTTTTACAAGCCAGCGATGGACCACCAGCCCTGATTCCAAACTCTAAGCATAACCCACTTCGAAAGAGGGCCAAAGCATAACCACTTAGAAGCAGAGAATATAGGCGGTTAGGTGGCCGAGCGGAGATTGCGTTCGTCACCAACCCCGGAGCTGTGAGCTGGATTCGCCTGTTCGAATCCAGCTCACAGCTCCGGGGTTGTCACCAGCTTGGCTGGCCGTCTGCACTAATACAATTGGCTGTATTAGAGGGTGGGAGAAGCTGGCGGGGTGGGTCCGGGTCGTTGTAAACAGCGACTCCTACAGTTCGGTCGGGGCGCCTGCTAAGCGCGGATAGGACTCGAGGGGGATAGTGTGGTCCTCCCACACGCTACGCCCCCTCGATAAGAATCCACGCTGCCAGGTGAAAAGAAGCGGTGATTGGCTGGACGTGTGTCGGAGGAAGCACGTGGTAGCCTCCACTCTCCCAGATGATCTGACTGTGGGGGGTAAGTGCGCAGCGACCAGGAAGGGACTGGGAATTGGCATACGACTAACATTGGGATGGGAGAAAATCGGAGGAAAGAAGCAGAGAATATATATGTACAAGGCGGAAGAGCCCTTCGGAGCTAAACCAATCAGAGAGCGTCTTCGCAAACTGCGGCTACGAAAAAAAATCCTGCACCTTCGCCTGGTCAATGGTTTCATCCTTGAAGCAACAACTCCTTCAGCTCCCTGGATTAGATGTGGTCCCTGTCTGGATCCATGGGCCTACGTATTGGCAGGCAACACACTACTCTGACCACTGCTTTGGCTCTCTCCTCACGTCGCCTACAACAGGTGCACGTCGTTATCTTAGATGATTGAATCCATGCGTGTCTAATCAACCGCACATCTGCGTTCAAGGAACAGAGTTAAGACAGATGCAAATGAGCAAGATAACCCGATACGGCAGACAGCGTATTATCCAGGACTAGTTAAACGATGTACGAGGAACAGGGCCCAGGTATGCAAGGGCATTAAACACCAAGGATTCTGACCCAGCTCACTACAGCAGAGAGCCACGGAGACAACGCGGTTACTGCTGTTTTGAGAGCCAACTCTCCGTGAATTGAACGTTTATGTGGTATTTTATGCGCTAAAGGGCACTAGGACACATGACACCATTCATTAGTAACATACTACATGACAACTTAAAAGACATGGTCATCTATGTGGAAATTGTTTTATGAAGATACAATTTACATTTTTTTTTATACAACAGCTATTGTTGTGATGGGAGTGGAGTTATCTATGTGTGTTACATTGTGTAGTGCAATCTATGGGAGTGTGTTACGTTCTGTTACCAATCTATGGTGTCCTACGAGAGCGTTGCACCTTGTCTAACCAGTAGTCTATGGTCTCTGCATGTAGTCTATGGGAGGTGGCCGCCTCGAGAGGGGGTGGTGTTCTACGAGAGCGTTGCACCTTGTCTAACCAATAGTGATATTTTGACCTCCGAGCCTTGACATTTAGCCTTTATCCTATTTTTATACTAGCGCTCGTTCCCTATGCTTTCTCTTTTGTTGTTCTTAGCTCTATTCTATTTAAATCTTAAAAAATTGTCTCATGTACCCCAGTTGCTATTGCAGGGCAGTACAGTGCGATATATATGTCGCACGTGCGACACTGACGTCAGTCTGTGCGATGAAAGGATTGACTTCAATAGCACTGGTGCGATGGCCCGCTATCCACTTGGTACTTGTAGTCTTGTGCGATTAAATACAATGTCCCTTCTGCGTAAAACTCCATATATCAAACACCAAATCCCATAATCCCTAGCGAACAATATCCCCGCGAGTTGCGAGCAGTGACTCATATCCGCTCGGCTCAGCTCACAACACAGCAGGTGACTGCAGGACTCGTCTCAGCAGCGTTTGGAACGCGGACATTGAAACAGAGCTAGTAGATAGTGTTGTCGCGACCCAAAACAAATCCCTGCTGTTTTATTCGGCAACGGGTCAAATGCATATAACATGCTTTGCAATCCTCGCGTCATAAAGTCCGAAATGAACGTTACCCAGACCGTGCTTCTGCCTAATTGCATGTACATATATGTGTTCTATTACACGTATATGTACATATATACCAACAATTTTGCCTGTTTTATTCTCCACCCATCGATCATCCATAGCAACACTACTATCACCGACATCCAAGAAGGGGGATCCCCCCCTTGAATGGCCCTTCTAAGGTTTCTCTCCTCCACGTTGCCTGTGGCGCTTTTCTCCTATTGCTAGGTTTTTAGTGAGTTTTTCCTTACCTTCGCTGAGGTATGTCTGGGAGTGTTGCATTTATTTATTTTACATTTATTTAGGATTTCATGGTGTTTTTTTTTGTTCTTGATTTATTGTGATGTTTCTTCGTGTTTAAAGAAGACTTGTGATTGCAGGCTTTACAAATACATTTTATTTTATTAAAATGTATTTTGTCTATGGTCTCTGTATGTAGTCTATGGTCTCTGCATGTAGTCTATGGTCTCTGTATGTAGTCTATGGTCTCTGCATGTAGTCTATGGTCTCTGTATGTAGTCTATGGTCTCTGTATGTAGTCTATGGTCTCTGTATGTAGTCTATGGTCTCTGCATGTAGTCTATGGTCTCTGCATGTAGTCTATGGTCTCTGTATGTAGTCTATGGTCTCTCTGCATGTAGTCTATGGTCTCTGTATGTAGTCTATGGTCTCTGCATGTAGTCTATGGTCTCTGTATGTAGTCTATGGTCTCTGCATGTAGTCTATGGTATCTGTATGTAGTCTATGGTCTCTGTATGTAGTCTATGGTCTCTGTATGTAGTCTATGGTCTCTGTATGTAGTCTATGGTCTCTGTATGTAGTCTATGGTCTCTGGTCTCTGTATGTAGTCTATGGTCTCTGTATGTAGTCTATGGTCTCTGTATGTAGTCTATGGTCTCTGTATGCAGTCTATGGTCTCTGCATGTAGTCTATGGTCTCTGCATGTAGTCTATGGTCTCTGCATGTAGTCTATAGTCTCTGTATGCAGTCTATGGTCTCTGCATGTAGTCTATGGTCTCTGGTCTCTGTATGTAGTCTATGGTCTCTGTATGTAGTCTATGGTCTCTGTATATAGTCTATGGTCTCTGCATGTAGTCTATGGTCTCTGTATGTAGTCTATGGTCTGCATGTAGTCTATGGTCTCTGTATGCAGTCTATGGTCTCTGCATGTAGTCTATGGTCTCTGGTCTCTGTATGTAGTCTATGGTCTCTGTATGCAGTCTATGGTCTCTGCATGTAGTCTATGGTCTCTGGTCTCTGTATGTAGTCTATGGTCTCTCTGCATGTAGTCTATGGTCTCTGTATGTAATCTATGGTCTCTGTATGTAGTCTATGGTCTCTGTATAGTCTATGGTCTCTGTATGTAGTCTATGGTCTCTGTATGTAGTCTATGGTCTCTGTATGTAGTCTATGGTCTCTGCATGTAGTCTATGGTCTCTGTATGTAGTCTATGGTCTCTGTATGTAGTCTATGGTCTCTGCATGTAGTCTATGGTCTCTGCATGTAGTCTATGGTCTCTGTATGTAGTCTATGGTCTCTGCATGTAGTCTATGGTCTCTGCATGTAGTCTATGGTCTCTGCATGTAGTCTATGGTCTCTGTATGTAGTCTATGGTCTCTGTATGTAGTCTATGGTCTCTGGTCTCTGTATGTAGTCTATGGTCTCTGTATGTAGTCTATGGTCTCTGTATGCAGTCTATGGTCTCTGCATGTAGTCTATGGTCTCTGCATGTAGTCTATGGTCTCTGCATGTAGTCTATAGTCTCTGTATGCAGTCTATGGTCTCTGCATGTAGTCTATGGTCTCTGGTCTCTGTATGTAGTCTATGGTCTCTGTATGTAGTCTATGGTCTCTGTATATAGTCTATGGTCTCTGCATGTAGTCTATGGTCTCTGTATGTAGTCTATGGTCTGCATGTAGTCTATGGTCTCTGTATGCAGTCTATGGTCTCTGCATGTAGTCTATGGTCTCTGGTCTCTGTATGTAGTCTATGGTCTCTGTATGCAGTATATGGTCTCTGCATGTAGTCTATGGTCTCTGGTCTCTGTATGTAGTCTATGGTCTCTGTATGTAATCTATGGTCTCTGTATGTAGTCTATGGTCTCTGTATGTAGTCTATGGTCTCTGTATGTAGTCTATGGTCTCTGTATGTAGTCTATGGTCTCTGCATGTAGTCTATGGTCTCTGTATGTAGTCTATGGTCTCTGTATGTAGTCTATGGTCTCTGTATGTAGTCTATGGTCTCTGCATGTAGTCTATGGTCTCTGTATGTAGTCTATGGTCTCTGCATGTAGTCTATGGTCTCTGCATGTAGTCTATGGTCTCTGCATGCAGTCTGTGGGAGGTGGTCACCTTGGGAGGGGATGGTGTCCTCGGAGCAGGAGGGGGTGTTGGTCTGGGTGCTGTAGCCACTGGAGTACTGCAGGGAGTCTCTGCTGCTCTTCTGCTGCTCCATGCTGAGGCCTCGGGTCAGGACCATGGCTAGTGTGGTGGCTGCTGGGGAGAGGGGCTCGCCATGCTGGAACACACACACACACACACACACACACACACACACACACGCGCACACACACACACACACACACACACACAGAGAGTCAGATAAGCAATAAGCATTCATATTTGCACAAGATAGGCACACATTTACATACAATTCCTCTTGCCTGCTCTGTATTCAGATCGGAATAGCCGGTGTGCTCATGAGTCCCCCCTGAGAGGCTGCTTACCCTGGCCACCATGCTTCCCGGTCCCATCCTGGACCTGTGCTGCTCGTCAAGATGCATCCCTGTGGAATATCCCTGTGGACTGGGCGGGGCTTCCTGTTCCCTCATCCTATCCAGAGACTCCCTCCTGCGCTGCAGGGTCGTGGCCAATGACGGCTCGTAGGAGCTGGATTTGGCCCAATCCTGCGGCGTTAAGACACGTCGGTGAGGAAGTGTTTGTGAACAGGTGTAAGGGAGGGGACTTGTCTACCATCCAGCAGTTCCACAGTCATCCATTTTGTTAAGGCGCAACATATTACACGGGGCAACATTTCGGGGTCAGTTTGTTCTAATGAGCAACATTGTGCAAAGAGTTAGATACAAGTTGCTAAGGAAAGAATGGAATCGATTTTTTTTTACCCTCTGTTGCCTTTTCTTGAGAACGTTGCCCATCTAGGTTGCTGAAAACGTTGCCCAGTGTACCGTTGCCCGTCCACAATGGAAACTGGACAGTTCACACGACTATTATTATTATTTTATTCTATTATTATTTGTATTTTTTGCACAATAAAGGCGGGCATGGCCACCTTCATTTCACTACATGTCTCGTGTATGTATGTGACGAATAAATCTCTTGAATCTTGAATGGATTGATTAGGTGCCACCGTAGGTGGGAACAAATGACAGCGTGTACACACCATTACGATGGGTTAAGCACCATTACGATGGGTTAAGCACCATTACGATGGGTTAAGCCGGCTCAGTTTAGCACATCCTTGTAAATCAAGATCTGAAAACCGAGCTTGAAGGACAATAGCACTAACGGTGACTGAGGTGTTAACCCTTTAATCGCCAAGGACGACTTTAGACATCATTGCTCGTCATGCTTAATCTGCCAATGACGTCGTACAGCGTCTTTGAGATCAATATTTCAAAAATCTGTCATGGCAATCATATTTCACCCACGGAGACTTGAGACTTGCTGTTGATCTCCTCTCAACTCTCCAATGGTTCAAGACCGCCATCTGGTGGCCGATCGGCGAATCGCCAAAACCAGAAGTGAGCGGCCGGAAGTGGTGCTCACCCATATTTTGTCCGGCCACTCGCTATCGCTCGCGGGACTCCAGCTTGATACACTGGATAGCGATCCGTTGCCAATAACTCGATAAACAACATGATTTGGACGTATATAGTATTATACTACCTGGAAATGGATCGCATATATCAACATCCCATAATAGCGATCTTTCTGCTCCACGCTGATCACCCAACGGTCAGAGGAAGCTGCGGTGAGTTTCAGCGTGTTTGATTATTATTTTCAATACAAACTGCTCTGATCAATATATGACCCATACTACATAAATTATTTAACGTGGGCCACGGACTTATAACCCCCCCCCACCCCCCCTCCGGTCACCAGCAGATGATGAGGCATGCCGTTTAGGACCTTGTACAATTGAAATTTTTTATCTGATGTCAATCGGTATCAAACTACATTTGATGATCTAATATATGTATTTATGGCTATAACTCACGTTCTGCAGAATGCTGCAGAAAACGATAAAAACATATTTATACTTTAGACCGTATTTTAGTATGAATATGTAAATGAAAAAGTAGAACGTTGCTACATCCTAAACGATAGATACTTGACGTTGAATGGGCCATAGTAATGTCAATTTAGCAATAGAATTTAAAAAGTTATAGCCCTGCAAAGAAGGGGAACATCTCCATAGACAAATAGAGCTGGCAGAGGATGGTATAAGGATGAATATAAGCGTGGCAGAGAAAGGGTTAATATATACACACAATCATACACACACGCACGCACGCACGCACACACACACACACACACACACACACACACACACAGGTGGCAGCTAATGGGGATCCTTTTAAACAATAAACAACAATAAACACACAGACACACACATATGCAGAAGATATGCAAATGACGCACTGAAAACAAGAAAAGCAAAGAAGCTGTTTTTCATAAAGAGAAAAACCCAAAAAGAAAATTGCAAATGAAAACAAACCTTCCAGCTAGGAACCTTTGATGTGGGTGAGGGGGTGTTGGATCCGGGGGAGTGGTTAAATGTGGGGGACGCAGGAAGTATGACAGAGACAGGCCTGATGGTGCCAGTGTGAGAGAAAGCAGGGCGGAAGGTACCGAAGGATGAGCATGAACCCAACTGCAGAACGGACAGACAAGTCTGAGTCAGAGTGCTCGATATCTATTTATAACATGAGAACAGTGGACTGAATCCACTGCAGTGTGTGTCTGCCTGTCTGTGTCTGTTTGAGTGTTTCTGTGTGTGTGTGTGTGTGTGTGTGTGTCTGTGTGTGTGTGTGTCTGTCTGTCTGTGTGTCTGTATCTGTTTGTGTGTTTCTGTGTGTGTGTGTGTGTGTGTGTGTGTGTCTGTCTGTCTGTGTGTCTGTGTCTGTTTGTGTGTTTCTGTGTGTGTGTGTGTGTGTGTGTGTCTGTGTGTGTGTGTGTGTGTCTGTGTGTCTGTGTGTGTGTGTGTGTGTGTGTGTGTGTGTGTCTGTCTGTCTGTCTGTCTGTCTGTCTGTCTGTCTGTCTGTCTGTGTCTGTGTGTATTTGTTTGTGTGTCTGTCTGTCTGTCTATATGTGTGTGTGCGTGCATGTGTGTGTGTCTGTCTGTCTGTCTATCTCTGTGTATGTGTGTGTGTGTGTGTGTGTGTGCGTGCATGTGTGTGTGTGTAGCCTATGTGTTTGCTTTCCACATGCACATGCAGTACTGACCGCTGTGGGAGAGTTGCACTCGCTGACAGACTGGCAGGTTTCTGAGGCCTCAGAGGAGGCAGAGCTCGTGGATTTCTGCAGAAGAGCCAGAGAAGATGGAGGAAGAAGAAGAGGAGAAGGAGGAGGAGGGGAGGTGAACGAGGAGAGAGAGAGAGAGAGAGAGAGAGAGAGAGAGAGAGAGAGAGAGGAGAGAGAGAGAGAGAGGAGGGGGGAGGAGGAAGAGATCGAACGAAGGGATAAGGAAGAGGAGAGTGAGAGATGGAGAAGGAGAGAGAGGGTTGATGCGGTTTAGGAAAGGGGAATGTTTTTTTTTCTTTGTGCGAGATTGTTCATTCAAGATAGAACCATGTATCACTTGTGGCGCTTCTCCATTGACCGGCATGGTACAGCACGGTAGCTGTCCTGTACAGTGGCGTGTTGCCTGTATGCTTCTCCGTCACACAACAGACCTGTGAAGCGCGGCGGGGAAGGTAGACTCAATCAGCCCCTCTGGCATCGGTTCTCAACATGGAAACGCCCGAATGAACCATTAAAAAACAAGTTTTCTTACGCTGTGTCAGAACAGTCTTGTGTTCGCAGGTTAAGTATTTAATAGCTGCTGGCAAGCCTGTCATCCGGGAAATGGGGAGAATCCTAACCAGGAGATTTATTTAGATTTAAAATTAAATACAGCGACTGCCGATTTAAGAGACCAGTCACAGCTGTAGAAGTCGGATTATCAGGTGCGCTGTAAGGGTTTATAAACAGATGTCCCTGTTTGGGACCCTTTATAAATGTAACCTATTCAATATTGGCTACAGAACACCCATAGCAGTCTATTTCATATCCATTATTAACCCTTTCACTACCACAGTACAGACGGTGTGGTAGTGAAAGGTTAACCTTCTGTAGTGTGGTTGTGAAAGGGTTAACCCTTTGTCGTGTAGCAATGAAAGGGTTAACCTTCTGTCTTGTTGCAGTGAAAAGGTTAACCATTTGGTAGTGTGGTAGTGAAAGGGTTAAGATATACCTATATGTTCTCCATCTCACCTGGTGAATCTCTTGCTCACTTTAAATATTAAATATTTAGATAGATAGCCACGATGGTACCCACCCCAGAGCGCTAACATCGCCACGGGTAGAGCCACGATGGTACCCACCCCAGAGCCCTAACATAACCATGGGTAGGAGGCGCTGCTCAGTGCGGGTCAGTTGGCAGCAGTGAAAGCAAAAACAAAGTGGAAGTGAATTCCGGCACGGCATGGTAGTGGAAAAGCCCCGTCGGTAGATTGCTGTGTGAGTTCCGTCCACCTCTCCAATCGGATCGGAAAGATACAGTAGCGGCAGAATAACATCCATTGGGAATGGATTCAGAATTGAGAGAGGAAGTCTCTCTGAGCTTGGGGCCGTAGTTCCGCATATAGACTCTGGGGGCCTTGGCGGCTGATTGGCGCAGTGGGCAAGGCGCTCGCCACTAACACAGGAGATGCTGGGTTCGAGCCCAGCTCTCGGCGTTGCTACCGGCTGGCCGGTCGTTCATACTAACACAATTGGCAAGTGTTAGAGGGTGGGAAAGCCGGTGGGTGGGGATTGGGCGTTGTGGACAGCGACTCCTACAGGTCGGTTTGGTGACGCCGGTGCGGCGGAAGCAGGAAGTAGCGAGGGCAGCGTGAGCCTCCCACGCGTTACTCCTCGCCACTGAGAGTTCGAGCTGCTGCGGTGAAAAGATGCGACAGGCTGCCTCCTCGTGTACCGGAGGGGACACGTGATGCAAGGCTTCTGTCCTCACTACAGCCGACCAGTGGGAGGCATAGTGTAGCAACGTTCAAGACAGGGGAGGGAAGAATTGTAAAATACGAAATTGGGGAGAAAAAGTGGATCAAAAAGACTCTGGGGGCCTTTTGTGGTCCAATGAAATGAGATGCAGTGACAGAGAAGCAGTGTCCTATGGCCAATGTCCTAACGTCTCTCTGTGCCATCTGCTCACCGACACAGATATTATATATCCGGGAAAAACATTCTAAACTCCACAGTCTTTCACATATATCGATTTCTTTTGGTGGCAGCCCACCGCTATATCAGACCACAAGTAGATTTCTCAAACTGATATGGCACAAGGACAAATTAACCACGCTTCTTGTGTTCCTCTCACATTCGATTCTGTCTGTCTGGCCTGCCGCCGCCACCACAAATAACCGCATGCGTGTCCTATTGTATCGCTTTATAAACATGTGTATTTGTGTGGATGAAGAACCCGGCGTTGCAGCGTAGCCGACTGAGTGATTGATGGAGTGAGCGAGTGAACACGCGCATGAACCGACCGACCGACCAACCAACCACCCAACCCACAGAACACAGCGAGGTCACGGAGCGGTCAAGTCAATCTCTAACATCCCTGGGAGGGACATTTGATTGGCAGCAGTATCCATGTTAAAAACCCTGCCCTCCTTCTGATTGGCAGCAGTATCTATGTTTAAAAACCCTGCCCTCCTTCTGATTGGAAGCAGTATCTATGATCAAAAACCCTGCCCTCCTTCTGATTGGCAGCAGTATCTATGTTTAAAAACCCTGCCCTCCTTCTGATTGGAAGCAGTATCTATGTTTAAAAACCCTGCCCTCCTTCTGATTGGAAGCAGTATCTATGTTTAAAAACCCTGCCCTCCTTCTGATTGGCAGCAGTATCTATGTTTAAAAACCCTGCCCTCCTTCTGATTGGCAGCAGTATCCAGGTTAAAAACCCTGCCCTCCTTCTGATTGGCAGCAGTATCCATGTTAAAAACCCTGCCCTCCTTCTGATTGGCAGCAGTATCTATGTTCAAAAACCCTGCCCTCCTTCTGATTGGCAGCAGTATCCATGTTTAAAAACCCTGCCCTCCTTCTGATTGGCAGGAGTATCCATGTTAAAATAAATGGTAAATTGCTAAATCTTTTATCCAAAGCGCTGCCCGGGATAAGCGTGAATCGAACCGGGAAACCTTCACCAGACGAGCGCTCTACCTCCAGAGGCACTGCTATCCTTCTGCTCACCAGACGAGCGCTCTACCTCCAGAGCCACTGCTATCCTTCCACTCACCAGACGAGCGCTCTACCTCCAGAGCCACTGCTATCCTTCCGCTCACCAGACGAGCGCTCCACCTCCAGAGTCACTGCTATCCTTCCGCTCACCAGACGGCGTGTTGCTTTTTAACAGCGGAGGAGTGCAAGAATGTGACAATGTGACCATGTGACCGCGGCAGCGCGAGAGAGCGGCAGTGCGGAAATAGGCTGTCTATTGCCATTCTCTAAGACAAACGCTAACCTTAACCAGCTCCTTAACAGCGCCTAAACTTAACCTTTCTAACCTTAACCAACTCCGAAACAATGCCTAACCTTAACCTTAACCTTAACCATGCATAACCTTAACCTTAACCATAGAAAGAATATTGCCATTCTCTAAGACAAACTCTAACCTTAACCAGCTCCTTAACAGCGCCTAAACTTAACCTTTCTAACCTTAACCAACTCCGAAACAATGCCTAACCTTAACCTTAACCGTAACCATGCCTAACCTTAACCGGCGAAAGAATACACGTTAAAAAAATAAAAATAAAAAAAATTGATGGGATTCGAACTTGAAACCAACGGACCGCAGGACCACAGGACCGCCGCGCTGCCAGATGAGCTAAGCTTCGAATGAGAATCATGGCGGTTTACGGCTAAATAATGCCGCAAGCTCTGCCGCTCAGCTCCGCGGCAGAGCTCCGCTCTGCGGTTGCCGCGCCTGCCGCGGGGCGTGTCGCAGCCAATCAGGGAAAATGCGGAAGCATTCGGCGCACTCCTTCGCTGTTAATAAGCAATAGGCCACCAGACGAGCGCTCTACCTCCAGAGTCACTGCTATCCTTGGCCGATTGGCAGCAGGACCATGGTTAAATAAAAACCTGCCCTCCTTCCCCCGAACACTTACAGCAACCTGTGGGAAGAATAGGAGAACTACCATACATGTACCTGGCTGGTGATGTCAGAGGGCATGGGCGAGGGCGGCTTGGAGTGGGCGTTGGCGTCCTGGGAGATGAACCCTGAGTCGTGGGAGGACACACTGCTGAGGCGATGGGCGCCGGCAGAGGGCATCTGCAGGAGGCTGGCGGGACGGGAGGTGGTTAGTATACGGACGCACCCATAACACTTTTCTGTCTCCACGAGCACACAGATACGATTCTGAATCCTCCGAAGGTTTTAATTATCTACCGATAAAGAGTGCAGATCTGATCCAGTCTTCTATTTTAATAATGCTGATTTATTTTGCACATAATCTCACACGCAACCGAGAACTCTAAACAGTTTTGGACACATTAATTTAGTTTGAGTTATTGAGAGTAAATTAGTTTGAGATTATGTGTCAAATAAATCAGCATTGTTTTTGCCCCTTTAACAATGTAGATTTGAAACCATCCATTAACTTTAAATATAATAGTTTGCTATAATCCATTCTTCACCATTAGAGAGATAATAACTCATCAAATAACTGTATGTGTCAAAAAAGCAGCAACAAAAAACAACCACAAAGAAAAACAAGCTGCTTTGATTTGTTTTCAGTTTTCTGTTACATACAGTACAGCTCATGGTTTCAGATTTTAGTAATGGAGAAATTCTCCCGATAACAATAACAATTCTCCTGATATCAACCCGGTATCCAACGCCAGCATCAGTGCATCCCTAGTCATTTGAATTCTTAGAACCATACATGAAAAAGAAATGACGCACTTTCTATTAAATACCACAAACCCCATTCATAATTCTCTATTCTGTTTCAACAGAGAAACTAGGCCAGCAGCCAATCAGAGATTCAGTGATCCAGCTCTTATTATGGACACGTCAGGTTCAAGGCCCTAACGGAAAATACAAATGAATAAAACAGTGATCACAAAGGATATGAGCATTAAGTTCAACATAAAGATTCATAACATAATTCATAAAGTTAGAATTCTCCATCTGATGCAGCGTTTCTAATCAAGCAGCATCAAAGAGCATTCGTTATCCTTCCTTTGCTTTCTCATTTCCGTTTCAACAACCTCTTTAGTCTGTCTCTCATCTCTCCCAGTGTTTTTATTTCACTCCCCAACAAGCCACATATCATACCAAAAATACCATAAAAAAAACACAGGTCAATTTATATTCATTGCTAAATATTTCAAAACGCAGATTAGTCTGTCTTCACAAATGTTTACCGTTTGGTGAGAACAGGTCTTGGGCTTGTTGTTAGTAAGATCAACAATCATCCATGATGTTTTTAGCTTTCAAGCTCTATAAAAACAGCAAAGTATATTTGACTCTGTCAAGAGTACATTTGAAACGTTGGATCCAGATATACACAGAGTTTACCATATCCTCCAAAGTCAGACCCAAAGATAGATAGCTTTCTACTGAACGCACAGAGAGGAAATGAGCATATATCTCATTGTCTGACTCTGGAGAACACGGTACGTGCATTTCCCATAATGTTTGAGTGTTCCATTAAGTGTACTCTCATAGGGTCAAATACACTGTACACACTGTACTGTATGTGATTGGACAAGATTGTAGCAGTAAGTATTTTGTGAGATTAAGTGTCTCAATTTTGGAAAAATACTATTATGCATATGTATTTATTGTAACTTGTGCTTCTTGTACATCTCCCTCATAACCCTCTCCTACACCTCCGCCCCCCCCCCCCCCCCCCCCCCACACACACACACCCACCCTTTCTCCCTGTTGTTTATTTCCAATTATCACCCCTCGTTGCTCAGGCTCACTCCTATCTCCGGTGGCTTCCCTTCACTTCCTCCCCTTCATTTGTTTATTCAAAAAGGAACGGGTGAGAAGTCATTAACATTTCTGTATATTATGTTCTACAGCTAGAGGAGGAAAAACAGCTCATTCTCTGCCGCAGCCCCGGGGCCGGCGACCAGCGTGGAAGAAGACGGAGCTTCTGCGCTGGAATATGTTCCTCCTCGAGCCTTTCACTGCCACACGACAGAAGGTTAACCCTTTACTATCACACAACCGACGGTCGCCATCGGTTGTGTGATAGTAAAGGGTTAACCTTTCTGTGAATGGTCACAGTGAAAGGGTTAACCGTTTTGGTGGTGCGGCGGTGAAAGGGTTAAGCCTTCGGACCGGCCTGTCTATTTTTCTGAGTGAACATTCACTAATTACCGCCGTTTGTATCGAAACCAGATTTTTTGATTATTCAACCGTTGTGGTGAAATGAAAGGTTTACACGGCCGTGTGCTGGAGAGACGCTGGGGGCCTGAAACTCATTACAAATGTTTTAGCGTTTAATTAAAAGAAAAGAAGATCATTGGTTGCCAATCACAAAATGAATTGTTTTTTATGATTCATTCCAGAAAAAAATCTTTTTTCGTGGAGAGGTGATATCTTCACCCCCGAAAGCACAGACGGTTTATCTGCAGCCCCGCGATACGAGGGTCTGTCCCACGCCCTCTAATCTGCGATGTCATAACGGATGTATAGCGGCAATAGAGAAGGAATAGAAAGACGTGGGTGAGACGGGACAGTATCCAGGATGATTTGTTTCAGCTATAAGTCTCTAGAGGATGTATTAGTCTGTATGTGTCAGGACTGCTGACTGGAAAGAGCAACACTGTGCAGATAACGCCGCTTAAGTGTTGGATTTCAGGATTCACTAGGATGTCAAAATGATGTCATCAACCCTCGGGTGATGTTTAAATTGAGTGGTACTCCCCCTTTTTAAATTGTCTTTTTATGTTTCTCGCCTCCTCTCCCACCATCCCATCCATCCACCTCCTCATCACTCCCTCCCTCCCTCCCTCCCTCCCTCCCTCCCTCCCTCCCTCCCTCCCTCCCTCCCAGGGGAGAGACCAGGACGCTGTAGGGAGGAGAGGATTTGATCATTTCCTGGCGGGGGGGGGGGGGGGGGGTATACTGGAGACTATTTATGTTATTACCCATAATAACTGTATTAGAGTAGAGATTGAGAAACCCCCTCTGTCCCCACCCGCTTCTACACCACAAAATCCTTCTTTGACTTTTCTCTCTCTCTGTCTCTCATCTTCCAAAAATAATTGACAAGTTCAACGCTCTCCCCCCCCCCCCCCCCCCGCATCCACACAGCGCGGCGCCCGGGGACCGACTCCAGTTATAATGCCAGTACCGTGGTCAAAAGGGCGATGGCAGGAGTATATATATACCTAGCATGCAAGTCTTTTGGTGTGGGAGGAAACCAGAGTACCCGGGGGAAACCCATGACCCATGACTCCACTCAGAAAGGCCCCCTGCTGGGGTTTTGAACCCAGGACCTTCTTGCGTGCGTGCATGTGCATGTGCGTGCGTGTGCGTGCGTGTGTGTGGGTACCTGCACATGCTGCTCTTCCTGGAGCCCGCGCTGCTGGGGGAGGAGGGGGGGGTCTGGTAGGACCAGCTGTAGTCGGAGCCCTTCAGGTCCCGGATCACCTGACAGGGACACGTCACACACCGTTACTCGTGATCATGGGGGGTTAAGTAGCCCTGCGCCGTGTTTACATGGGGCGGTGCAGGAGGGCAGCGACGCGGAACAACAGAGATCTCTGGTCATTCGCCTCGTTCACTCGGCCGCTATATTCACTCACTATATTCAGCCGCTATATTCACTCACTATATTCAGCCACTATATTCAGCCGCTATATTCACTCACTATATTCAGCCACTATATTCACTCACTATATTCACTCACTATATTCACTCACTATATTCAGCCACTATATTCAGCCACTATATTCACTCACTATATTCAGCCACTATATTCACTCACTATATTCACTCACTATATTCAGCCACTATATTCACTCACTATATTCACTCACTATATTCACTCACTATATTCAGCCACTATATTCACTCACTATATTCAGTCACTATATTCACTCACTATATTCACTCACTATATTCAGCCACTATATTCACTCACTATATTCACTCACTATATTCAGCCACTATATTCAGCCACTATATTCAGCCACTATATTCAGCCATTATATTCAGCCACTATATTCACTCACTATATGCAGCCACTATATTCACTCACTATATTCAGCCACTATATTCATCCACTATATTCAGCCACTATATTCACTCACTATATTCAGCCACTATATTCAGCCACTATATTCAGCCACTATATTCACTCACTATATTCAGCCACTATATTCACTCACTATATTCACTCACTATATTCACTCACTATATTCAGCCACTATATTCAGCCACTATATTCACTCACTATATTCAGCCACTATATTCACTCACTATATTCAGCCACTATATTCAGCCACTATATTCAGCCACTATATTCAGCCACTATATTCAGCCACTATATTCAGCCACTATATTCACTCACTATATTCACTCACTATATTCAGCCACTATATTCAGCCACTATATTCACTCACTATATTCAGCCACTATATTCACTCACTATATTCAGCCACTATATTCAGCCACTATATTCACTCACTATATTCAGCCACTATATTCAGCCATTATATTCAGCCACTATATTCATCCACTATATTCAGCCACTATATTCAGCCACTATATTCACTCACTATATTCAGCCACTATATTCAGCCACTATATTCAGCGACTATATTCACTCACTATATTCAGCCACTATATTCACTCACTATATTCACTCACTATATTCAGCCACTATATTCAACCACTATATTCACTCACTATATTCATCCACTATATTCAGCCACTATATTCAGCCACTATATGCACTCACTATATTCAGCCACTATATTCAGCCACTATATTCACTCACTATATTCACTCACTATATTCATCCACTATATTCACTCACTATATTCACTCACTATATTCAGCCACTATATTCACTCACTATATTCAGCCACTATATTCACTCACTATATTCAGCCACTATATTGAGCCACTATATTCACTCACTATATTCAGCCACTATATTCACTCAATATATTCAGCCACTATATTCACTCACTATATTCACTCACTATATTCACTCACTATATTCACTCACTATATTCAGCCACTATATTCAGTCACTATATTCACTCACTATATTCACTCACTATATTCAGCCACTATATTCACTCACTATATTCAGCCACTATATTCACTCACTATATTCACTCACTATATTCAGCCACTATATTCACTCACTATATTCACTCACTATATTCACTCACTATATTCAGCCACTATATTCAGCCACTATATTCACTCACTATATTCAGCCACTACATTCACTCACTATATTCACTCACTATATTCAGCCACTATATTCACTCACTATATTCATCCACTATATTCAGCCACTATATTCAGCCACTATATTCACTCACTATATTCACTCACTATATTCAGCCACTATATCATATCCGCTGATGGGAGGAAGCGCGAGTGGCCGCTCACTTCAACGGTAATACTTAGCTATAAAAAATACCACTTCAAAAACCGAAATTGTCAACACGACAGAATGTGACCTGAGATGGCGCGACCCAGGTCAGTCGCCGTCGGTTTTGCTCCGCGAAGATTGTGCATACTTTTAGTTAATGTTTATTATTGTATTGTTGTATTATTGTATTATTGTACTATGCACAATCGTTGCGGGCAAGACCCCCCGCATTTCACTGTGTAGTTGTATGCCGTGACAAATAAAACTCTTGACTTGACTTGTACACTAACATAATTACAGACAGATGATCACCGGACCCAGACCTGTTTTTGTGTTTTGAAATGTGTGGAAGTGAATCAGTCATCTGCTTGTTGAACGACATGCGTACATAACGCCTAAAACCAATTCAAGTAGGAGCACTTGTGAAAAATGTCCACTTGTCTTTTTCATACAGTATTTTGATGCTAGAATAGAATATTATATTTGCAGCAGGCGCAGCATCAATATAGGAGGGTCTTTTTTAAAACATTTGGGGGATGGCTCTCTGTTTTTTATTTCTAAAATATCACCCTAGGCTTGACGATGTCGTATCGACTCCTGGTATAATGTGGACACGGACGTGCGACGGACCTTGTGTCCGGCGACGTTAAGAGAGTAAATGACGTGTCGTACCTGCTCGCTAGCCGGGGGCAGTTTGTGGGGGTCTTCAGTCAGCCCGGTGAGGTCATCAACAATGGCCTGGAGGTGTGTGACCTCTCCCAGCATGGCGACCTCTCCGTTCTGCGGGGCGAACATGAATGAGACGATTGAATTCAACACAGGAGATGAATCAATGAGAGGAGTCACTGCGAATGTGCAACAATGTGCAACTGAATGTTTTCAGTGCTATTTTCACAATTTCTCAACTACTGCGGGTGGATGACAACTAGGGATGGGTACCGAATTCGGTACTTTTGAGGTACCGAACCGAAACACGTCGGTACTACCGAGTATCGAATCAAGTGAGAAATCGAGAAAAAAAAAAAAAAAAAAAAATCTTTACCTTTTTTTTTTTTTTTTTTACTTTTTTCTTTTCATGTCAACGTTCACACGCACAATATATGCTTACCTAGGATTTGACTTGATTCAACAACAAAGCAGTCGGAGCAATGACAAGCCGAAAACTGTCGAAATTGTAGTTATTTGAAGTTTGGATTATTTTTTTACGACTGAGGTAGGTAAATAAAATTTCTTGAGACTAAAGTACCGAAAAAAGGTACCGTTGGGTACCGGTATCGATTCACAGGTACCGGTACCGGTATCGGTTCAAATGTGAAAGGTACCCATCCCTAATGACAACGGATGGAAATTAGCCCTGTGCTAAATCAGGCAATTTTTACACTCCACTGTGTTCATTAATTTAGCATTTCCCCCCAAATAAAGTATGAATACTGATTTATTTGAGACAGTAGAGAGGCTGCGGCAATAAAGACAAGGGCAGACGGAGAGTTCTGCCATGATTCCATTCTTCCATCCTTGGGGTAAATGTGGCTCCAGGGGTCTTAACCACTAACCGTCTCTAGACCCACTGGCTAAAGAGAATGTCCCCCAATACTATGAGCTATGGCTAAACATGTCAGAAGTGAACGCACTTTTCTTTTCTTTCTTCTGCATTGGTGACACGTAGAAGCATATTAGATCTCTCCGATGGAGAAAAATGTATTATTCCATCTTAATAGAATAGAATAGAAATCCTTTAATAATCCCAAGGGAAATTCGGCACTACAGGTCGCTCACATTGAACAACAATAAACATTTAGGTAGTCAATAGGACTAAAATAGGAATAAGAATATAATAATATTAAAAATAACGAATAAAATAGAATAACGAATAAAATACCGTCCGGGATATACATACTGGTATGTATATACATTCTAAAATCTTAAATATACAACTATCCGGACAAAGATATACAGAAATATACAGTCAAATGTACAGTAATAAGTGTGAAAATGTAAAGTGAAAAGTGTCCAGGAAGGTTGTGATAAGTGTAAAAGCATTGTAAGTCTCCAGGAAGATTTCGCCAGGCTGTACTGTCACCCTGTGCTCAGTGATGCAGTGAGGCACAGTGATGCATTATAGAGTCTAATGGCTGTCGGAATGAAGGACTTCCTGTGCCGTTCAGCGTTACATCTAGGGAGTCTTAGTTTAACACTGAATCATACAATATAATCCAGATGTTCAGGTCCCTCACCACCATAGGCTGCAGCAGGCTGCTGAAGGAGCAGTAGCGCCCTCTCTCTTCCAGGAGGGCTCTGCGCACCGCCTGCCTCTCTGTCTCCTCCATCAACAGGTACAGGTCGCTGACGTCCTGCATGGCGCTGTCCAGCTGGGGCCGCAGGTTACCCCTGCCTGGTAGGGTCAAAGGTCAAGAGGGAGGAGGAAGAGGGGTGGAGGGGGCAGGAAGGCAGAAATAGGTTTGAAGAAAAGGAGGAGAAAGGGAGAAATGAGGGGGAAAGGAAGAAAGGAGAGGAGGAAAGGAGTGAAGAGGAAAAGAAAGGAAAGGAGTCAAGGAAAGAAAAAGAACGGAAAGGAGAGGAAAGGAGAACAGAGTGGCAGTTAGAACACTGTGCTAGTGTGATAAGATGCTAGTGTTATAAGATGCTAGTGTTATACGATGCTAGTGTGATAAGATGCTAGTATAAGATGCTAGTATGATAATATGCTAGTATAAGATGCTAGTATGATAAGATGCTAGTATAAGATGCTAGTATGATAAGATGCTAGTATAAGATGCTAGTATGATAAGATGCTAGTATAAGATGCTAGTATGATAAGATGCTAGTATAAGATGCTAGTATGATAAGATGCTAGTATAAGATGCTAGTATGATAAGATGCTAGTATAAGATGCTAGTATAAGATGCTAGTATAAGATGCTACTATGATAAGATGCTAGTATAAGATGCTAGTATGATAAGATGCTAGTATGATAAGATGCTAGTATAAGATGCTAGTATGATAAGATGCTAGTATAAGATGCTAGTATGATAAGATGCTAGTATAAGATGCTAGTATGATAAGATGCTAGTATAAGATGCTAGTATAAGATGCTAGTATAAGATGCTAGTATGATAAGATGCTAGTATAAGATGCTAGTATGATAAGATGCTAGTATAAGATGCTAGTATGATAAGATGCTAGTGTGATAAGATGCTAGTATGATAACATGCTAGTGTGATAAGATGCTACTATGAGAAGATGCTAGTATGATAAGATGCTAGTATGATAAGATGCTAGTGTTATAAGATCATAGTGTGATAAGATGCTAGTATGATAAGATGCTACTGTGATAAGATGCTAGTGTTATAAGATGATAGTGTGATAAGATGATTCATTGTTCCATTGGCCAAACCACTGACACATATTACATCAATATGGTTGAATGGACACAAACAAAGGACGGCCACAAAACAAAACATGTTGTCTCTAACTATTCAGCTGAGATGAGATGCACTGAGGAGGTCCTGAAATGAATGCAGTTAGGTGCAGGCTATCACTACAAAATGATTAAAGATACATTCCGTAATGCCGCCAAACAGCGACCTGTAGGCAAAAGAGCTCCAAACAGCGACCTCTAGGCAAAAGAGCTCCACATGGTATTGCACTTTGTTTAT
>NC_140182.1:35891201-35906004 GCF_963971535.1 Notolepis coatsorum | reverse complement strand
AGTTAATGAGAGCAGAATTCAGAGGAACATGTGAAATATCTGGCTGGCGATGTGTTAACTGTGACTTTACTACTTTTAAATAAAAGTCACTTTCTCTCGCCACAGCTCTTTCTTTCTTTCTTTCTTTCTTTCTTTCTTTCTTTCTTTCTTTTCCTTGATCGTGGTTTGAGTATCTGCGGAATTTTGGCTTTGCGTCTTTGGAAGGTGGGGGGATTGTGGTTTTAGCAAGGCTCTGTGGGTGTATTGCGACAATAATGCCGTTTAATCATTCAGTTTATCTCTTTCTTTCATTCGTTCCCCCTCTCTTCCATCCCTCCGGCCATCCTCTATAACCTGTCTATATATACGGGGTGGTGCACTTGTCCCAAAAAAAGAAAACGATGAACGGCAAAACGACCCACCTCGCATCCTCCGTGGAGCACTGCGGCACGACGGTTCAAGGTCAACCCTGCTCCACCACCACCAGCCGGCTCCAATAAATATCGACTGTTTTCCACCGGCCGGATTAATTGCTGCGGTTTTGGAACGCGCACAAAAAAGGAGAGGACAGACGGAGTGGAACGGGGTACACTGATTAACCCTTTTTCACTACCACACTACGTTGTGGTGGTAGTGAAGGGGTTAACCGTCTGTAGTGTGGTCGTGAAAGGGGTTAACCCTTTGTCGTGTGGCACAGTGGCAGTGAAAGGGTACACCTTCTGTATCGTCGCGGTGAAAAGGGTTAACCCTTTTGGTGGTTAAGAGTGCATAAACACTGCAAGATCTCTCTCTCCTTCAGAGTCCTTGAACTAATTAAGCAAAAAGCCCCCGTTCCAACTCTCCAGCTTCCTGAGCGGAGACACCCGACACCTCCGCCTGCGTCTTCATTTGGAGAGAGACAGCTTAATTAATGATTTTTTATTTTTTATCTTCTTCATGCAGTACTTTTCCACCATAACAATAATAAACCGGGGGGGGGGGGGGGGGGGGGGGGGGGACTCGCGTTCCTTCCACCCAAATCGGGAATTCTAATATGTTATTATTTCCACGGCTTGGGAAAGTTCAAGCGATATTTGTGAACACGAGCTCCTCTCTTCTCCCGAAGCCAGAAACCAGAGAAGTTAAGACTCAAACTTGTGACGTGACGTCACCTGGTATAAAGTCTAGAACTGCTCCATGGAAAATGAATGGGAGACTGATTTTGTTTTCTTTTTTTTAATACACAAATTAGCTTCATTCTAACCCTTTCACTACCACACTACAGAAGGTTAACCCTTTCACTACCACACTACAGACGGTTAGTGTGGTTAGTTGTATCCACTTTTTCTCCTCTTTTTCTATTTTCTCTCCCATCCAATTTCACTGTGCCAATTCTCCCCTCCCCTGTCTTGAACGTTGCTCGCATATGCCCCCCACTGGCCGGTTGTAGGGAGGATAGAAGCCTTGCATCACGTGTCCCCTCCGGTACACGAGGAGGCAGCCTGTCACATCTTTTCACCTGCCAGCGTGGACTCTCAGTGGCGAGGTGTAACGTGTGGGAGGCTGACACTACCCCCGCCATTTCCTGTCTCTGCTGTGCAGGCGTCCCCCAACCGACCTGTAGGAGTCGCTGTCCACAACGTCCAGAATACCACCCATCGACTTCCACCCGCTAACTCTGCCAATTGAGTTAGTATGACGGCCGGCCCAAGCCGGAGGCAACGCCGACAGCCGTATTCGAACCCGGTGTCTCTTGCGTTGGCGCAATTTCCGCTGCGCCACCCAGCCGCCTATGAAAGGGTTAACCTTCTGTAGTGTGGTTGTGAAAGGGCTAACCCTTTGTCATGTGGCAGTGACAGAGTCAACCTTCTGTATTGCCGCAGTGAAAGGGTTAACCCTTTGGTAGTGTGGTAGTGAAAGGGTTAAAGAAGTTCTGAAGAGGAATACGTAACCCCCCCCCCGTCTACGAAAAGCAGCTTCAGACTTGATGACATCACTCGAGTCTGAGAGTTTGTTCACGTTCCCTAATATATTCAGGCTGTCTTAGACCATCTGGAACAACATCATGTTTGAATTCTGAAAATAGACGTGGTTCCCCTTTAACCCTTTAAGGGTTAACCTTCTGTAGTGTGGTTGTGAAAGGGTTAACCCGTTGGCGTGTGGCAGTGAACGGGTTAACCTTCTGTATTGTCGCAGAAAGTATATAAATAGTATTCTATTGTCTAGATGTATCTATGTGTATTTACCCTCTGTACAGCACTTTGGTGTCATGTTAAATGTGCTCTATAATAAATCTGATTGATTGATTGAGTGAAAGGGTTAACCCTTTGGTAGTGTGGCAGTGAAAGGGTGTTAAAGGGTACAATTGATTTCTTTCTCGTCTACAACATCCCGTTTAGCGGTCACATGATGGTGTCAAACCTTCCATCAAAGTCCAGTCGATACATTTAGCAGAAGAAAAAGAAAAACGTGAATCCAGCGCATAACAAAACCAGTAACACAAAGCCAGTAGTGCACCACCACAATCACGGATTGGCCCTTTAAGAGCACTGGCCAGGTAGGAAAGGATCTGTCTAGAGATGTCTGTGTTTCATCTCATTGGCTTCCTTTATCTCTATATTGTGCCTGGCTCCGTGGAGTTTGTGCGTCACTCATGTGACGGGGCCTCCGGGGCCGCAGGACGAGCAGTGAGGCGGAGTGGCCGTTTGACTGACACCGTCTGATATCTGATAGCTATAGCCACCATATCTGGCATGGAAAGAGTTATCTTTTTTCTCTCTCTCTCTCTCTCTCTCTCTCTCTCTCGCTTTCTCACCCAGTCTCTCTGTCTATCTCTTATGTTTTTCTCTCTTTCTGTCTCTTTCTCATCCGTCTCTCTCCTCTCTCTTGTCTCTCTCTGACTCTCGCTTTCTCACCCTGTCTCTCTGTCTATCTCTTGTATTTTCCTCTATTTCTGTCTCTTTCTCACTCTGTCTCTCTCTCTCTTTGTTTCTCTGACTCTCTCTTTCTCACCCTGTCTCTCTGTCTATCTCTTATCTTTTCCTCTCTTCACTGTCTCTCTTTCTGTCTCTGGCTTTCTCACTGTGTCCTCTTTCTTTCTCCCTCCCCCCCCTCTCTCTCTCTCTCTCTCTCTCTCTCTCTCTCTCTCTCTTCTCTCTCTCTCTCTCTCTCTCTCTCTCTCTCTCTCTCTCTCTCTCTCTCTCTCTCTCTCTCTCTCTTCCTCTCTCTCTCTCTCTCTCTCTCTATATATATATATATATTCTATCTCTCTCTCATTTCCCATCTTCTTGCGCGTACTCTGTTTCCTCTGAAGTGTTGGCCTGGCATGGCCTCTCTATATACAGTAGCGGCGATGCAGTGAATCAGGTTGCCAAAGCCTCCAGACCGTACACACAGTCTCACGATATCATCGCAGTGCCGTAGGAAAGACGTACGCAGGGAAGCAGAAAGACACACACACACAGCTAAAAGTGGTCTTTTCGGGGGCGAGAATGTGTGAACATTGTGACGATAAAATGCCTCTGTGGTTATTTTCCCGTGCAGGGATCCTCCTCTCCGCCACCCTGCCTCAGAGCAGCATGCCGGGCATGTGACCCGGGGTCAGGTGGCCAGCGACCAGCTGTCGCTCCGTGCCTCTGTATGTATGAACATATACGGTATATATGTATATAAATATGTGTGTGTGTGTGTTTTTTTCTGTGTTTGCTAGGATTTGTACGTGTGAATAAAAAATACATACATATTTATATATTATATACACACATATATTTATATATATATATATATATATATATATATATATATATATATACTGTATATATATAATATATATATATATATATATATATATATACAAGCATTTCACGCACGCGGCGCCTCATGTCCGCGTAGGGTTTCTGACCTACATACTGCTGTCGATGACGACCTCCACAGAAGTCTGTGTTAATCAGGAGGTTTGCACGGCTTGACCGCCTGCTGCCTTCAGAGCAGTGACCAGGCAGATCAGCAAAACCCTCATTAGGACCAGAGAGAGAAACAATAAGCTCAGCTTTCACTTCATCCGAGCTGCTGCTGCCACCTCCTGCCACTCCCCCCCCCCACCCCTCCCCCCCGCCACCCCCCCCCCACCCCTCCCACCCACCGCCCGCACCCCCCCCCCCCACCCTATGTCCGTCAACGGCTTAAAGGAACACGCCGACATTATGGGAATCATAAAACGGCATTCGCTCCAGAGAGAGACAAGAAGACAAGATACCAGTTTCCTCTCTGTGCGTTCAGTGGAAAGCTATCTGGCTGCACGTTAGCCTAGCTTAGCACAATGAATGGAAGCGGGACAGTACCGGTTAGCCTAGTATAGGCATTGTCCAACTAACACCTCTCCCAAAGTTTAAGCTAGGCTAACCAGTAGCTACTGTTTGCTTCCGTTCATTTGTGCTAAGCTAGGCTAGCTTGCAGCCGGATAGCTTTCTACTGAACGCACAGAGAGGAAACTGGTATCTATCTTCTTGTCTCTCTCTCTGGAGAAGACTGTAAGGTAATTTCCCATAATGTTGGCGTGTTCCTTTAAGGCGTTAGTGTGTGTGTGTGTGTGTGTGTGTGTGTGTGTGTGTGTGTGTGTGTGTGTGTGTGTGTGTGTGTGTGTGTGTGTAGGTGTGTGTGTGTGTGTGTGTGTGTGTGTGTGTGTGTGTGTGTGTGTGTGTGTGTGTGTGTGTGTGTGTGTGTGTAGGTGTGTGTGTGTGTGTGTGTGTGTGTGTGTGTGTGTGTGTGTGTGTGTGTGTGTGTGTGTGTGTGTGTGTGTGTGTGTGTGTGTGTGTGTGTGTGTGTGTGTGGGAGGGGACGTGGAGACCATACCAAGTGCCCTCACTCACTGCCCCGTTTGCTCTCTGGCTCATGAGAGTCTGTATGCGTGCTGCGTAAGCGGGATCTTGTTTTGAATGGAGAGGAAAAAAATCCACCCACTCGATTTTATAGCTGCGACCGGCAGCTCTATAGCTCACTCCGTCGGTCGTTCGGTCCACAAAGTGTCCCCACCCTCTAGCGGCCACAGCTTCCGCCCCAAGAAAGGCTGAAATGTGTCATGGTGGTGGAAGAATGCGCGCACGCGGTCGCAAGCTATTGCCGATTCATGCTTTTATGGCCAGAGGAGTAATTTACGACATAGAACCAGTGGACCGTCACAGTACACACACACAAGGTAGAAAAAGATGGTCGGAAATGATATTTTAAGCATCGTTTAATGTCACGGTTTCTATTCCTGATCTGGATGTAGAGCTGCCACTTACCTCTGGAGCTGGTCGCCATGTCTGCCACCTTCTGAAAGGCATCTAAGAAGGCAACCGCGGCCAGAATTGTGGTCCTGGAAAGAAAAAAGGAAAATCAGCACTATACAAAATGACATGTGTTCATATTGTCATTGTGGTGTGTGTGTGTGTGTGTGTGTATGTGTGTGTGTGTGTGTGTGTGTGTGTGTGTGTGTGTGTGTGTGTGTGTGTGTGTGTGTGTGTGTGTGGATGGCGGAATCTGGCTTTACAACCGTGCCAACAAACAAACAAACAACCAATTACATCCTCCGATATGTTAATATCACATGAGGAGAAATCATAAAATAGCTTTAAAAAAACATTAGCTTAAATTACACAGTGAGTTCAAGTATCATACAATTATCATACTGGGAATCACTTTGTAATGAGTGTGTCAACCGCATTTTCTAACCACAAAGCCGCGGTACAAAATAAGCCTATTGAAAATGATATTGATATTTTTCTTTTCTTTTCTTTACTTAAAAGTGATTATTCTCCGGCTTGGTCAGTCGTCCCTACTAACACAATTGGCAGTGTTAGCGGGTGGGGTATGTATCCTGGTCATTGTAAAACTGCGACTCCTACTGGTCGGTCTGGGCGCCTGTTCAGCAGGGAGGGGATCTGGGGGAAATAGCGTGAAACCTCTGCACGCGGCACGCGTTACGTTCCCCCAGTGAAACTCCTCGCTGTCAGGTGAAAAGAAGCGGCTGGCGACTCCACGTGTATGGGAGGAGGCATGTGGTAGTTCTACACCCTCCCCAGGCCGACAGTGGGGCAATGCGTGCAACGACCAGGAAGGGAATTGGCATAATGACTAAATTGGGATGGCTGAAAAATACAGAAAAGCGCCTACTTTTTTTTTAATAAAAGTTTAAGTTTAAGTTTGTTTATTTATTTTTTACCCGGGAACAGTGCACATTAATGAACATCTTCAGTTTCCACATCAATATAAATGTGCCAGATTTTAGCTAATGAGCTAGTTTCCATCTGTAGTCCCTGCCTACCATGCATGTCTTTATGGTGTGGGAGGAAACCAGAGTACCCGGAGGAAACCCACGCGAACACAGGGAGAACATGTAAACTAGTCCACACAGAAAGGCCCCCTGCTGGGGCTCGAACCCAGAACCTTGAGTGATTATTCCTCGTCCGTCTGGATAGGACACCGCGTGATCCGTCTCACCTGAGTTGAGAGTGCAGCTTCGTGGCCTTGGCGCTGAAGTCTTCCCATACCGGGTAGGAGCTCTGGCGAGAGAAAAGCAGAGAGAGGAAGATTGTAAAATAAAACTAACACAGATTACACAAGGACGTCCAGAGGACTGTGCGCACGGGCGCGGGCGGGCGGGCGGGCGGGCACACGCTTTACGATGCCTGTCTCTCATAGATTCAACCTTCAGACGTACATATAAACAAACGTAGCAGCACACAATCAGGGGAGATGTTCTGCTCAACAGGATAGACTCGAGAACAGTCTGGTGATGCAGTCTCTCAATGTCATGACTGGTTCACACAGAGTACACGCTTCTCTCTTGGAAGTTAATACTGATAAAAACACACAGCGGTTCTCCACGGTGAGACGACTGAACGCTCTCGCCCGGCGGCAGTGAATAATTAATGCGAAGTTACTCTTCCACACCTCGGGGGTTGAACTCTTTGCATACAGCTTCGCTTATGTCCTCCAATATGCTTCTACATGTTGAATGGAAATATTATGCTTGACACTACCGTAGGCTGCTGCGGACTGGCGTGCATGTATCTGTGTGTGTCTGTCTGTCTGTGTTTGTCTGCTCAACACACATGTAAGTGTGTGTGTGCATGTGCATGTGCGTGTGTGTGTGTGTGTGTGTGGGTGTGTGCATGTGTGTGTGTGTGTATGTATGTGTGTGTGTGCGTGTGTGCATGTGCGTGTGTGTGCATGTATGTGTGTGTGTGCGTGTGTGCGTGTGCAGACGTTATAGGGCTAGGTAGCATGCCTGGTCTTTAAGGAATCAGGATCAGATTTCCTCCTGGATCAGGGTGCGTTGCCTGTGGCGCTATCAGAGCAGCAGGCCCGACATGAAACATGTTTTTGGGCCAAACCCCAGCCTGAGGAGCTCCAGGCCTCGGAGAGTGGAGAGAGTTCGGTCACAACCCCCCCCCCCCCCCCCTCCTCACACTGCCTGTTCCCTGTTTGGTCACGGAAGGATTTTCTCCAAGGCCAAAGATTGTGGCGAAGATTTATTAAAAGGATAGTTTTGATTTAATTTATTTTACATTGAGCAGTATAAAATACTTGCCAATGGTGTAATCGATGCATAGCCATTAGCTGACTTACTGAGTCCTGTGGTTGAAGTTCTGGCCATGTTCCGGGCAAACCAGACAGCTTCAGACAGGCAACACATGGTTGGGGTCCGGAAACCAAAAGGTTTTTAGCCACGCCCACAACATAAAGGTTTTAAGCCATGCCCACGACATAAAGGTTTCAAGCCACGCCCACAACATAAAGGTTTTAAGCCACACCCACAACATAAAGGTTTTAAGCCACGCCCACAACATAAAGGTTTTAAGCCACGCCCACAACATAAAGGTTTTAAGCCACGTCCACAACATAAAGGTTTTAAGCCACGCCCACAACATAAAGGTGTTAAGCCACGCCCACAACATAAAGGTGTTTAGCCACGCCCGCAACATAAAGGTTTTAAGCCACGCCCACAACATAAAGGTTTTAAGCCACGCCCACAACATAAAGGTTTTAAGCCATGCCCACGACATAAAGGTTTCAAGCCACGCCCACAACATAAAGGTTTTAAGCCACGCCCACAACATAAAGGTTTTAAGCCACGTCCACAACATAAAGGTTTTAAGCCACGCCCACAACATAAAGGTTTTAAGCCACGTCTACAACATAAAGGTTTTAAGCCACGCCCACAACATAAAGGTTTTAAGCCACGCCCACAACATACATGTTTTAAGCCACGTCCACAACATAAAGGTTTTAAGCCACGCCCACAACATAAAGGTTTTAAGCCACGTCTACAACATAAAGGTTTTAAGCCACGCCCACAACATAAAGGTTTTAAGCCACGCCCACACCATAAAGGTTTTAAGCCACGCCCACAACATAAAGGTTTTAAGCCACGTCCACAACATAAAGGTTTTAAGCCACGTCCACAACATAAAGGTTTCAAGCCACGCCCACAACATAAAGGTTTTAAGCCACGCCCACAACATAACAGTTTTAAGCCACGCCCACAACATAAAGGTTTTAAGCCACGCCCACAACATAAAGGTTTTAAGCCACGTCTACAACATAAAGGTTTTAAGCCACGCCCACAACATAAAGGTTTTAAGCCACGCCCACAACATAAAGGTTTTAAGCCACGCCCACAACATAAAGGTTTTAACCGTCCACAACAGAATACATCAGTCCTCTTATTTGGACCCGGGTGCTGCCCGTCTGATTCGTCCACTGGGCTCGGTAAGTCAGCTAATGCGTCGATGACAAAAAGAGATATTGTAAAAAATATATATTAATTAACTTTCCCTTCATGATTAGCCAAAATAATTGTATTTTTAAACCAATGCATCTCTTGGATCATATAGTTGTCTATATTTAATTTTAATTAAGTTAACATAGAGACCACTGCTTGTTAAGAGTTTCATTTGCATCTAATATTACCATTTGTAATCACCATCTCCTGGTTTTAATAAGCACAATAGAAACCTATGTAACTATGTTACGACCTCTTTCTATGTTGAATAGTAATACAAATAAATAAATAATAAAATAAAAGGTGGCTGATCATAGATTTAGCCAGAGACTGTAGAGAAGAGTCTTCCGGACCCAGAGAGTGGGCGGGCCCTGCGAGGCCCCCGTGAGCCTCTCTCCGACCCCGTAATACACTTGTGTCAACATCACACCAATGGCCGCCTAGTCCTACTGTCATTCCATGCCATGGCGGGTCTTCTCCTGGTGAGAGTCTCGATTCGGGACCAAGTCACCGCTGACGAAATGTTTATCATTCACCTCCTGCCCACCCTGGCTGCTGCAACAGGTGGCTAATTAGCTTGTGTGTGGCCTCCTCTTCCCAAGGGCAGGAGAGATGTGCTGCCAAGACAGCTGAGGAGGGGGGGGGGGGGGTGCTGCTGAGGAGGGAGGGAGGGGGGGGGTGCTGAGGAGGCAGGGAGGGAGGGGAGCGCTGCTGAGGAGGGGGGGGGGCTGCTGAGGAGGGAGCGAGGGAGGGGAGCGCTGCGTGAGGAGAGCTGCGTGAGGAGAGCTGCGTGTCGTGCAACAGGGAGATATACTGTATACCACTCCTCCCCAGCTCCCCGAGGGGGAGTCGAGGAGGCAGGGAGGGATGGGGGGGGGGGGGGGGAGGGGGAGTTGAAGGAAGGAGGGATAAGAAGAAGGAGAGAGACATTCAGTTTGATCAAATCCAGCCAGATCTTCCACCCAATTTCCCCCCTCATTCTTCTCCTCCTCCACCTCCTCCTCCTCCTCCTCTCCGTTCTCCTGCTCCAGTACATTCGTCAGGTGGTTGTGAGCAGGTGCTGGGTAGCGTCAGGAGGAGATGTGAATAGGTGAGGAGGGCGGCGGGCAATCAATCACTCACTGGCGCAATGACAGTGCTTAAAGTGTGTGTGTAGATGTGTGTGTGTGTGTGTGGGCGTGTGTGTGTGTGGCCGTGTGTGTAATGTAGCCAACTGCCGCCTGTGGATCTGTATGTGTGCACAGTCTACGTGTGGTTGTGCACGTGCCTGTGTGTACACTACACACGTGCTGATGATGTACACGTTGTCTGTTCGTGTGTACATGTAGTCTGCAGCCAGATCAGCCTCAGTCACAAGCAACACACAACACACACACATGACACACAGCGTGGTCCTTCCAGGGGGAGACGGGCTCTGACAGACCCCTGTGGCCCAACCAGCCAGCCAGCCTGTCGTCCAATCATCTAGTCAGTCAGCCAGACACTCAGTCAGCCAACCAACCAGCCAGTCAGCCAGACAGTAGTTAGCCTGCCAGCAAGTCACCTAGACAACCAGCCAGCCAGCCATCCACCCAGCCAGTCAACCACCCAGCCAGTCAACCACCCAGCCAGCCTGCCACCCAGCCAGCCAACCAGCCAGCCAGACAGCTATCCAGCCAGTTAGCCTGCCAGCAAGTGACCCTAGACAACCAGCCAGCCAGCCATCCACCCAGCCAGCCAGCCAGCAATCCAATCAACCACCCAGCCATCCAGCCGACCAGCCAGCTACCCAGTCATCCAGCCAGCCAACCAGCTAGTCAGCCAGCCAGATATCCAACCAACCATCCAGCCAGCCAGTCAGCCAACCATCCAGAAATGCAACCAGCCAGCCAAGCAGCCAGCCAGCTAACCAACCAGCCAGCCAACCAGCCATGGAAGCAGACAGCCTGTCAGCCAGCCAACCAGCCAGCCAGCCAGCCAGCTAACCAACCAGCCAGCCAACCAGCCATGGAAGCAGCCAGCCTGTCAGCCATGCAGCTAACCAACCAGCCAGCCAACCAGCCATGGAAGCAGCCAGCCTGTCAGCCAGCTAACCAACCAGCCAGCCAACCAGCCATGGAAGCAGCCAGCCAGCCAGCCAGCTAACCAACCAGCCAGCCAACCAGCCATGGAAGCAGCCAGCCAGCCAGCCAGCTAACCAACCAGCTAGCTAACCAACCAGCCAGCCAGCCAGCCATGGAAGCAGACAGCCTGTCAGCCAGCCAGCCAGCCAGCTAGCTAACCAACCAGCCAGCCAGCCAGCCATGGAAGCAGCCAGCCTGTCAGCCAGCCAGCAGGAATGAGGTCAGATGTCTGTCTCAGACAGTAGGCATCAGCGATGTGCTGACTCAGGGCTCCTGCCTCCATTCATCCATGGCTGCTTATCAATACACAGCCCTGCTCGCTCTAAGAGCCCCTGTCTGCCTCTCGCTCCCTGCGGGCACCACGACAACACAAAAGGAAACATATTAAACCCACCCTGCCGATACTTGGGACCCGGTTTCCATTGAACCCCCCCCTCACAGAGAGCCTGACAAACAGGGGAGCCCATAAAGAGAGAGTCCGGTGGCGTCCTGCCCGGTTAGCCGCTACGAGCGGGTGATCAATACGAGATTTGTTAGGTGGAAAGTGGCTCTCATGGTGTTATTAACTCTTTATGAGAGGAGGAGGTGTTGACAGCTCTCTGGTATTCTAGCATATTCACACTTTCCATCTGCTGGCCTCAAGAACAACAGAGTGGGGGCTCTCTCAACTTACTTCACCCCTGGCTCCCCTCTCAGGTCTCATATAGTGTCTAGGTTGGGATGTCTGCCTATATCCTGTGAGGGAGAGGGTTCCAGGGTGTCAAGGGATATTTACCAGAAATCTACCTTTACTCAAGTGCTTAATTACAGATAAGCATCTGTCCATTATTCAATAAATATCCAAACAAACGTGTAAAAATATTGTTCTGGCTGTGAGCCTATATTCGATTAAACTGAAGACCCAGTGGATCTATATATTGCGAAAGCAAATGTCCTAATTCAACAAGGGCATGGATACTGGCAGAACAGAACTACCCTGCAGCAAGGGCAAACACGATGAACCACAACACGACACGACACCCCGCCGTTTGGTCCCAACGTCAACACCACCCTGTTGTCCTGCTTCAGCTGTTAAGGCTACGTAGCATCGGGGTTGTTTGTCGGGCTTTTTTCTGGTTAGTTTCAAGAGGATCGTCCCCACATCATCACGTCAACCCTGGAGCGCTTCTGGGGTTGGGGGGCCCGGGGGGGTAGGAGAGACTGTCGAGGGTCAACTCCACAGTAGGTCCGTTTGTGTTATTATGACAGGTCTTGATAAACGATCAAAATCCCCCTTGAACGTTATTTCGTCCTATTATTTCCCCCATATGATTTTCCTTTGTAGAAAATAAAACATATTTACGAGATTACTTATCACTAGGTGCTATTGTTGTTCATTCAATTGGTTAGTAGTCGAACGAGGTGAGGTCGTAACCTCAATTCTAAACGCCATTACAAACGTGTTGTAAACCAATAATACGAAAACGTCACAACAACGAATACTAAAGTGCGATTAGAATCTGGGGGGAGTTGCGTGCCGCGGATTGATTACATTTATTTGTAAACAATCGTAATAATAACAACCGCGTCCTCCTGTCACCGTCAGACCTGCTGCACATTATGCAAATAACACAAAGAGAAACATGTTTCATCTCCATTTGTCCCGCAGCTCTGTCTCTAGTGGAGAGAGGGAGGGGGGGGGGTATTCCTAAAGAAACAAAGGCAGTAAAATGCGTCATCTGATCAGCCGTGCAATAATAATAATAATAATAAGGTCGTGGTGGAAAACCCTGTCTACTTCATAATTCACGACGTGGTGGTACCTTCATGTCGTTCACGATGGCCTGGAATAATCCACCGAGCGCCCCGCACTCCTTCTCCACCGACTCCATGTTAGTATCGGAGAGGAGCGTCTCTGCTGCAGACGATGCGCCCCGAGTGTCAGACAACACACGTCCCCAACTGTTGTCGGAAATGTTGGAACATCAAGGAATCTTCTACAATATTCTCCTTCGCGTTGAACTTGTCGCCCTTCCTCCTTCTCCTCGCCGCAACAAGACGCACGGAGGATGCGACGCCACACGGTCGGTAGTAGTAGTAGTAGTAGCCGTGCGTAGCGCCGCGCACAGACAGAAAGAAAGCGGCTCAATGGCACCGGGTGGCTCTGGTCGCGGACGCGGAGGAGTGATGGAGATAGACGCGCAAATCCTGCGCGCTGTGCGCACGCTGTGTAGCCTGAGTTAAAACGTGGTGGACGACGAACACACCTCGCTCTTCATGTTCACGTTCAGATCATTAACGGGGCAAATAACGGGGAGATCACACAGGTCGGTCGGACCCAGGTCTGATGATGCGCGGGGGCGCGCTCCGTTGTTACTAGTAGTAGTGGAACAGATGTCTCCAAAGCGCGCAGGCTCTCTTGTAATCTGATCCATGGGAATTGAAAGAAGGGGGCTGGTCAGTTTTTTTGTCACATGTAGTGCGGAGGGGAGGAGGGACACCCCCCGCTACAAACAAAAGTGAGTCCGGCTTCCCATTCAAGAATTCCCCGAGATGCAAAACAAAAGGATACCCCGCCCCCAGGGTCCCTTATTATGTGTATTCACGCACGCTCCTGTTAATCGTCATTGTCTTAATTTGATTATGTATTAGTTGGTTCAGGCAACAGTAACGTGTCGCTATTCACCCAATCACTAACATTTCTTAGAACACCACCACTTGGCCAATAATAACACCAAATTAATTAGGGGGCCTATTGTGTCATGATGAAATAGATCCATAAATTGGTTAATGCATCCTTAAGATGCCATTGACATATGGCGACCTAATTTAGGAGAGATAAGACAGCTTATTAGATAAACACATTGATTTATAAATGTATTTATAACTAGTTAAATTAAGATGAATCTTTATTAATCCCCTTGGGGGAATTCGTTCTCTGCATTTGACCTATTATCCACTAAGCAGTGGACAGCCATATAATATAGTGCTGCTGATACAGGTGTAGGTGTAAGTTAACTACTATATTTATTGTAGGGCAAATATAACTGGCATACATACCCTCATCTTGCACCTTGTTGCCCATATGCGCATGTCCAGAGTTAATTATATTGTTTACACTGCCTTTTATTTTATTCAAATTTATTATTTATTTTTTTACTTCTCCACTGTACTATAATTATATGACCTGTACCTCCCCTCCCCCTCCCTCATGCTGCTATGATGCCTGGATTTCCCCAAGGGGATCAATAAAGGAATATCTTATCTTATCTTATGTTATGTTCGATTATCACGATGTACCAAAGACCATTGACTGTATGTGGCCCTGCGACAGTGTCAAATCATATAGGTAACCAACTCCAGTTGTAATACCAGTACGTTGGTTCAAGGGCAATGGCAGGAAACACAACATGCATGTCTTATGGTGTGGGAGGAAACCAGAGTACCCGGAGGAAACCCACGCAAACACGCACAGACTCCACACAGAAAGACCCCCCCTGCTGGGGTTCACCCAGGACCTTCTTACTGTGTGGCAACAGTGCTAACCACTGCACCACCATGATGCCCACAGTGCAGTGATCGTTCAAAACGTGGCCAATCCGTTCAGAACAGGGCCACCGGAATTCTTGCTTGCAGACACAGCTCTTTGTTCCCAGTTCCCATCCCCCTATAGGCAGAACTATAGGCACTCCCTTTGGGTCCTTAGCAATAGAACCGCCAAGTGTGAAGTTGATCGGATGAACGGTTCTCAAGATATGTGATCAATTTGTTGTTATAGCGCCACCATTTGGCCAGATGGCCCCAGAAACACTGAATGCTCTCCCTTGGGTCCTCAGTGATGCGCCCACCAAGTGTGAAGTTAATGGGATGAACGGTTCTCGAGATATGCGAGCAGACAGACACGCTGAGACTCCTTCCTTTAAAGTTAAAGATATATGGGAGTTTCACAGGTTGAACAACACATAAATAACCACCAGGAGTTGTTTGTTTCACCATC
>NC_140182.1:35631201-35886201 GCF_963971535.1 Notolepis coatsorum | reverse complement strand
TGCGTGTGTGTTTACTACATCATACGTTATATTTGAGGCCTACGGTATATTCATTCATTTAAACCTACCATTGAGGTTGATATCATTCGCAATGTTGTTGACATACATAGAAAAAAGAATAAACAAGACAAAACACAAGAAAAGAATATATAATGAAAAATAATAAAATGTATAATTTTTTTTAAGAATAATCACTATGCACTGCTATTCCTAGCACTATTTGGGCAACTTTACACAATTCCTGTTAGTCTATTGAAGACATTTGTAAGTTTTTTTTCAAAAAAATTCATTGTTTTATATTTCTAATCAAGTACTCGAAACCATCATTTTTCAGCCTCAAGAAATCAGGCTGTTATGGCCTGGCTCCGCCCATAAGCAGTGACAGTCAGACCACAGTCTGCACTGGTAGAGGGAGGGAGGGAGGGAGGGGGGGGAAGAGAGAGAGAGTTCAGTTCAGTTCAGAGTTTTTATTTGCCACATGGAATAATACAATCATAGTTTCTTCATTAAAAAATCATAAATAGTCATTCCATGGACAAAAGGAGCAGGAAGAAGAATAAATCTTATAGTTATATAGTTACCTGCCCCTTATTCCTAAACTAACATGTATTTTCTTAATGGTCGGCGTATAACCTTATTTACACAAATAATCATTTATACCATGAGAGAGAGAGAGAGAGAGAGAGAGAGAGAGAGAGAGAGAGAGAGAGAGAGAGAGAGAGAGGCAATGCCCCCTCTCGGCTCTCTCTTCCTTTCTCTCCCTCCAAAGCGCACGGCCCCGCAGCTCCACTCGCTGATGAGACGGGGCAGCTTTTTTCTTTCTTTCAATCTCCCGTGTGGCGCGCGGCCGGCAGGTACCCCCCCCCCCAAGTGCCCCCTCTCTCTCCCTCCCTCCTTCTCTCTTCCTTTCTCTCCTTTCTCTCCCACTCGGCTCTCGCTGATGAGACGGGGCAACTTTTTTCTTTTCTTTCTTTCAATCTCCCGTGTGGCGCGCGGCCGGCAGGTACCCCCCCCCCAAGTGCCCCCTCTCTCTCCCTCCCTCCCTCTCTCTTCCTTTCTCTCCTTTCTCTCCCTCTCGGCTCTCTCTTCCTTTCTCTCCCTCCAAAGCGCACGGCCCCGCAGCTTCACTCGCTGTCTTTTCTAGGTAGAATGGGGGCGGGCATTAGCTCCAACCACAGAGCCAATCGCATCACTGTGCGCCTAATGACGTGACTCAGGACTTCAAATCAAAATGACCCGATTTACTAGAGGTCGAGAGGGGCTGGGCTGAATCGGAGCAATCCGCCAATATGGTATTTAGACCCTAAAACACATTGATACGAACTCCTATTACTATAATACAATGCTAGAGACTGAAAAATGACATTTATAATGCATAGCCCCTTTAAAACAATTACATACTAAAACGGAGTGGCATGTGACCATGGTTCTATACTGTCCAACGGTTATGAGAGTATAGATCTTTAGTATATGTAGTATATGTTGTGGTTATTTACCAAAACACAAGATCTGCCACCATTATGGGAAATGCGCGTACCGTCTTCTCCAGTGTCAGACAAGAACATAGATACGGCTGTAAGCTAGCCTATAGCTTGGCACAAATGAATGGACGCGGATACGGACCAGCTAGCCTAGCTGTTGGCCTCTCCCGGAGTTTTAAGCTAGGTTCATAGTCTGTATCCAGTCCACTTCCATTCATTTGTGCTAAACTAGCTTGCAACCGAAGAGGAAATTAGTATCTATCTTCTTGTCTGACTCTGGAGAAGCACAATTCCCATAATGGTGGAGTGCCCCTCTAACTATCCCCTGTGTCGGCACTGATGAATGAGTGTTTCCATTGCTACAGTACTTCCAGTGCTACTCAGAGCACTTTAGAATGGCATGACTGCATACATGTTCAGTATGGGTGGCCCGAGTGGGCAGTGTTAGTGCCATACTCTTCTATGAGCGATGCTCTGTTGTAAATGTTATTGTATATTTGTATTGAACTATTTTTACTCTGTCTATTCTATTTTATTATTTTTAGTATTGGCTATTTTTAAACTGAATCAAACCGCACTTTTTTACTCTGTCTATTCTATTTTATTATTTGTATTACTGAATGAAACCGTAAACAAAGAGGCCTATTGGGATGTTAGATCCTAATGTGAAAAACTGTGATTTGCCTTACCTTGCTACCTCTTCATCTTTTTTATGCTCGCTTATGCCTGTATCTTTTACTGCTGTGAAGCACTTTGAACTACAATTTCTGTATGAATGATGAGTGCTATACAACTAGTTTATTATTATTCTGTTTGAGCTACACAGGGTAGAGGGGGATAAGGGTATGTCATTGGGGTTATCAAGTGAGCACCTCCTGTCAGATGTTTCCTTGAGCCAGGCTCATGTCACCTCAGGAAGGCTCTACTCTACTGTATGTTCTTGTGTCCAATCTAATCATCAATTTAAATGACCGCTCCAACATTTTGGGAAACACATTTATTTGCCATCTTTCCCCAGAGTCAGACAGGAAGATTGATATCAATTGAATCTCTGTGCGTCAGTTTTGGAGTCGTTTGGAAGTTGTATTTCTTCTTCTTTTGACAGAGCTAGGCTAGTTGCTCCCTACTGCTTCCTGATATCAATCTTCTTGGCTGACTCTGTGGGGGAAGATGGCAGATAAGTGCATTTCCCAAAATGTCGGAGTGCTCCTTTAACTCTCTTTAAGTGTCTGCTCTGATGGTCGTCGACTTTCTCACACCCCAATGACGTTTATATTCTGGTATTGCTAACAGGTCTGAACCAGAATTCAAACTATTACAAAGGTCAAGAACATGCAACAGCGGAAATAGAGCATTTTAATCTTGATACCCGTATCTTGCAACTGTTTTATAAATCAGTTTTACAAAATGTTCTGTCCTTTGGTGTGACATATGTTTTAGGAAATATGTGTGCCTAAGATCATACAACGGGTGATTAAGACGGAGAGTGAAGTCATCGGATGTGATGCATTTTAATGTTGATAACCGTATCTTCCAATCATTTTATGAATCCGTTTTACAAAGTGTTCTATCCTTTGGCCTGATATGTGTTTTTGGAGATATGTGTGCCTAAGATCATACAATGGGTGAGTAAGACGTCGAAGTCATTGGAGGTGATCTGATATGCTCAGCTGTGCACAGAACTCATCGTGGACAAACGCCCAGCGCATCCTCGATGACCCCTCTCACCCTCCCGCACGCGAGATTCCAACTAAGCAACAGGTCAAGTGGTAGATTTTTACAATGAGCGATTACTACAGCAGCCGGGTTCCATAGGTCTTTGGTCCTCACGGCAATAGGACTGCTGCATGAGAGCACCTCTGCTAGAAGCTGACAGAACGCAGTTACGCTCCGTCTGCGCCTTTGATTTGTTTATCTAATTTGATTTGTTAAAATTTTTATCATTGTGAGCGTTATTGTTTATTCTTTTGTTTTTCTTTCCGTGCTATGACCAAACAATTCTCCCCTGCGGGATTCATATTTCACATTATAATAAAGTAAATTTCCCTCTAGTGTTAGTCCTTGTATCAAGAGCTCTAGTCGATAAACTAGAGAATAAAAACACTTCTCCGTCGCATACGGGCCTTTAGGGAAGAAGTCACCAGGAATAGTTTATTGTGGAACATAGACGGATGTGCTGAAATAATGGTGTTCCAAAATAGCACATTCCAAACCTTCTGGCATGTAGACTATCATCACCTTTACACTACTGTCACACCCTAGCATTACCTATAAAGATAGATCGTTTCTCAAGAGCATACACACTATAACGTTTAGTCTGCGTTCAGAGTTATTGTTGTGATGGGGACATGGACTTTAATCTTAAAGGTGCGCTATGTAGTTTTGTGAGAGTCAGAGAAGTGGATAATCTGTAAGGTATATTTTCACAACTAAATAAACAAACAAACTGCCCTCAGAGGAAAATCGGATCCCTGGAACACTGTTTGAAGTTAGAAAGCAGTTACAAAGGCAGGGCCCGCAATATTTAACAAACAAATTCAGGCTTAGGTTGGGTTCACATTTATGATAATGATTCTATCATTCTCAATTCTAAGAATTACAAGTAAATGTAATTCGAAGGCTCTGCAAACAAATCCCCCTCCTCCGAAACTGCATAGTGCACCTTTAATATTTATAGCTATGGTCCCAGGTGTGAAGGGGGGCGTTGGAGATGTAATTATGGAGCAAAACTAAACTGTTTCCTCTGACGGCTGACGGAGAGCGCGTCACGGAAACAAGCTCCTGTCTTTATGATCGATGCTGAGGCATCCTGGCCGGGCTGGCCCGCGGTCCTGTAATAGCGAAGCCGCCCCCAAAACCACTGCTGCTTTCAGTTGTAAAGACACTTTCCCCTTCATTTAATAGCCACAAGGAAACAGATCCGGGTTATCGGAATCGTAACTTATTCAAGCCAACGAGGCGTTGACCTCTGCACACCCCCCTCGCGTGTTAAGTGACGTGGAATCCCAGGGCAGGCAGGGTTTAAAACACGGACTCTTATTTAGGCGAGCTGTGGTTTAAACCTTGACACTTTCCGTCCTTCGGCAAAAAAAAAGAGAGAGAAGAGAATTACAGCAGACCATATATATGTTTCCACCAACAGTGGGCCACACAGAAGCGACTGCTCTCACGAGTCGGAGCAGGGGAGGGTGGGGGGATTTTTGGTCGGAGTGCGCCTCGACAGTGAACGCCAATCGTACGTCAACATGTCGCAGATGCCGCGAGAGGATAAAGAGGCGCCCCGAGACAGACGCACTAAAGAGGCGTCCCAAAAGAGGACCAACCCGAGACGCATTAAAAAGGCGTCCCAAAAGAGGACCGACCCGAGACGCACTATGTCATGAGTAGTGGCATGTGCTCTCAACCGTGTTTGACAGGAGGAGGCCAATAAACAGAGGGTGGAGAGATAATGAACGAGATCATGTAAATACGACGTCCCCTGTTGTGGTAGAGGTAGGCTTTCCGTCAGGGCCAGGGCTTGCTGGCCTATATACCCCCCCACCCTCTAACGCTCTCTTCATCTACCGTCCCTCTTTATCCTTCCTCTCCTCTGTTCTTCTCTGCCTCTCTCTCTCTCTCTCTCTCTCTCTCTCTCTCTCTCTCTCTCTCTCTCTCTCTCTCTCTCTCTCTCTCTCTCTCTGTCAAAATTGCGAGAGTAACCCCCCCCTGCACAAAAAGGGCAGCAAATTAGACCCAGGCAACTACCGCCCTGTTTCTATTCTTACTTCCATCTCGAAAGTCATGGAAAAAATAGTATACGAACAGGTCGAAAAGTACCTCGTGGAAAAAAATCTAATCTTCGAATTCCAATCTGGCTTCAGAACATCCCACTCCACTGACACATGCCTTCTCTATTTGAACGACCACATCAAACAAGAGGTGGCCGCGGGCAAATACTGCGGCATAGTCATGCTGGACCTACAAAAGGCCTTCGACACTGTCAATCACTCCATTCTGATTGACAAGCTAAAAGCAATTGGTTTTGATAGTCTATCTATGAGCTGGATGCAATCCTACCTGGAGGGGAGAGAACAGATGGTGGAGGTAAACGGTACCCTATCCACCCCCCCTCCCAGTGAGCTGTGGTGTTCCACAAGGAAGCATACTAGGACTGCTACTGTTCCTAATTTATGCAAATGACATGTCGTCAGCTTGTGACTGCAACTTGTTCCTGTTCGCGGACGACTCAGCCCTGCTGGTCTCTGACAAGAACAAGTTAGAGGTTGAAAAAACCCTCAGCTCGGAACTAGGCAAAATCTGCACCTGGCTCGCTGACAACAAACTATCATTACACCTGGGTAAAACAGAGTCCATTCTCTTCGGTTCAAATAACAAACTCAGCAAGGCCGACGGCTTCTTAGTTACAGTGGGTGACAATATTGTCACAAGGAAAGATGAAATTACATACCTAGGTTCCATCCTAGAGGCAAATCTTTCCTGTGACAAAATGGCATCCAATGTAATAAAAAAAAGTCAACCAACGAACTCGATTATTGTAACGGATCTCCTCTCTGGTAAACAAGAATACACTGAAGACTCTGGCAGGAGCACTCATTCAAGGGTACTACGACTATGCTTGCACCTCATGGTACCAAAGCACCTCAAAGGCGCTAAAAAACTAAATTACAAACATCACAAAACAAACTGGTCAGACTACTGCTTGACCTTACTCCTAGAACCCACATCACCCCTGCCCAATTTGACAACCTAGGATGGCTTAGAGTAGACGACAGAGTACAGTAACTTGCAATGGGCCTGGTCTACAACTACACGACTAAGGTACCCATGTACATGTCAAAATACTTCCCAAAGGTCAGTGAATACCACGACCACAACACCAGAGGGAGCTCCACAAAAAATGTTAAACCCAGATTCGGCTCAAACAAGGGACTAAACATGTTTCGCAATTATGCCACATCAATGTGAAACGCCCTACCCGCAGCTGTAAAGGAATGTGAATCACTACCCACTTTTAAAACGACTCTCAAGGAGCACCTACGGGAGACTGCAATTCGAAACTGGCCCCTGTAAATGTCCTAACCCAACCCCCTCCAATGTACAGTAAATGTCCTAACCCAGTAATACACGAGACCCTCTTCTTGGAACCAAGTAAGGTTTCGTCGATAATCCAATGTACAGTTACCCCCACCCCGCCTACCCATCCACCCCCCACCCCAACCACCCAACCACCTCCAATGTGAATGAATGAATGAATGAATGAACGAACGAATGAATGAATGAATGAATGAATGAATGAATGAATGAATGAATGAATGAATGAATGAATGAATGAATGAATGAATGAATGAATGAAAACTTTATTTAACAGATTGCAGAATGGGTACAATACAGTACGGCTCAATACAGTTCAATGGGTTCAATACATTCCCCCCCCCCCCCCCCCCCCCCCACCCCACCTACCCAACCCCCCCCCCCCCCCCCCCCCACATCCTCAAATGTACAGTTTCTTCGTCAAATGTATATACTCTCTTTTTCAAACTCTTTTTGTATCACAAACAGTACTGTATTTGTAAATCTGGTATGTCATAAATGTATAGATGTAGCAGTACTGTCTATCTGTATGTCATGTATGTCATATACTGTATGTTATGATGAATTGAAAATGGGGGACCCTGATGTAAACAAGACGAAAGTCTTTCTCTGGTCTGCATCCCCTTAACAATTGTGTGTATTGAGCTCTACTGTATTGTACCCATTCTGCAATCTGTTAATAAAATGTTCAATCAATCAATCAATCAATCTCTCTCTCTCTCTTCCTATTCATCTATTATTAAAACACTCCCCTTTTTCTACCTCTTTCTCTATCTCTCTTCCATTGATTCTCTATTCTCTCTCTAATCTCTTGTAACATACATCAGATCATAGCATATTGACTTAGTCATTTATATATATTCCATTTGAATCACTTGGACATTGTTAGTGCACTTTACTGTTACCTTTGCACTCTGGTTAGATGCCAACTTATTTTCGTTGTACTGTACTTGACATTTGAATCTAATCTAATCTAGTGGTAAAAGTCCAAACAAACTGAAAAAAAAAACAAGCTCCGGTTCACTTCTCGTATCGCTCCGTCGAACAGAGGTCTTCAAGTGTATACGCCCCGCAGAGAGAGTGTTCTTAACTCCAAACGTCGCTCGCGTTTCACACAGCGATGTAGGAAATGAACGAGAGGCTTTCAGTATGGAGACTTGGACCTCTGAATTAACCCCGGTCTAGTTGCCTGTCTAGAACTGACCTCTACTGTAACCTTACCCCACCTCACAGTTTCCCTCTCCTCTCCCCTCTTATTCCTCCTTTTCTGCCCTCTCTGCTCTGTCATGTTCCACATCTGTTCTTCCCTCTCTCCCGTCTCCTCCCTCCCTCCCCCCTCTGTCTCTTGTCCATCAATTCCCTTTCATCTCTCTCCTGTGTACCCCCTCTTCCTTCTCCACCTCCCCCCTTGCTTTTCCCCTCCTCTCCGTCTCTCCCCTGATAATCACCCTCTCTACAATATTATTCCTCCCATGTTTGTCCTCCTCCGCTGTCTCCCCCCTCTTTCCCAGATCTCTATCCGCTCTTCCACCCAAACCGCCTTCATTTTGATTCACCTAAAAACCCTTTCTCTAATAAAAAGGTATTTTTGTAACATGGGGGTCATTTCTTCCACTTGTGTTATTGTGGTTTTTATATTCCCACTCAACCCATAGCACGTGTTCTGGCATCTTGTTTTGTTTTCCTACTTTACCGCTGTATTTGTTAAGACTTTACCTTTTTTATTACCGTACTTTATAAACAACGTTTAGTTATTATTTCCCCTCCTCTTATCCTCAAACCCTCTCTCTTCTCATATTTACCTCCTTTTCTTTTTCTTTCTGTTCCCGCCTCGTCAACATCCCTCTCTCCTGCCCCCCTCCAAACGTTTGGTTATTATTTCCCCTCCTCTTATCCTCAAACCCTTGTCTCTCTTCTCATATTTACCTCCTTTTCTTTCTGTTCCTCCCTTGTTGTCCACATCCCTCTCTCCTACCCCCCTCCATCCTGCTCACCCACCCAGGGGTGTAGCTCCAGATTCTGGGCCCCATGAAAGAATGTATTTGTAGGCCCCCATTGTATGAGAGCGCGCGCAAGCGAATTTTTTTTGCCCATTTTTTTATTGATGAAAACGCATAATATGGTTTTTACCTATACATTCGGATCAGCAGTTCAGCACCTGCACTGTTGGTGGGTGAGCCTAGTAAAGGATGTCGCATTGCGTTCATCTTCAATGAATGGACCAATGCAATAGTCTACCAAAGCCCCCCCTCTCTCTCTATATATCTCACACACACACACACACACACACACACACACACACACACACACACACACACACACACACACACACACACACACACACACACACACACACACACACACACACACACACACACACACACACACACACACACACACACACTTCAGAAACAAACATAGTATCAATGAGAGCATCAATAATACACCTGAGTGATGTCTAGTAAAAAAAAAAAAAAATTTTTTTTTTTTTTTTTGGGGCCCCCCCTCAGTGCTGGGCCCTTGGAATCATCCTAAGCTACCCCCCCCCAGCTACGCCCCTGCACCCACCCACCCACCCACCCGCACACACAGGTGGGAGAACCGGAGGATCCCCAGAGCCTCTGCGGAGGTGCGCTGCAGGTCTCACCAGCACCATGTGAGACGCTAGGAATTTCCTCTCTCTCTCTCTCTGCGCCGCCTGGTTATACGCAGGGATCCCTTCTCCAGCAAGGAACCAGCAGACACGTGTGCTTCTGTATATACATCTATACGGAGAGCAGACCAGAGATGGGATTCAGGCACGTGCAGAGACAGAGAGTTGGAGACAGGGAGAGAGTTAGAGAGAGAGACAGAGAGAGGGTTTTTTCCATAGTACACATCATTTCAAGAACTGCTTGACAGATATACACGTGCACATGCAGTACACACACACATGCATATGCACACTATACACACACATTATACTACACACACAAACACTTGCACAAACACATATAGAGAAACACACTCAATCATGCATGCATGTGTAGACACGTGATTTGAATATGTCCAACCGTAATTCAATGTGTCTAACTCTAATTCCTTGTACTCTACTGTGTTCATGATAACGTTGTGTAACTCGCTGACCCGTCTTGATTCTCCATATCCTAATATTGACATTTAGTAGTGGGACATAGCGCTGGACTGTCGCCAGGGGGAGCTGGTGCGACGTTGGGCTGGTGACAACAGGTGAGGAAGAGGTTGGTAGGAAGGAGGAGCTGGATACACGGGACTCTCTCTTCGTCGTTTTCCATTGAAGCGAGCAGACGTGTGGACCAAGAGCTCCTGATAAGAAAGACACGCGAAATACGAGTCCTGCCACGGGGTGGGATAGTAACGTCGTATGCGAGTTAGCTTCCCAGTATAGTGCTTAGGGTACGTTTGAACCAAGAAGAAGACGTTCGACTGCCGGACTGTACTGTGGATATTCCACGCGCTGCGTTTAGGAATGTATAGGCGAAAGACTAGGGGGTCGCACTGACCACAGCTTAGCTTCAAGTATAGGCCTGTTAGCCCAGTTAGCTCACGCGTCGCTCCACCATCTCCCAGCTCCGCAGCAGACACTGCAGCAGACGGCGCTGGACCGCACCCGCCTCCAGCATTCTCCAGATATTCGCCTGCCTAACGTCAGCTCAGCCAGCCCCCTTGCTATCACAGGTGACCACAACGGGACCGTTTGACGGCCATCTCGCGTCACAGACATTCGTTGCGGGAGCAGGCCAGCACTCGGTTGGTACACTCACACCAGGTAGTTAGCGCTCCCAGCGCTCTGGAACATTATCGGCGAACATTCTCCTTTTCGAGAGCATGCCCTCTAAGGGCGAAGAGAATAAATACTTTGAGCTTGCACGTGCACCAGTGACTAGGGGCGCCCCAACGTTTGTTGTTTTAGGTAATGCCGGCTTAGATAGGCTTTTTGTTTCAACTGTGGGCCCACTTAATTTTCTGGTTACATGTGTTGTGTGATCGAGTTGTGTAAACAGCACTTATGCACCTTAATGATTGTTCCAATTCCATAGCTCACGGAGCTTGCAGCCTACCTCCCTCCGTACTATTCAATGAAAAGAGTATTAACCCTTACGGGGACTTGTTCATGTAAATACCCAATTAACAGTAAAAGGAGAGGCGTATACATGGGACCACTATGTGTGAGTGAATTACTGTGCTTTATTGTTTAAACCTTTTCTTCCCATTAATGTGCATTATCGTTTAACCCCTCCTTCCCTACGGCCTATGTGCAATTGGGGCAGGTGCTCTGTACAGGTCTGCACCAGTCAACAAGGAAAGGTACTGCTTTGGGGAGAAATTGTATTATCTACCATCACTGCCACCGAGTGTGAGAGGGTGTGGGACGTATTAAGGGAAGTGTGGGTGTTGGAGGAAATACTACGGTCACCCTGGAGGGCAAGAAGGACCAGCGTAGAACCCCTAGGTTATCTGCCCCGCTGCTAAATCCCAATTCTAATACTCTTACACTACAGTCGGGGGCGCAGCCGGACCCAGATCTGCTGTGTTCCCACTACCTGGTGACAGTTCATATCCACTCTCATAAAGTAGGGATAATCGACCCTTTTACACATGCATGCATGCACGCACACGCACACACACACACACACACACACACACACACACACACACACACACACACACACACACACACACACACACACACACACACACACACACACACACATATGCCCAAACACATAAATAAAACACTTCTGAAACCGGAAAAACAAACACCCACTCAATAGGCACACACACACACACACACACACACACACACACACACACACACACACACAGAGTGTGAAGTATTCGCTCTCTGAAATAAATAAATAAATAGAAAACACCATATAAACAAGCCAAGCCTGGGAAATGACTGAGCATTCTTTCCCCTCTTTTAAATCTGGAAAATCTATTTTGAAATTGGACTTGTTAAAAAACATCACAGCGGTTGCAGACAGTCCATAGAAGCCGTATTGTATCTACTGACTCCCTAAGCTGATAGCACCGGTAGGCCACTAAAAATAACAATAAACCCACTATAGGCCTATAGTTTGTGTCGATTTAAACGCAGCCTTTTTTCCACGGCCACGTAAGCAAGCGTGTGCAAAAAATAATCTCTGCTCTCTCTCCCAGAGCATCAATCACTCTCACCCAAAGCAAACGTCCATGACACATGCACTCTAGTAAGAGGAAACACAGACCGCTGTAAACTGACCTCAGAACAGCAGATCCCAACCCGTGGGTTTTTAGATTTAACATCTGGAAGCAGGCAAGGTGGTCACATGGTGAACATCAAGTACACAAATACCACGCTGTTTGTTGCTCCTGTAATGTCTGAGTCGTACAAGACACAGTTACATAACGGATTCCGTGCGGAAATGTGGAAATAGAGTTGGACAGGGTTTCTTTTGGTGAGTGTATACATTTCACGTTCTTGTCTATCGTTCCTGACAATCTAACTGACTGCTTATCTCGGTGGAGTCCTTGACTGTTTGTTTTAACTACGCCGGGAGGACAGGACGTGCCATATTCTTCGGAGAACGAGCGGTGTCATCGACTTCTGATGAGCTGGTGGTAACAGGTGGTAACTGGTTTCCAACAGGGGGACCCTGATGGAAACAGGGGGACCCTGATGGAAACAAGACAAACGTCTTTCTCAGGTCTGCATCCCCTTAACAATTGTATGTATTGAGCCGTACTGTATTGTACCCATTCTGCAATCTGTTAAATAAAGTTTTCATTCATTCATTCATTCAACACTTTTGGGGCCCATGGGCAAACATTTATTCGGGGGGCCCCTTCCATTTGACATTAAATCAGATCTGCGCACCAGAGTGGGTACAGCTGTTGTGACAATTTGCCATTCGATTTAAATGTTTGACAGGATGAGTGACGTTTGGAGGGAGCCTCTCATTGGTCGGTTTAAATTATGATTAACATGATTGCCGTTTTGAGGGGGCGCTCTCCCTACAACCAGTTAAATAACTAAGAGAGCCTTGATTAAATAATTCCACTACTAATTCAGCAGTCATACTGAGGAGTTTTATTTTTTTATTTTTATTTTCTCTGATTTTTCTCCCCGTCCCAATTAGTCGTTGTGCCATTTATGACATACCAGATTTGCAAATACAGTACTGTTTGTGATACGAAAAGAGTCCAGAAAAGAGAGTATATACATTTGACGTAGAAACTGTACATTGGAGGAGGTTGGGTAGGTGGGGGGGGGGACTGTACATTGGAGGTGGTTGGGCGGGGGGGGGGGTTGGGTAGGAGGGGTGGGTGGGGGACACTGTACAACTGTACAAGCAAAACTGTACATTGGAATATTGACAAGACCATACTTGGTCATTTACTGTACATTGGGGGGGGGGGGGTTGTGTTCGGACATTTACAGGGGCCAGTTTCGATTTGCAGTCTCCTGTAGGTGTTTTTTTAGAGTGTTTTTGAAAGTGGGTAGTGATTCACATTCCTTTACAGCTTTGGGTAGGGCGTTCCACATTTATGTGGCATAATTGCGAAACGTGTTTAGTCACTTGTTTGAGCCGAATCTGGGTTTAACATGATTTGTGGAGCTCCCTCTGGTGTTGTGATCGTGGTATTCACTGACCTTTGGGAAGTATTTTGACATGTACATGGGTACCTTGGTTGTGTAGTGTATCTTGTAGACCAGGCCCATTGCAAGTTGCTGTACTCTGTCGTCTACTCTAAGCCATCCTAGGTTGTCAAAGTGGGCAGGGGTGAGGTGGGTTCTAGGAGTAAGGTCAAGCAGTAGTCTGACCAGTTTGTTTTGAGATGTTTGTAATTTTGTTTTTAGCGCCTTTGAGGTGCTTTGGTACCATGAGGTGCAAACATAGTCGTAGTACCCTTGAATGAGTGCTCCTGCCAGAGTCTTCAGGGTATTCTTGTTTACCAGTGAGGAGATCCGGTACAAGAATCGTGTTCGTTGGTTGACTTTTTTTTATTACATTGGATGCCATTTTGTCACAGGAAAGATTTGCCTCTAGGATGGAACCCAGGTAGGTAATATCTTCTTTCCTTGTGACAATATTGTCACCCACTGTAACTGAGAAGCCGTCGGTCTTGCTGAGTTTGTTATTTGAACCGAAGAGAATGGACTCTGTTTTGCCCATGTGTAATGATAGTTTGTTATCAGCGAGCCATATGCAGATTTTGCCTAGTTCTGAGCTGAGGGTTTTTTCAACCTGTAACTTGTTCTTGTCAGAGACCAGCAGGGCTGAGTCGTCCGCAAACAGGAACAAGTTGCAGTCACAAGCTGACGACATGTCATTTGCATAAATTAGGAACAGTAGCGGACCTAGTATGCTTCCTTGTGGAACACCACAGCTCACTGTGAGGGGGGGGGGGATAGGGTACCGTTTACCTCCACCATCTGCTCTCTCCCCTCTCCAGCGTAGGATTGCATCCAGCTCACTGATAGACTATCAAAACCAATTGCTTTTAGCTTGTCAATCAGAATGGTGTGATTGACAGTGTCGAAGGCCTTTTGTAGGTCCAGCATGACCATGCCACAGTATTTGCCCGCGTCCACCTCTTGTTTGATGTGGTCGTTTAAATAGAGAAGGCATGTGTCAGTGGAGTGGGATGTTCTGAAGCCAGATTGGAATTCGTAGATTAGATTTTTTCCCGCGAGGTATTTTTCGACCTGTTCGTATACAATTTTTTCCATGACTTTCGAGATGGAGGTAAGGATAGAAACAGGGCGGTAGTTGCCAGGGTCTAATTTACTGCCTTTTTTGTGCAGGGGTGTTACTCTCGCAATTTTGAAGTCCTTGGGGACGTGTCCCTGTTTTATGGAGAGGTTTATTATGTGTGTGATGACTGGGGTTATGGCAGCTGCTGAGTCTCTGAGGAATTTGGAGGGGATGTTGTCATGGCCAGTGGCCTTGTTAGGTTGGAGGGCACTCAGTTTTTTGAGTACCTCATCTGTTGTTACCATTTCCAGTTTGAAGTCGTCTTTGTGGAGCCCTAGGTTCTTGTAGTATGCTACTATGTGTTCTACCCCATACTGCCCTGAGTGGGAGGGTAATTTGTTTACCAGTGTTGTGGCTATGTTTGTGAAGAAACTGTTTAAGTAATTGGCTACATCCAGCTTGTCTGTGATGAGCGTGTTGTCCGTCTTTATGTTTATGTTTGAGAATCTGGTTTAAAGTTTTTTTTACTGCAGCCTAGTTGGTTATTGAGTAATTTCCAAAGTTCACGTGGTTTGTTTTTGTTTTCCTCGGTTTTGTCATTGATGATTATTTTTTTGCTGTTTTGATCATGGAGTACTGGATACTGTACATGGATACTGCACTGATTCGGCTGTTACAGTGAGCTCCTTTGTATCTACTCATTAGCTGATCTGAGTTCCCACTGGGAGACAAGGTAGACAAACGGATAAGATTCTAAGACAAGACTACATGCACTACCGGCTGAGCGCTTTCATTTGAGACATCACGGCTATGATCTACCTTGTAGCGTTGGTGTAATGTGCACCCGGCCAGTGAGAATGCCACTATAAGTATCCCAGGTATTTATAGACGTCCCGAAAGAGTGTTGGTACCATGGTAGTGATCCCCAGTGACGCGCCTCTCCCTCCATGAAATAAACACACTTCTAACCGACTGACATTCCCCCTTTGAGAAACCGGAGTGACCCGGGTCAACTGAGTGTTTGGGCATCTCTGCCATTCCACACATTACTACCCCCCCCCCCCCCCCACCTCAGAGGCAGTGCGTGAATGTGTGATGCGTCCGGACTGTGTGCGTGTGATTCTGTACAGTTCATACGGGCGTGTACGGTACGTGCGCGGCTTGTGTGTTTGTGCGCCTGCGACTGGGAAGTTATGAAATGTGCTGCTCAAAATCCAACAGGCTCTGAAAATAAACCACAGGGCTGACAGACGAGACAGAGAGAGATATGGAGAGGGAGAGAGAGAGACAGAGGGAGGGAGAGAAAGAGAGACAGAGGGAGAGGCAGAGGGAGACAGAGAAAGAGACGGAGACAGAAGGAGAAAGTGAGGGAGAAACAGGGAGAAAGGGGGAGAGAAAGAGACAGAGAGAGGGGGATGGAGAGGGAGACATAGAGAGAAAGAGACAGAGGGAGGGAGAAAGAGATAGAGGGACACAGAGAGAGGGAGAAAGAGAGGAGCAAACCCATCCATCTCTTGTGTATTAAAGGGGAGGAGGGTAAGCTGGGTTGAAAAATGTGCTTTCTCCACTGTTTTCCTGTCTGCAGCATCAGGATCAGAACTCTGTGACTTCTGAGTGAACCACGCAGCAGCACCCTGGGGGAGGCGGAGGACACAACACGCACCCAGAGTTTGGAGTGGCTCTGACCCAGGGAGGAAGCCCTTCCCCTGGGGAGGAGAGTCAGTGGCCCCCTGCGGGGTCACAGTTCTGGAGGTCACCCGAGACAAGCTTGTTACATTCTACAAGTGACAGAGGAGAATGCATTGGAAGAGAAAGCAGCTTGTCTTGAGGAGATACAGCCGTCCTCAAAGAGCCCAGCGTTCGTCCGACGCAAGACGTTTGGAAAATAAGTGAAAACAACAACTAGTACTTCCAACTTATTTCTCTCACTAAGATCTCCTGGAGGAGAACAAAAATGTATATGCTGCTGCATTGGGCTGTTTATGACACAAAGGAAATACAATGCAAAACATACTACAGGTCAATAACTAGTTTGACTATTGTAAGATAACAAGACGTCTCATGAAGACACTACATAGTGAGCCATGGTTTAATAGAAAGAATATACAGGTAAAATATTAAACAAATTACTACTATGGTCAAGTGACTGAGTAAAAGTAAAAATAAAAAGACAATAACTCCTTTATCGTTATTACAAAGAATCTTTAATAATAATATTTTTTTTTAAAGCATATCCGGTATACAAAACATTATTTCAGTAGTACAAGTAGTAAAATAAAAGTGTACTGTGTGCAACTTACACTTTTACAAAAGAACATCAATAACAACAACTAATTGATTTACAGTAGGTTATACGTTTTTTTTTGTTTTTGGTATGAAATCAAAACGGAAAGACTGTTTTGTGCATTCCCTATCGGGAGTTATTTTTATATGGTGTTAGGTTCACTGGTATTGTTTTTGTGTCTTAAGGCCATTGGCAGGAATGACATGGATATAAAAAACATGTAAAATGTCACACAGACTTAGACAACACACACACATAGACAACACACATACACACACAAGGACACCCTAGTCCCTGGAATTCCAGTCAAATATCTTCCAAGGGCACGTAGCCGGTGTTTGGAGAAGTGACCTCGATATAAGTAACACATTAAATATTACCTTTCAATCAGAGAGTAGTAGAGTATATAGAGTAATGTTATAACTAGTTATGCTATTTTACTTTTAAATTACTCTTGATATGAATCATTCGGCAACAATGTTTCTCTCCCTTCCACTTCAATTAACTAACTCAAAGGTCACGTGTGTATTTCCACAAGGGAATGATTAGCTGAAGAGACAGTTCGCATCTTTCTTCGATTTGTGCTTTGTCACAGGAAGTGAGCCACTAGAAGTGTGTAAACAACGTGGTATTTAAAAACGTGTCTGGTAGTGCTCTGCTCGAAATATGTTGAACACCAAAGTACCTTTGCGTTATTTGAACAATAATTTTTTTAGGCTTCACTACCTAAGAAGTAATGCGTGACATCACTTAGTTACCCATTAAAGTGATAGTATTATGTAACTTAACCCTTTCACTACCACACTACCAAAGGGTTAACCCCTTTCACTGCAACAATACAGACAGTTAACCCTTTCACTGCCACACACGGCAAAGGGTTAACCCTTTCACAACCACACTACGGAAGGTTAACCCTTTCACTACCACACTGGTTAACCGTCTGTAGTGTGGTAGTGAAAGGTTAACCTTCTGTAGGGGGGTAGTGAAAGGGTTAATAGTTAAATACAAAGTTACCTCAGATACAGCAAGCAGTCTTTATTAAAAGCACCGTTGCGAGACCAAGGAGGCAGGATATAGGGAGTAGACGGTTCAAGACCAAAGAGTTCTATACATTCAAGACTTACATATACACACATACAATGAACACACACGCGTGATCTTAAAGCTCGTACTGATCACACAATCTAAACATCTCACGTGAAAGGACAAAAAATGGTTGGGAGAATTCAAAGAGAAGCAGCTTGGTCGTATGCAACAGTTTAGGTTATTTAAAAAAACGTAGATTAAGCTTAGTCCCAGAGTAATTTATTTTCTCCAAGATCTAACTTTAAAAAAAAGAAGAAAAAAAAGAATGTTCATCTAGGACTAAACTTAAGCCACGTCTTGTCAAACTGAGCCCTGGTGTTTTACAGTGCAGTTTCCCTCGACTCCAACTTAACAGGCTGGAAGGTCAAGATCTCTGTGAAGGTGTGACCTGGGGAAAGAAAAGAGTACAATTGATTTCAGTACTTGTAGTGTTGTGTTATTTCAGAGTACTTTTTTCATTACTTGTAGTTGCCTACTGCACTGGGAAATTACCTACAGGAGAGGTGACTGTGGGCATGGTCTTTGCTCTCTTATAACACAAAATAATTGCAAGTTGAAAGTCTTTTTAGGACACAATATCAATGTCTAGTACAGAATCCACTACTGGATCTGAACAGGGCAGTCTGGGACCGACACAAAAAGGGCAGGGGGGGTGGGTTTGCCACCGGACCCCCCCCCCCCCCCCTCCTCCAACGCGCGACCCAGGGAGAGACACCAGGGATATTCTGGATGCCATTCACATCTCTGGTTGAGGTTATGGTGGTGGCGCGAGGTCTCCAGTAAAGTTAAGGTTAAGGTTAAAGGGGCACTTGACAAAAAATTTGGACACCAGTGATGTCCTCTGGCACACTGGATCCTTGTGTTGTGTTAATTACAGCTCCATGAAATGATGTAGATGAAAAAATAGCAATACCTTTTGTTATAGGGACTGCTACCTTATAATTACATTGAGCTGTAATTAACACAGCACAAGGATCCAATGTCCCAGATGACATCACTGGTGGCCATATTCAAACTAATTTACTCTCAATAACCGTCAAACTAAGTGTGCCAAAACGGTTTAGAGTTTTTGGATGGGGTGTGAGATTATGTGCAAAATAAACCAGCATTGTTTATGAGAGCCCCTTTAACTCTTTCAGCGCCAGCATTGTTTATGAGAGCCTCTTTCAGCGCCAGCCGCTTTAGCTATCCTTGTACTCACTGCGCCATCGCTGTAAGAGATAGGGATTGGCGCTGGCGTTGCTCGCCTGGACGCGTCTATGCCAAATACAACGCAGTTCGGTTTCCGGGTTCCTCTGATTGGCCACGACGCCCACGTGACCCCGCGCTAGCACGCCCCCTTATCCACGCCTGCCGCTACGCCGCGCCAAGCTCCTCTGTGTGTTGCAGCGCGCGGCAGAGGTCCCTGTGTGTTCTCGCTTCCTCAATTTATACGCATGGAAGTATTGACTACGCCGTAACGAATCATTAAAAAAATATACCGTTAACTGGAATATGTTGTTTCTTTACACATATGTTGGATTATGTAATTGGTTTGTCATGACAAACCGCTATGAGTGGCGACGACTTGACTTTCACTTTCGTATTTCGCTTTCGTCTTGTTTAACACTTTGGTCGCCAGGCTTAAATTCAGAATAAACCATCCCATGCCAGCTCTATTTGTCTATGGAGAAGTTCCCCTTCTTTGCAGGGCTATAACTTTTTAAATTGTATTGCTAAATTGACATTACTATGGCCCATTCAACATCAAGTATCTATTGTTCAGGGTGTAGCAACGTTATACTTTTTCATTCACATATTCATACTAAAATACGGTCTAAAGTATAAGTATGTTTTTATCGTTTTCTGCAGCTTTCTCCAGAACGTGATTTATAGCCCCAAATGCATTATATTGATGATCAAATACAGTTTGATAGGAATCTGCGCGAGATAAAAAAATTCAAATGGACGTGCTTCTAGAAGTTACTACTGATCATCTGATGTTGACCGGATGGGGGGGGGGTCGTTTATAATTCCGTGGCCAACGTTAGATGATTCATCTAGTGTGGGTGATATGATCATTAGAGCAGTTAGTATCGAACACATTAAAAAATAACGCTGAATCTTACTGTAGCTTCCTCATAGCGTTGGGCGATGAGCGTGGAGCAGAAATATTCCTATTATGGGATGTAGAAATATGCGATCCATTTCCAGGTTGTATAATAGTATATATACGTCCAAATCATGTTGTTTATCGAGTTATTGGTAACGGATTGCTATCCGTTGTGTCTAGCTCGAGTCCTGGGACTATTAGCGAGTAATCGGACCGAATTGGAATGAGCACCAGCTTCCATTTCCTGTTTCCGCTCTGGGCGATCCGCCGATCGGCCACCAGATGGCGCTCTTGAACCGTTGGAGAGTTGAGAGGGGATCAACAGTAGATCTCAAGTCTCCGGGGGAGAAATATGATTTCGATCACAGATTTTTGCAATATTGATATCAAAGACGTGGTACGGCGTCTTTGGCAGAATGAGCATGGCGGGGAATGACGTGGTAAGGCGTTTTTGGCGACCATAGTGTTAATCAGCCGCTTCTAAAGTCGCTGTCAAAGCCTGTTTCCGCCTCCGCATGCTAAAGTTCTAGTAAGTTTAAAGTGCTAAGTGCTGCTAAGTGCTTTATAATATTGTATATTATAATATTGTCGCACATCACGCGCAACGCCACTCTGAGTCAAGAGCTCTGTCATTGAAGTGGTTGGTGTTACCAACAGCGTTCACCCTGATGTAAAGTAGCGATTTTGACAAACCAATTACATAATCCAACATATGTGTAAAGAAACAACATATTCCAGTTAACGGTATATGTTTTTAATTATTCGTTACGGCGTAGTCAATACTTCCATGCGTATAAATTGAGGAAGCGAGAACACACAGGGACCTCTGCCGCTCGCTGCAACACACAGAGGAGCTTGGCGCGGCGTAGCGGCAGCCGTGGATAAGGGGGCGTGCTAGCGCGGGGTCACGTGGGCGTCGTGGCCAATCAGAGGAACCCGGAAACCGAACTGCGTTGTATTTGGCATAGACGCCGCCTGGGCACGCTACTATTTCGAAATCAAAGGTATATAATAGTAGGGCTGTCTTAAATACTTCGAAGCTTCGTTCGATGGGCATGGGATTCGAATATGAAAATAAAATTATGTAAAAAAAAGAAAAATATTAATTTAATTTTATTAATTTTTTTTTGCAAAATCAACTCTGCCTCTCTTTGTTCTATGCTGTTTGTTATTTAAGATGAGGTCGGACTCGGCACTGACAGATTTGTGTTCATTGTGCTGCTTTTATAAAGCCTCAAATGACGGCTTACAATATTTCATGGAAGCAAAGTGTTTAGTTTGTCTAAGATTTAAAAAGGTTTAAACTTTACAGCACTGACAAAGTTGAACAAAGTGCTGTACAAGTCCCACAACATAAAAAAAAAAATTGTAATAATTTTAATTTCTTTTTATTATTTCGAAGCTTCGAATTAAAATCGAATCTCGGCCCCGAAGCTTCGAATTCCAAAAAAAATCAAAGGTCAGCCCTATATAATTGATGCTTTGATCGTCAGCAACAGCATACGTTTTGGAGTATGTTACATACGTTAGCCTCATAGCATAATTGCCTAAGTAATTTTTCAAGACTTTCGGAAAAGAAGAAAAAACTCATTTTGGCACAAGCCACACGAGTGAGTTAGGCAGAAAGGGATTCTTAAAATAACAAGGTTCTGATTGGCTGAGGACACAGCCACTAAGCCAGGGTGGTGCAGCAGTGTGAGGAGAGTAGAGTTAGGCAGAAATATCAATTTGGCCAAAAAATTACTTAGGCAATTATGCTATGAGGCTAACGAATATGATCATTGCGATCGATGTGAAATCATTGTTGGATCAAAATAGGATTGATGTCATATAGTCCTTACCTTTACTAGGAGGTATCCCAAAAAGAATATTCCAATTGTCTGATCGCGATTTCCAGTATTGATGTCGATCGGGTCCCTGACATGAAGTGGCACAAGATATGCCTCAAATGTGCTGAACGCGTTTCGAAGTGGTCGGATGAAGCGATTTACTTGGCTTGATCTAAATTCTCCGCCCGGACGAAATTAGATGTGACACACAGTGTGAAATAAGGTTTCAAAGGGTGGGCGATACTGCCACCTAGCAGGATGCGGCCGCTATTGCATTCTAGGGATCTCAGCATGATTTCCTATGGTAACACAGAGGTCCATGACATTGCATAGAATAAAAAAATCGAATAAAAGAAAAAACGATGAAAACCCGACTATACTTGGCTATGGCGCTCAACCGCTGGTGAGATAACCCGACTTTACTCGGGTCTGGCGCCCAATGAGTTAAGGTAAGAGTTCAGTTCAGAGTCCAATCAGGGTCCCAATGTTTCATACTTCCATCCGACGCCCCGGGCCCTGTGTGACCCCTGCTGCTCCCATCACACCCCTTCCTCTCTCTCTCTCCACCTCCACCCTCTTACGTTTCCACTGCTCCAGGGGGAGGTCCGTGTTGTCCAGTGAGTGGTCGTACGGCTGCGCCTCCGTCTCCTCCTCGGGGTCTCGGAAGTCGGAGAAGTACGGCAGGGTGAGGGCCTCGGCCGCGGTCGCCCTGCTCTCCGGGTCCAGCAATAACATTCGCTCCAGCAGCGTCACCGCTGGGGGAGGAGGAGGGAGGAGATTGGTGAAGGGGAAAGGAGTGGAAACGGGACAATCAAATATAAATCGACCTATCGCAAACCCCCGTTGCTTCCCTCAGCAACAGTAGTTGATTGGAAGGTCGAGGAAAGAGGCCGGGGTTTGAGATAGGTCAACTGGGAGTGTAAGTGAGGCCAAAGAGTTGTTTCTTTGAGAATGAAAAGACGGGATGTCATACCCTGCGCGTTGACTTTGGAAAACACCGCTTGAAGGTCTTTCTTTTCCACTTTGGGGAGGCTTTTGATGTAGCTCTTGGCCTGAGGGATGAAATAAATGCATTCGATTTCCCTTTTTTCTTTTATCAAAAAAACAAACAAACAACATTGTGTTCTTTAATACATAGCTGAACTCACATCCTGAGATTGTAGTTTCGAGATGAATTCTTGAGTGGGCGTTCCTGTGATCTTCATGATCTCAGTCAGTTGGTCCAGGTCTGACAAATGGGGGTCAAGGTCAAAGGTCATATTCTAGAGTTACCCGTTACATAAAGTCACACATTTTGGCTTAACGCGACCTGTTTGGAGGAAATAACATTCTTTAATAATAGGCCTACGGTAATAATCAGGGATGACGAATGTATTATCACGTCAAGATAGCGGTGTTTACAGTGTTACTGTCAGAGAGCGAGAGAAACATGCCGATGGGTGACAAATTAAACCTGAATACATGAGTGGAGAAACATAACAAATGCAGACGTTTCCATACAGGTGAACTGCATGATGTAATTAAGCATAACATCCGATCATGCTCATACATAATGTATACATATGCTGAGCAGGCCCAGTTGACCTGGATTTTGGATCAAGATGGCAGGATGAAACGTTACTTTGAAAGAGGGTTCATTATTGGGGCATGGATGGCAGGAGCTTCAGTGACAAGAAGCTCAAGAAGAATATTTCTATCCTGATGGGAGTGGTTTCTTCCAGGATGACAATGCCTCCATCCACAGATCACTAACCCTAACCCATCCACAGGACACTAACCCATCCAGGACCGTCAGAAGGGGGGCTATGTGAGACTGTTGTTCATTGACTACAGCTCAGCGTTCAACACCATAGTCCCCACCAGACTGGTGGACAAGCTGATCGAGCTAGGTCTGAGCTCCGCTCTGAGCGCCTGGATACTGGACTTTCTGAGTGAAAGGCCCCAGGCGGTCAGGGTGGGGGGTCAGACCTCCAACACCATCACCCTGAGCATCGGGTCCCCCCAGGGCTGTGTCCTGAGCCCCCTGCTGTATTCACTATACACACATGACTGTGTGGCCAAGTTCAGCTCCAACTCCATAGTGAAGTTTGCGGACGACACAGTGGTGGTGGGGCTGATCTCGGACAACGACGAGAAGGCCTACCGGGAGGAGGTTGAGGTACTGGAACGCTGGTGCCAGGACAACAGCCTGCTCCTGAACATTGGTAAAACCAAGGAGCTGATCGTGGATTATAGGAGGACAGCAGGAGACACACACACCACTGAGGATAAACAGGGCTACCGTGGACAGGGTGAGCAGCTTTAAGTACCTGGGGGTCCACATCGCAGAGGATCTGACATGGACAACACACATAGAATCAGTCGTAAAAAAGGCGAAGCAACGCCTCTACCACCTGAGACAGTTAAGGAAGTTCAGAGTATCTGGGAAGATACTCCAGTCCTTCTAATGCGGAGCTGTAGAGAGCATCTTGACTGGAAACATCACTGCCTGGTATGGAAACAGCACGGCACAGGACAAGAAGGCCCTACAGAGAGTGGTGCGCTCAGCAGAGCGTACCACGGGTATTGCACTACCACCCCTGCAGGTTCTATACAACAAGAGGTGCAAATCCAGAGCCTGCAGAATAATGAAAGACCCTCACCACCCCAACAACAGCCTGTTCATGCTGCTGAGGTCAGGCAGACGCCTGCGAACACCAGCTACTAGGACAGAGAGACTTCGGCTCAGCTTCTTCCCCCAGGCCATCAGAGCCCTGAACACTGAACTCTCCACACACAAGCACACATGAGCACACACAACACACACACTGTACACGCTCACACACTAGCAGCCACTTTAACATAAGCAAGCACACACTCATGCTGCACACGCCCACACTTATGGCCACTAAGGAAAGGTCACTTTAAAAATAGTATAGTATAACCGGAGATTGTATAAATTAGCATGTACAGAAAGACACTACCAAAGGACCTAGCATGTCCTCCATGCTCTGTAAATAACGTATGTACATATACCGATATGCCCTAACATGTTACTTGTTTACTGCACAATGTTACTTGTTTATTGCACAATGTTGATTCTATTATATGTTATTTGCACATCGTTGCGGGCAAGACCACCCGCATTTCATTGTATACTTGTATGCCGTGACAAATAAATCTCTTGACTTGACACTAACCCATCCACAGGACACTAACCCATCCACAGGACACTAACCCATCCACAGGACACTAACCCATCCACAGGACACTAACCCATCCACAGGACACTAACCCATCCACAGGACACTAACCCATCCACAAGACACTAACCCATCCACAGGACACTAACCCATCCACAGGACACTAACCCATCCACAGGACACTAACCCATCCACAGGACACTAACCCATCCACAAGACACTAACCCATCCACAGGACACTAACACTAACCCATCCACAGGACACTAACACTAACCCATCCACAGGACACCAACCCATCCACAGGACACTAACGATTGATTGATTGATTGATTGAAAACGTTATTAACAGATTGCAGAATGGGTACAGTACAGTACAGCTCAATACATACAATTGTTAAGGGGATGCAGACCAGAGAAAGACTTTCGTCTTGTTTACATCAGGGTCCCCCATTTTCAATTCATCATAACATATATGACATACACAACATACAGATACAGGACACTAACCCCAACCCATCCACAGGACACTAACACTAACCCATCCACAGGACACTAACCCCAACCCCTCCACAGGACACTAACACTAACCCATCCACAGGACATTAACCCATCCACAGGACACTAACACTAACCCATCCACAGGACATTAACCCATCCACAGGACACTAACCCCAACCCCTCCACAGGACACTAACACTAACCCATCCACAGGACACTAACCCCAACCCATCCACAGAGCACTAACACTAACCCATCCACAGGACACTAACACTAACCCATCCACAGGACACTAACACTAACCCATCCACAGGACACTAACCCCAACCATTCCACAGAACATGTAGTGTCACAGAATGGTTTGACGAGTATAAAATTATGTGAATCATTATGCTCTGGCCTTCGCAGTCACCAGATCTCAACCCATTCGAACACCTATGGGAGATAGTGTTAGACAGCGCTCTCCACCACCATCATCAAAACACCAAATGAGGGAATATATTTTGGAAGAATGTTGTTCCATCCCTCCAGTGGAGTTCCAGAGACTTGTAGAATCTATGCCAAAAGGCGCTGACTCGGCTCTGGCGGTTCGTGGCCCAACAGCTTACTGTTTCCTTTAATTTGTCACCCGTCTGCATCTTTGTTGATGCATAAAATGTTGGTGTTATTTCCTCAACATTTGACCGCAATTAAACATTTACATGGGGCTTTTATGTGCCGGTTTGGGTTTCATTGGCCTTGGAACACATTGTAAACGTTTATAAATGTAATCATTAATCTGACGACATGGTAGTTTTTTTCCCTGCCTTCTGGAAGATTTTAAGAAAAGACAATGTTTTCACCCCAAACAGGCTCAGATTCGACGATGACAAAAAAATATTAAATAAAAAACACAAGTCATTCAACTGTGTGTCTGTGTGATGCTAGTGGGAGAGGGTCGGGTGGTTAAAGGATACGGTCGTTGCCTTTAAAGAGAGGCTTCCCCTGCAGCATCTCGGCCATGATGCAGCCCACCGACCAGATGTCGACTGGGGAGGAGACAGAGAGGAGGACATGGTACAAGTTACACTGATGAGACAGAGAGGAGGACATGGTACAAGTTACACTGATGAGACAGAGAGGACACAGTACAAGTTACACCGATGAGACAGAGAGGAGGACACAGTCCAAGTTACACTGATGAGACAGAGAGGAGGACACAGTACAAGTTACACTGATGAGACAGAGAGGAGGACACAGTCCAAGTTACACTGATGAGACAGAGAGGACACAGTCCAAGTTACACTGATGAGACAGAGAGGACACAGTACAAGTTACACTGATGAGACAGAGAGGAGGACACAGTACAAGTTACACTGATGAGACAGAGAGGAGGACACAGTACAAGTTACACTGATGAGACAGAGAGGAGAACACAGTACAAGTTACACTGATGAGACAGAGAGGAGGACACAGTACAAGTTACACTGATGAGACAGAGAGGAGGACACAGTACAAGTTACACTGATGAGACAGAGAAGAGGACACGGTACAAGTCACATTGATGGCAATAACTTCCAGCGACAGTCTATATAGGAGTTCACTATGCATTTTAAAGGATATTCTAACTCAAGGACTAGAAATAGTCAAACCCTCACACACAAACATACTCACAATATCAGATGCTGGCAATGACAGGGCACCACCTAGTGGAACATCCTAATTCTTCACCTCCAGTTCCACAGATGGTAAGATTTGCCGTTGTATTTGCCTGACCTTTATACTCGACTAACCCCAAATCAAGCGAGATTCACCAAATGTATTTAATTAATTGGACCTGTCCTGGATCCTTATTGTTGTAACCCATTCTGGGACTGCTGATATGAATCAATAAAAGCTCAACTGAGCCCTAAACTATTAGGACTGTCTGACTTTTAATACTAAACACTGCATAGACAATTATTATTATTGTTGATTGAATTCTGCCATTCCAATACTATTACTATATTCTACTCTATTATTATTATTATTTCTATTTTGTTCTGCCTGTACCTCTCCTCCTCCCTCCCCCGTGCTGCTGCGACACCTGAATCTTCCCCAAGGGGATTAATAAAGGAACACTTGATGATTTGACCTGTCGGGAAGGAAGTTATAGCTTTTCTTGATCCATTGTCCACAGAAGCTGGTAACCCCCCCCCCCCCCCCCCCCCCCGGCCATATTCACTATCATGCCAGCCCAGTGTATTATTTATAATAGGAAATAACTTCCTACTGCTAGTTATGACCTAGATAAAGTGCCCGGTAGAATAGATTTGTTTACAAGCAGCACCTTGGCTGGTGTTAGTTCCCCCACACCTTGTTATTAACTAGTTCCTCACCAGTCAGTGTGTAGTCTTATTAACTAGTTCCTCACCAGTCTCTGTGTAGTGTTATTAACTAGTTCCTCACCAGTCAGTGTGTAGTGTTATTAACTAGTTCCTCACCAGTCAGTGTGTAGTGTTATTAACTAGTTCATCACCAGTCAGTGTGTAGTGTTATTAACTAGTTCCTCGCCAGTCTCCGTGTAGTGTTATTAACTAGTTCCTCACCAGTCTCCGTGTAGTGTTATTAACTAGTTCCTCACCAGTCTGTGTTATTAACTAGTTCCTCACCAGTCAGTGTGTTATTAACTAGTTCCTCACCAGTCAGTGTTATTAACTAGTTCCTCACCAGTCAGTGTGTAGTGTTATTAACTAGTTCCTCACCAGTCTGTGTGTAGTGTTATTAACTAGTTCCTCACCAGTCTGTGTGTAGTGTTATTAACTAGTTCCTCACCAGTCAGTGTGTAGTGTTATTAACTAGTTCCTCACCAGTCAGTGTGTAGTGTTATTAACTAGTTCCTCGCCAGTCTCTGTGTAGTGTTATTAACTAGTTCCTCACCAGTCTGTGTGTAGTGCATCCAGCTCAGGATCACCTCCGGGGCCCGGTACCAGCGCGTCACCACGTAGCCGGTCATCTCACTGTCTGCCTGCCGCGCCAGACCGAAGTCCAGGATCTGACAGGGGGGGAAATAACACGCAGGGGATCATGGGGCATTTATTTAAGACTAAATATCTCATTGGATGCAGGGACGTTAACCCTTTCACTACCACACTACAGAAGGTTAACCCTTTCACTACCACACTACAGACGGTTAAGTGTGGTAGTGAAAGGGTTAACCCTTTGTCGTGTGGCAGTGAAAGGGTTAACCTTCTGTATTGTTGCAGTGAAAGGGCTAACCCTTTGGTAGTGTGGTTAGTGAACGGGTTAATCTGAGTACTGATACTGAACCAGTGATATAACTTCTGGCCCCGGCTCTCTTCTCGTGCGACGACACTAGTGGGTCCGGTAGCAGGAGACTACTGTTAGAGGGCACAGGGGGGCACAGGGAGCGACAGTGGCTCAGGAGGTAGAGCGGTTCGATACCCACTCCTCCCGGGCAGCATGTCGAAGTGTCCTTGAGCAAGACCCCTAAATGCTCCCGATGAGCAGGTTGGCACCTTACATGGTTGCCTCCGCCGTCAGTGTGTGAATGTGTGAGTGAGTGGTAAATGTGAGGAACAAAATTGTTTATTTTGTTAGTGCATCATACTAAGTCAAGCAATTACTTAATACACTGGCCACCAATTGAGCGTTCGCACCATTGTGAAAAGTAAGGTTTGATCTGTTTTCAGGTCTATTTCCCCAGTCAGCTGCAGGATATTTCCATACCTGGACATTTAATATTAATTTATGAATCTCTAAGTGACCTAACCCAAGACTATTCCTGGGCAACAATGGTTTTCAGCATGATTTATATCCATATGTTGTGTCCTGAAGTTGTAGTTTACTTCCCTCAAAAGGGGCGTGATGTGACCAAAATAGAGGCGTGGCGATTGATGTATTGCTGCTCTGATGTGCATCGGCAGTGAAGAAGTGCTGTCTCTATTCTCTCATGCAGGGGTTCTCAAACTTTTTTATACCACAACCCCATTTTATTTAGGATTTTTTTTGGCAACCCCACACTTAACACTTTGGATGCCAGCGACACGTTTTGTCGTTAGTTCATGCTGCCAGTTGAGTGCCGGCAACGCTATATGGCGTTTGTTTGTCGCATTTTTTTTATTGGCGAATTGAATTCATATTTCATCAATCGAGCCTCACGCTAGTGTTGCAGAGTCCCTCTGAGCTCAATTGGGAAGATACCGCCCCCTATCGTCTCTCCCTGTGTAAATGCACCCCATTAGTTTAAACTGATGAAGGGGGGGGGCCAGTTTCCTCATTTTACTTTTCCGTCAAGCCAACTGAAGAGACCCAAGTTGATCGCCGTCCAAGTTTGATTATGTATTTCCAGCACCCAACGCTGCATCAATAAACGCGATCGATATTTGGAATGGCGATCAGGAATTGGAATAATCTTTTTGGATAACATCTGATCTGAGGTAAGGAATCTATTTTACCAGTCTTGGGGTAATCAGAGCTTTTTTCACAGATATATCAATGTGTCCCATATGTGTGTGTGTGTGTGTGTGCTCGCTGATCAGGAAATGAGAGAATATACTTTTCAGATCGCTTCTATAGCGTGCATAAGTACACATATACTATCGATAATCTAGCATTTATTTGAAAACTATTCATAAATAGGCCGAAAAATGACAACGTTTTTGTGTATGCCAGAATATTCCAGTAAATGCCGTTTATCAGGGAATCTATATATTTTCCTGAAAAACAAGGGCTTTTCAAAATGCTATAAAACGGAAATGAACCGATTAAAAACAATCCGTTTCGACAATGTTGAGTGCAAACAAGTCATTGATAAGCGACGGGCAGATTAGACATATAGCCATAATTTAAGACAGAGATTATGCGTTCACAACGCTATCATTGAAGTGGGTGCTGGCATTTAACCATGTTTTACCATGTTCACCAGTGGTAATCAAAGTGTTAATGTATTGCGTAATTTCAACGTGGAATTAAGGAATATCAAAATAAAAGCACATGTTGTTGAACTTGATCATGCGTATATGCATATACACATTTATAAAAACGAGGCATATTTAGCCTAAATATGTTGAAAGAACATAAAAAAATTAATTAAATAAAATGTGATATATATATATATATATTAAGGCTGTCAATCGATTAAAATATTTAATCTGATTAATCGCATGATTGTCCATATTTTTTATCTGTTCTAAATCTACCTTAAACGGATCTTTTTCAAGTTTGAATACTCTTATCAACATGAGAGTCAACAAATGCTTGCTTTATGCAGCCATTTAACACAAAAGGATGACCCTCATGCATTGCAAATTTGCATGAAATTAAAGATTTTGAAATACAAAAATAATTAAAAAATGTTTTGTCAGAAACAAACATAGTATCAATGAGAGTATCAATAATACACCTGAGTGGCGGCTGGGTGGCGCAGCGAACATTGCGCTCGTCACCAACGCAAGAGACACCGGGTTCGACTCTGGCTGTCGGCATTGCCTCCGGCTTGGGCCAACCGTCGTACTAACTCAATTGGCAGAGTTAGCGGGTGGAAGTCGATGGGTGGTAATCTGGACGTTGTGGACAGCGACTCCTACAGGTCGGTTGGGGACGCCTTCACAGCAGAGACAGGAAATGGCGGGGGTAGTGTGAGCCTCCCACACGTTACACCTCACCAATGAGAGTCCGCGCTGGCAGGTGAAAAGATGTGACAAGCTGCCTCCACATGTATCGGAGGGGACATGTGATGCAAGGCTTCTATCCTCCCTACAACCGGCCAGTGGGGGGCATATGCGAGCAACGTTCAAGACAGGGGAGAATTGGCACAGCGGAATTGGGATGGGAGAAAAATAGAAAAAGTGGATAAAAAGAAAAGTGAAGTCTAGTAAAAAAAATGAAAGTACAATTTTCTTTATAAAAAGAATGTTTTTTTATTTTTTTAAACGTTAATCTTGCGATAAAAAAATGGTGGCGTTAAAAGAATTTTGCGATAACGCATTAATAACACGTTAACTTTGACAGCCTCCGGCTTGGCCGGTCGTTATACTGACACAATTGGCAGTGTCAGCGGGTGGGAAGCCGGTGGGTTATATCCTGGTCGTTGTAAACAGCGACTCCTACAGGTCGGTCAGGGCGCCTGCACAGCGAGGGAGGGAATTGGGGAAGGTAGTGTGAGCCTCCCACGCGTTACACTTCCCCAGTGAGAGTCCTCGCTGTCAGGTGAAAAGAGGCTGCTGGCTGTCTCCACATGTATCGGAGGACGCATGTGATAGACTTCAGGGCTCCCTAGACCGGCAAGTGGGGGGCAAATGCGCGCAACGACCAGGAAGGGGAGGGGGGAATTGGCATAACGACTAAATTGGGATGGGAGAAAAATGGAGGAGAAAATGTAGATACAAATTTTAAAAAGATTTTAAAAAATACTTGCCAATGCGCCCACGGCCCCACTTTGGGACGCGACCCGTAGTTTGAGAACCGCTGCTCTAGTGCTGCGTACCAGCGTGTGTAACTCGTGAGTCATAAGACGTAGACTGTAACACTTCAACAGCATTATTCAAATAGAACAGGCTGGGTGTGTTATGGGTGTGTGTGTGTGTGTGTGTGTGTGTGTGTGTGTGTGTGTGTGCGTGCGTGTAGGTGTGTGTGTGTGTGTGTGCGTGCGTGCGTGTAGGTGTGTGTGTGTGTGTGTGTGTGTGTGTGTGTGTGTGTGTGTGTAGGATGTGTCATAGCCTAGACTCAACTGTACCTTGAGTTCGCAATCTTGGTTGATGGCAAGATTTCCTGGTTTGAGATCCTGCAAATATTGATATTGACATGAGATTATATGACAACACGAATGATGCATGTTTACTTACTAACACACACATACATACACACACACACGCACACGCGCACACATAATATCAGGAAGGCAGCAGGACCGGACGGTATCCCCGTCCGCGTCCTAAAAGTCTGTGCCAACCAACTGGCCCCGGTATTCACTGACATATTTAACCTGTCCTTGGAACAGGCTGTCATCCCCACCTGTCTGAAGAAGTCCACTATCATCCCTGTACCCAAAAAATCCAAGCCTGCTTGCCTCAACGACTACCGCCCTGTAGCTCTCACCTCTATAGCCATGAAGTGCTTTGAGAAGCTAGTAAAGGGCTACATCTGCTCCTCCCTCCCCATCAACCTGTACCCCCTGCAATTTGCATACCGCCCCAACAGGTCCACGGAGGACGCCATAGCCCATGTGCTGCACACAGCAGCATCACACCTGGACAAGAGGCAGGGGAACTATGTGAGAATGCTGTTCATCGACTACAGCTCAGCATTCAATACCATAGTCCCCTCCAAACTCATAGCCAAGCTCAGGGACCTGGGCTTGAACTATGACCTCTGCCAGTGGGTCTTGGACTTCCTGACGGGCAGACCCCAGGTGGTGAGAGCAGGCAACTGCACCTCCTCATCCATCACCCTCAACATAGGGGCCCCCCAGGGCTGTGTTCTGAGTCCCCTCCTCTACTCCCTGTACGCACATGACTGTGTGGCACAGCGGAACAACAACACAATCATCAAATTTGCTGACGACACAGTAGTGGTGGGCCTGATCTCTGCAAACGACGAGAGGGCCTACCTGGAAGAGGTCAAGGTCCTAGCGGGATGGTGTCAAGAGAACAGCCTCTCCCTGAACGTCAGCAAAACAAAGGAGATGATTGTGGACTTTAGGAGGTCGGGGGTCAGGGACTACAGCCCCCTCAGCATCGACGGGGCACCGGTTGAGAGAGTGAACAGTTTTAAGTACCTCGGAGTCCACATATCCGAGGATTTGACATGGACCACACACTTTGACAGTGTTGTGAGGAAGGCACGGCAACACCTATACTTCCTCAGGCGCCTAAGGAAGTTCCAAGTCAGTCAGAAGATCCTTAAGAACTTCTACTCATGTACAATAGAGAGCATCCTGACTGGCAATATCACCTCCTGGTTTGGGAATAGCACCGCACAAGACCGTAGCAGACTACAGAGAGTGGCCCGTTCAGCCGAACGCACAATTGGAGGGGGGCTTCCCACTCTCCAGAACATTTACAACAAGCGGTGCATGGGTAAGGCTAAGAGAATGATCAAAGACTCCAGCCACCCAAACAACTGCCTCTTTGAACTGCTGCGGTCAGGCAAGCGATACCGGAGTCTCATGGCAAGCACAGAAAGACTCAGAAGAAGCTTCTATCCCCAGGCCATCAGGTTGCTCAACGAACAATAACACAATACAACAACCATCAAATGCACTCACAGCACACACGCACACACTCACTTTAAACAAACAACTCACTGCAGCACCCACTTACACACTTTAGAACACCTAAACACACTTTATATTTATTGGCAGAGAATTTGCACTACAACCCATACCTCAGTTAGGGGTGGGAATCACCAGTTTCATCATGATACGATACGATATCGATTCTTTGGACAACGATACGATATTTGCCGATATCACAAAGTCTCTCACGATACAATACGATTAGATTAGATTCAGGTGCCTGCAATCGATAGGAGATGATATCATATGCCCATTTAACACAATCAGTAACATTTAGATCAACTAAAAAAAGGTAACACAAATATCATTTGACATTTGTATTTTTGAGCTCTTCCAGACATTTAAAGGAAAATCAATCTATTGTTTTTAATACAAATAGACCTCCTGTTCACTGTAAAGTGCCACGTTTTGATATATTGAGCTTTAAACTTTAAGCTCCATTTTTTGGAACTCAAAACTCAACCTAAAACCCCTCCCTACCTCCCTCTCCCAAACCGTTCCTACAACAATTTGTTGATGTTGCATGATCATGTATAGGCCTACATTTATTATGTATTATATTGTTTATGTTTAAATAACATTTAAACATCAAACTCCTCTGACCTCATCTGGTCTTTCCAAAGACGCGCGCACACACACACACACAGAAAGGGAGAATGCTATGCTGTAACGTCTACACACACGGAGCTACTGCTGTTGTTCTTGGGTGGATATGAGACTCGCCACAGGATTTTCAAAATAAGAGTATCGATATGAATCGATCTTATTACATTGCATCGATCCGATTCGATTGTTGATAATTACATCGATGTATCGATCTGGATCGATGTATCGTCCCACCCCTAACCTCAGTACACCTTACTGTAAATTGTACCTAAATTGTACCTCATCCCATTTCTGCTTTGCACTATATAGTATATTGTATATTAGTATATTGTATGGTAACTCAGTTACTTCTACTTTGCATTGAACATTGACCATATGTACATATTGAACACTTGTGTCTACGTACGTGACTTCTATTTTATACTGCTATACTTATTCTATTTTATACTTATCTTTTTTGTCTAGCACAGTCTCTGGAGCGTAACAGAAAGAAGCATTTTGTATAAAAGTATTCTGTACTTCTGTAGGACAACTAATAAAGAAACTTGAACTTGAGACACACAATTAAACCTTGTGAAAGTGTCACTTACCCTGTGAATAATACCGGCAGAATGAATATACTGTGGAGGACAAAAGAAAGCAGAGATTTCTCCATCAACATGTTAATTATTCAATATGCATCCCCCAAACCACCCCCAAAACATATGTTAATGTGTAATTAACCAGCCGTAATTAACCCGTAATCAGCTGGCATAGAGAGTGATGAATTATTCAACATAAAAAACATGCTAAATACTTTCTTTTCCTTTTTTCTTTTGAGACCATATGCTGAAAGAGTCCCTCACCTTAAGTCCTTTGAGCATCTGATAAACCAGGTACTGAATTTTGTCCTCCGAGAGCCTCTGTAGCTTCATTAGTTTCCCCAGGTCCGTCCCCATGAAGGGCATCGTCAGGTAGCTGAGATTAAAGAACATACCCGATTTAAAGGCCCAATCCACAATCCAGACATATACAAATTTAAAAATAAAAAAGTAAATATATATATATATGGATGGAGACGTGTTTTCATTCTCTAGCTGATGGGCTGAGCTCTTGATACAAGGCCTAAAAGGGAGCAAGCACACTGATCACAGAAGAGGGATAAAACAGACGGAAGGTATCGCTCTCAGAGGGTTTGTTTTTCATTAGAACCCAGCTAGCGTAATGGTGTGTTTGCAGAAACAACAGCTTTGCTGCGGATAATGACATATTATCCGTCGGTTCCAAAAGTTCATCCCCCGAACTTTTCTGTTTTTCAAAACAGAGACAGATCTGGTCGGAGACGGACTGATCGTCAGCTGTCTGACATACGGATAGCCTACTCCTCGTTGAGAAGTAATTAAAAACAGATGGACAAACACAATGGGTCAGTGTGGCCTGGGCCATTAATCTGCATTTGCTGTATTTTAGGCGCTGTAATACATTTGTTTGTTTGTTTTTTGGTAATGTTTGTTGACATTGCAGTAAAACAACCTATATTTTGATTTATAATGGGGTATTTTCCATCTAAAAACTCGAATTGCTTCAATAAATATATATGGGAATATAACCCTAATTTATATGGTCAAAAGAAGTCCAGATTTGGCCTTTAAAGCTGGTATTTTTCAGACCAAATAAATGTGGGGTTCACAAAAGAATTGTTATTTTTTAATATATGGAAAATAAGCCTTTTGGAACTTTCTTAACCCATTGTGAATATAGATCAGTTTGACTTCAGTGTTTACAAACATTATACAGCAGAATACAGCAGAATACAGCAAACAGTCTCAATTTCCACTCCTATGCTGATGAGACTCATCTTTACATCAGCACCTCCTCCCCCCACACAGCACCTCGTCAACTGCCTCCTCGGCATCAAGGCCTGGATGTCATCCCACTGCCTCAAGCTGAACAGCAAGAAGACAGAGCTCATGGCTGTGGCCAGGCAACCTTCTAGAAGTCGCTCCAACCACCCTTCCCCAGAAGTCTGCGACCTGGGTGTCATACTGGACTCCACCCTCTCATTTCATTCACACATTAAATCAATAACCAAATCTGCTTTTTTCCACCTCAGAAATATCTCCAGACTGCGGTCATCTCTCCCTGACTCTGTAGCAGAGACACTCATCTCTCCCTGACTCTGTATAGCAGAGAAACTCATCTCTCTCTGACTCTGTAGCAGAGACACTCATCTCTCCCTGACTCCGTAGCAGACACTCATCTCTCCCTGACTCTGTAGCAGAGACACTCATCTCTCCCTGACTCTGTAGCAAAGACACTCATCTCTCCCTGACTCTGTATAGCAGAGAAACTCATCTCTCTCTGACTCTGTAGCAGAGACACTCATCTCTCCCTGACTCCGTAGCAGAGACACTCATCTCTCCCTGACTCTGTAGCAAAGACACTCATCTCTCCCTGACTCTGTATAGCAGAGAAACTCATCTCTCTCTGACTCTGTAGCAGAGACACTCATCTCTCCCTGACTCTGTAGCAAAGACACTCCTCTCTCCCCGACTCTGTAGCAGACACTCATCTCTCCCTGACTCTGTAGCAGAGACACTCATCTCTCCCTGACTCTGTAGCAGAGACACTCATCTCTCCCTGACTCTGTAGCAAAGACACTCATCTCTCCCTGACTCTGTAGCAGAGAAACTCATCTCTCCCTGACTCTGTAGCAGAGACACTCATCTCTCCCTGACTCTGTAGCAAAGACACTCCTCTCTCCCTGACTCTGTAGCAGACACTCATCTCTCCCTGACTCTGTAGCAGAGACACTCATCTCTCCCTGACTCTGTAGCAGAGACACTCATCTCTCCCTGACTCCGTAGCAGAGACACTCATCTCTCCCTGACTCTGTAGCAGAGACACTCATCTCTCCCTGACTCTGTAGCAAAGACACTCCTCTCTCCCTGACTCTGTAGCAGACACTCATCTCTCCCTGACTCTGCAGCAGAGACACTCATCTCTCCCTGACTCTGTAGCAAAGACACTCATCTCTCCCTGACTCTGTAGCAAAGACACTCATCTCTCCCTGACTCTGTAGCAGAGACACTCATCTCTCCCTGACTCTGTAGCAGAGACACTCATCTCTCCCTGACTCTGTAGCAGAGACACTCATCTCTCCCTGACTCTGTAGCAGAGACACTCATCTCTCCCTGACTCTGTAGCAGAGACACTCATCTCTCCCTGACTCCGTAGCAGAGAAACTCATCTCTCTCTGACTCTGTAGCAGAGACACTCATCTCTCCCTGACTCTGTAGCAGAGACACTCATCTCTCCCTGACTCTGGAGCAGAGACACTCATCTCTCCCTGACTCTGTAGCAGAGACACTCATCTCTCCCTGACTCTGTAGCAGAGACACTCATCTCTCCCTGACTCCGTAGCAAAGACACTCATCTCTCCCCTGACTCCGTAGCAGAGACACTCATCTCTCCCTGACTCCGTAACAGAGACACTCATCTCTCCCTGACTCCGTAGCAGAGACACTCATCTCTCCCTGACTCCGTATAGCAGAGAAACTCATCTCTCCCTGACTCCGTAGCAAAGACACTCATCTCTCCCTGACCCTGTAGCAGAGACACTCATCTCTCCCTGACTCTGTAGCAGAGACACTCATCTCTCCCTGACTCCGTAGCAGAGACACTCATCTCTCCCTGACTCCGTAGCAGAGACACTCATCTCTCCCTGACTCTGTAGCAGAGACATTCACTCCTTCATCACCCCCGTCTGGACTCCAATGCAGTCCTTGCAGGGCTACCCAGCAATGCCCTCAACAGGCTGCAATATGTTCAGAACTCCCATCCCTACATCCCACCCTGGAGGCTGCAGTCCTCTGACTCTCTGTCGGTCCCAGAGACTTCTGTGTTGCTGCACCCACCCTCTGGAACTTCCTCCCTCCAGATATCCGCAACGCTACATCCCTGGACTCCCTTCAAATCACTACTTAAATCTCAGTTTCTCACAATTTATTAATGACTGCCCGACTTCCCTCCTTTACCCAATTGTCCCTCTGATTTCCTTCCCCTTAGTTTGTCCCCCTCTTCTGTTAAGCGTCTTGGGTCTCCTGAAAGGCGCTATATAAATCTAAGAAATTATTATTATTAATAAATACAAAGCTCATATTCACCTGTTGTCTAGTGTTAGTCCTTGTAGCAAGAGCTCTCAGTTAATCAACTAGAGAATCCATCCATATGACTTTTCGTTTTTGTTAGCAAAGGTCTAAAGACAGCTAATATCTATAAAGAAAAGAATGGATGCTTTGTTTGACTAAAAATAAAATTTTGTCAGAATGGATGTCAAACTTTCAAATGGTAAATATGACATTTTGTAATAGGACAATCATACTACAATTCAGGGGCAGCAGACTGCAAATGGACCTATCTCAAACCCCGCCCTCTTTTCTTGATCCTCTAATCACAACTGTTGCTTCCCTTCGGACAACACTTGTGATCAGAGGATCAAGAAAAGAGGGCGGGATTTAAAATTGGTAAATTCTGCCCCAAGCACCCAGATGGAGCTAACTAGCATACAAACTAGTACCGATTAAAACAAACTGTTTTGACAAGAGTTTTGGAGAGGTATAATGGTGTAATCAAATGCATGATTTAGAGTACAAATCAATAGAATGATTGAATCCTGATTATTATGCATACCGCAGTGCCAGAAACATAAGTTGTACTTACAAATCATTGAACCTGTCCAGAGAGAGATCAGCCGTGAACACATCTAACAGGCCAATCACCTGCACCGGAGAAAAATAAAATATTGTAAATCTAACAGGCCAATCACCTGCACCGAAGAGAAACATTTAATATTGTAAATCTAACAGGCCAATCACCTGCACCGAAGAGAAACATTTAATATTATAAATCTAACAGGCCAATCACCTGCACTGAAGAGAAAAATTAAATATTGTAAATCTAACAGGCCAATCACCTGACAATAACCTACACAAAACAAGTAAAACTGATCAAAGAAAAAGAGAAAAACCATCACACAAAGACTATCTTATTATCATCTTGGTATTTATTTACATTGCGTCAGAATTTTGGAATTTGATCACATCTGAATTTCTAATTGGCTGATAAGAGAAGAATCAATAACGTTAGAGAGAAAGACTTTTGCAGTAAGCTCATCACAGCATACTATAGGTCACAGACATTGCTTCTCATTTTGTCTTTGCTCATTCATCAGAAACTAAAAACACCTTCAACCCCGGATGTCTGGACACTATCCAGCATAGCCCTATATTGATTATTATGTAAGTCTGAGAAAGGACTGATGCCAATAGCTGGAGAGCTAACGGCAGGAGAACTTGAGAACTGTTAGGACTGTCTGACTCTTAATACTAAAAACTGCACGGACTGCAGTGTGCTATACGTTATGGACCATGTGTATACCATCATCACTATTACTACTATGTTGTATCACTATGTTCATTACCTTCTATGTTTATTATTACCTCTTCTGCCTGGACCTCCTGCCCCCCCCCCCCCCCCCCCCCCATGCTGCCATGACACCTGAATTTCCCCAAGGTGATTCATAAACTGAATGTTGTTTTATTTGTTTGTTCAATGGTGAGACCAAAGACACATTTCCACAGGGACCATGGTGGAAATAAGTGCTTGCACTTTCTCATGTTTTTTTTATCCATTGGATGCTGTCTTTTACTCCACAATAAAAATCAATCAATCAAACAATCAATCAGACTTGACTTGGAATGACAGCAGATCTGCAGTCCTGGCTGCGGTCTCGTGGACCCCTGACCTTGGATAATGGATAGCGCTTCAGTGAATCCCCTCCGAGACTCACGTTCTCATGCTTCATGTGTTTGAGGAGCCTCAGCTCCCTGTAGGCCCTCTTGACTCACGTTCTCGTGCTTCATGTGTTTGAGGAGCCTCAGCTCCCTGTAGGCCCTCTTGACTCACGTTCTCGTGCTTCATGTGTTTGAGGAGCCTCAGCTCCCTGTAGGCCCTCTTGACTCACGTTCTCGTGCTTCATGTGTTTGAGGAGCCTCAGCTCCCTGTAGGCCCTCTTGACTCACGTTCTCGTGCTTCATGTGTTTGAGGAGCCTCAGCTCCCTGTAGGCCCTCTTGACTCACGTTCTCGTGCTTCATGTGTTTGAGGAGCCTCAGCTCCCTGTAGGCCCTCTTGACTCACGTTCTCGTGCTTCATGTGTTTGAGGAGCCTCAGCTCCCTGTAGGCCCTCTTGACTCACGTTCTCGTGCTTCATGTGTTTGAGGAGCCTCAGCTCCCTGTAGGCCCTCTTGACTCACGTTCTCATGCTTCATGTGTTTGAGGAGCCTCAGCTCCCTGTAGGCCCTCTTGACTCACGTTCTCATGCTTCATGTGTTTGAGGAGCCTCAGCTCCCTGTAGGCCCTCTTGACTCACGTTCTCGTGCTTCATGTGTTTGAGGAGCCTCAGCTCCCTGTAGGCCCTCTTGACTCACGTTCTCGTGCTTCATGTGTTTGAGGAGCCTCAGCTCCCTGTAGGCCCTCTTGACTCACGTTCTCATGCTTCATGTGTTTGAGGAGCCTCAGCTCCCTGTAGGCCCTCTTGACTCACGTTCTCATGCTTCATGTGTTTGAGGAGCCTCAGCTCCCTGTAGGCCCTCTTGACTCACATTCTCGTGCTTCATGTGTTTGAGGAGCCTCAGCTCCCTGTAGGCCCTCTTGACTCACGTTCTCGTGCTTCATGTGTTTGAGGAGCCTCAGCTCCCTGTAGGCCCTCTTGACTCACGTTCTCGTGCTTCATGTGTTTGAGGAGCCTCAGCTCCCTGTAGGCCCTCTTGACTCACGTTCTCATGCTTCATGTGTTTGAGGAGCCTCAGCTCCCTGTAGGCCCTCTTGACTCACGTTCTCATGCTTCATGTGTTTGAGGAGCCTCAGCTCGACTCACGTTCTCATGCTTCATGTGTTTGAGGAGCCTCAGCTCCCTGTAGGCCCTCTTGACTCACGTTCTCATGCTTCATGTGTTTGAGGAGCCTCAGCTCCCTGTAGGCCCTCTTGGCGAAGAGCTCTGACTGGAAGGGCCTGTGGAGCTTCTTGATGGCCACCTTGCCTCCTGTTCTGGAGTCCACCGCAGAGCTGGAAGAATAGAATAGAATAGAATAGAATAGAATAGAATAGAATAGAATAGAAATCCTTTAATAATCCTGAGGGAAATTCGGCACTACAGATCGCTCACATTGAACAACAATAAACATTTAGGTAGTCAATAGGACTAAAATAAGAATAAGAATATAATAATATTAAAAATAAGAATAAAATAGAATAAAGAATCAAATACGGTCCGGGATATACATTCTGTATGTATATATACATTCTAAAATCTTAAATATACAACTATCCAGCCAAAAATATACAGAAATATACAGTAAAATGTACAGTAATATAAGTGTAAAATGTAAAGTGTCCAGGAAGATTGTGAGAAGTGTAAAAATATTAAAGTGTCCAGGAAGAGGCACGGTGATGAGGAAAACAGTCAGAGGGAAACAACGAGGTCCTCTCAGACATTCTAGCTCACTTGAATATTGGCAGGCGATATTTGATATCACTGTACAATAGAGCGGTGGGGGGGTCTCTGGACATGCAGGGGGGGTCGCGAGATAATTCTGGGGCTTTTTTCGTGAGAAGACCAAAAGAGTTCTATTAGGAAAAGATACAGACGTGATCGACAGCAGCTCAGGGAGATAGAGCGGCCATCTGGTAATCGGAAGGTTTCTGGTTCGATTCCGGCTCCTGCCGGCAGCGCGTCGAAGTGTCCTTGAGCGACACTTGACTGACCCCTAACTGTTCCCGATGAGCTGGTTGGCACCTTGCATGGTTGCCTCTGCCGTCGGTGGGTGAATGTGAGGCATAAGCTGTAAAGCGCTTTGGATAAAAGCACTATATAAATGCAGTCCATTATGATCATATATTTTGTGTATATATATACCAGGAGCCTCTTTGTCATTGTTCCTGTTCGCGGACGACTCAGCCCTGCTGGTCTCTGACAGGGACAAGTTACAGGTTGAAAAAGCCCTCAGCTCTGAACTCGGCAGAATCTGCACCTGGCTCGCTGATAACAAACTATCTGGGTAAAACAGAGTCCATTCTCTTTGGATCAAATAACAAACTCAGCAAGGCCAACGGCTTCTCTGTTACAGTGGGTCACGGTGACAATATTGTCACAAGGAAAGATGAAATTACCTACCTGGGTTCCTGTAACGCCCCCCAGGTTGCTGCGCCAGCCGGTGGACTAATTCAGGTGGTGCAGCTCTTGTGTTTATTTATTAATGTGTTTCATGTGGTCCTTATCAATCTGTTGTCTATACATTTGATGTCTGTCTTATCTGTGATGTTACACTCCCTGGTCTAAATGTCTTCCCTATCTGTATTGGTTTTGTGATCTGGTCAGTGTTGTGTTTGTGTGTATTTATATTTCAACTTGGTAATGTTATGTGTCACTCTGTTTCCCCAGCTGAGTCTAATCACCTAATTACCCTCCTGTGTCAATCAGTGTCTGTATATATGCCTGTTACTTCCTGTCTTCCCTGTCGCGTCATTACTCTGTGTTCCCTGGTTCCAGTTGTGTTTTGCTTGTGTGTTTGTCAGCTGTTCGCTGAACACTTTTGTAAGTAGCATAACTTGTTTTGTGGAAGTCTTTATCGCTCCTTGTCACAGAGGATATTATTATTTATTGTGTTTATGATTCGTAGGGCATTTAGCACGTTTGGAGACTTGCCCTCTCTCTTTGTTTTTGAGCCACTCGTACCTACATTAAAGGAGCAGTGCTCTTATTTCAAGATTCAACACCTGCCTCCTGTCTATCCTCTGCTGGTCTGCGCTTGGGTTTTACTCTGTCCACCACCGTCATGTCTAATCGTAACAGGTTCCATCCTAGAGGCAAATCTTTCCTGCGACAAAATGGCAACCAATGTAATCAAAAAAGTCAACCAACGAACAAGATTCTTGTACCGGATCTCCTCTCTGGTAAACAAGAATACCCTGAAGACTAACAGGAGCACTCATTCAAAGTTACTACAACAATGCTTGCACCTCATGGTACCAAAGCACCTCAAAGGCCCTAAAAACAAGACTACAAAATAAACTGGTCAGACTACTGCTTGACCTTAGTCCTAAAACCCACCTTACCCTGGGCCCTGCCCATTTTGACAACCTAGGATGGCTTAGAGTGTAATATTCTAGAATAGACGGACACCGGACTTAACGCAATAACACTTTACTGCTTGTTGTTGTTGACATCGTAACGGAACCCCGTCCCGGGACCCCAGTGCGCATGACACAGAATAGGCAATCTACTACATAAGAGTCAGTAGACGACAGAGTACAGCAACTTGCAATGGGACTGGTCTACAAGATACACTACACCACTAAGATACCCATGTACATGTCGAAATACTTCCCAAAGGTCAGTGAATTCCATGACCACAACACCAGAGGGAGTAACACAAATCATGTTCAACCCATATTCGGCTCAAACAAGGGACTAAACACGTTTCGCAATTACGCAATTATTATGCCACAACAATTATGTTTCAATCAATCAATGTGGAACGCCCTACCCACAGCCGTAAAATAATGTGAATCCCTACCCTCCTTCAAAACCGCTCTCAAAGAGCACCTACAGGTGGCTGCAATTAGAAACTGGACCCGGTAAATGTCCAAACCCCCCCACACCCACCCAACTCCCTCCAATGTACAGTTTATTCCCCTTCGAATGTATATATTTTATTTTTTTATGATCTCTTTGTCGTGTGGTAGTGGAAGGGTTAAATAGTATGGACAACAAGTTAAATAAAGATAATTATTTGGTGTCAAACTTCATCATTCCTTCAATTAATATGTGAGTGTATGTGTGTGTGTGGGAGGGAGGGTCACAAATAGGCATTCCTATGCTTAATTAGGGGCCACGAACCCCTAGGAGGTTGTGCCTCAAAAGGCATCTCCTGTCTCCAGGTCCAGTATCAGTATGTACAGTATATACAGTAACCTAACCCCCACATGTAAGCTAGGACCCAGTAGTGCCAGCCCCAGCAGCTTCCATTCAATCACACACATTATGTTACTATTGAAGCTGAAGGGTAGAGAGCGTCTGGTAGACCGTGGTTAGGTTACCCTGAAAAGCACGGGTGGCATTCAGCGCGTCACCACAGCTGAGGCCACGCCCACCGGGTTAATCATTGATAACAATGGGGGACGTCACGCTGCGAGACACACAAAGGTAACGCGCAATAGCGTGGCGTGCCTGGAGGAGTAACCGTAGAGCACTATTTTGTATTTAAACAGCTGTCCATCGTGTTCATATATATTTATGCAGCCCACACTTATATAATAATAAACATATCCGTGCGTTCCTTATAAACTAAGCCATTTTAAATACCAGAATATCAGTATCAGACAATGTACATGCTTGTATGAATATGAGTATGGGGTTTATATATTAATAGAGTGAAATGGTAGGTCAAGTGACCCCATCGTCTATAAGGAAGTGAAGCAGCAGGCGCGCTGCCTGAGCGCAAAGCTACTTTTCTTTTGTTTCACTCCTCCTGTCCCAGTATAGCTGCACACCACACCAGTCCACCCATCAATGGCACCATCTGTCTTTGTTGTCGTCTTCTACTCAAGCCCCCTTGTTGTGCTCTAACCCTGCGTTATAACCCTGCGTGCTGCTGCTGGCTGAGCTGTGGCTATACTCACCACACCGTCCCGTACGCCCCGGTCCCCACCTGCTTCAGGTCCCGGTACCGCTCAGGCACCTCCCATGTGGTCTTGTTAACCTCCTGGCGGCAATAGCCCGGTCTGACGCGACCCGACATGATATATTATTTGAGCCAAATATTCTGTTTTGGCGACAATCTCTGTTCCGTCCTGCTCCTCCTGCTGCCGCACACCTATGCGCTCTCGCTTTCTCGACACTTGCGCAGCGCGTCAGCGGCGCAGGGCGCATCCCGAGGTCACTAAAGCCACTCCCGAATCATTTCTATAAAGAACAATGTGACACATACCGCACACTCACACAATGCACGAATAATACGATGGGCATTTGATTCTGTTGAGTGCAGTTTGGATAACAACCGGATGTGCTTTGGTCCATCCCACTGCACAAGTAAAGCGCATATTGACAGTAGCCAATTCATTATGAATTGAAAATGGGGGACCCTGATGTAAACAAGACAAACGTCTTTCTCTGGTCTGCATCCCCTTGGCCGTACTGTATTGTACCCATTCTGCAATCTGTTAAATAAAGTTTTCAAGATACACTACACGACCAAGGTACCCCCTGTACATGTCAAAATACTTCCCAAAGGTCAGTGAATACCACGACCACAACACCAGAGGGAGCTCCACAAATCATGTTAAACCCAGATTCGGCTCAAACAAGGGACTAAACACGTTTAGCAATTATGCCACATCAATGTGGAACACCCTATCCGCAGGTGTAAAGGAATGTGAATCACTACCCACTTTCAAAAACACTCCCAAAGAACACCTACGGGAGACTGCAAATGTCCTAACCCAACCCCCTCCAATGTACAGTAAATTACCAAGTATGGCTTTGTCAATATTCCAATGTACAGTGCAGTGTCCCCTACCCAACCCCCCCCCCCCCCCCACCCCCCCCCCCCCCCCCCACCCACCCAACCCCACCCCACCCGACCTACCCAACCTCCTCCAGTGTACAGTTTCTACGTCAAATGTATATACTCTCTTTTCTGGACTATTTTTGTATCACAAACAGTACTGTATTTGCAAATTTGGTATGTCATAAATGTATAGATGTAACAGTACTGTCTATCTGTATGTCGTGTGTGTCATATATGTCCTGATGAATTGGGGGGGGACCCTGATGTAAACAAGACGAAAGTCTTTCTCTGGTCTGCATCCCCTTAACAATTGTATGTATTGAGCTGTACTGTACTGTACCCATTCTGCAATCTGTTAATAAAGTTTTCAATCAATCAATCAATCAATTCATTCACACGTATGTAAAGGTGAATGCCTTGTCTGTTCTGCAATCAAGGTAGACCTTTAATTGAATTAAAGAATCCAGTATATAGCAAAGTATTAACACGAATTGTAAATGTATAGAGAATGCTTCTTTATTGGGTAGCCTACTCTGTAAGTAGGGCTTGGGCTTGCTTGGACCTGTGCACTGAGAGTCGGAGGGGTGTAGACATTCCACACAGCTTTCTCTGGAGACTGACTACACTGTGTATTATGTACCTGGGGAACAGATCTAAGACACAATATATATTTATACAAACACGTCACAATAATACTGATGCAAATAGGCAGCATTCCTTGAGGCGTGGTCTGTCGCACTGAATGGCCTAAATGTTTGACATTTCAACAAATAGAGGGCAATATAAAGTGGCTCTCCAGGCATGCAGAATCTTATCTGAGGACCAACGTCAACAACAGGTAAGTAACATTATGCAACACAGACATGAAGAGACACGAGGAATTCAGTCCCTACAAGGCGAGCTATGGCAGTTATTATGCACAAAGCACATTTAAAGGTATAATCTGTAATGCTGTCAAACAGCGACCTCTAGGCAAAAGAGCCCCACTTGGTATTATGCCGTTTATTTCTATTGACATGTGGGTTGGAGTTAGCAACTTATTGTACCTGAATTTCTCCAGACCTCTTGGCAGAGCCTGAGTGCCTGGCCAGGAGTAGCAACCCTTTCCCGATAATACCCACTGAAATCCAATCCACACATCAGACAAAAACAAAAACTGTAACAAAGCTAAGTACCATGTTGTAATCTTTTGCCAAGAGGTCGCTGTTTGACAACATTCCAGATTCTACCTTTAAAGCTACACTGTGTAGTTTTAGGATAGAAATGTGAACCCATATGTTTTAAAACTTTGAAAAGTGTGTAAAATACAAAATATTTTACTACTGAATAAATACATTATCCCAAGAAGGGAAAACTGAATCACTGGAACACAGTATCAAGCAAGGAATAATGTGGTTGCGGTAGACCTACTTACCACACTTATACAAATAAGCATCTTCTAGGGTTAATGTTGGGTCAGCTTGGTTTCCATAGGTCATTTGTTGCATGCGTGTTGAGATAATTAACAGGTTTTAAACATTTATAACTAGTTATTCAGGAAGTAATTTTTCCTTCCAAAAACGACATAGCTTTAAAATAAGAACACAACACAGATAGCATCTTTACTTACTGCTTTTTATTATTACTTTTATCATTATTATTTATGTATAAAGGTCAAGGAAGCCCTCAAATCTCCACATTTCATATTGTAGATTTACACACAACGAATGTAATCTCATTTCATGACAGTGATATCGTAGTCTTAAGAAACAATGATTGATGCATTACCAGTCTCCAAACTCATTGGTCAGACCAACGGCTTGTTTCTGATCCAGAAAAGATCCCTACATTCCTAAAGGCTGATGAAAGGAGTGGTAACTAGTACAGGTCGATACCATGTTGTTATCTCACTAATTCAAGTTGTCAAAAGGAAGTGAATAAATGTTTGTCCTATCGGGCTGGGCGATGAATTGAGTTTCAATTTCAATTCACTTTTTCCCCCACAACCATGAAAACAAGATCATCGAATGAAAACGATTATTGTGCCGCATGCTCATTTTGTCCTGTGTTGTAAATGCAGCGCACCCTTCCTTACCACCCCCCCCCCCCCCCCCCCGCCCAAACCCAAACAGCTGGTGTCGAGAGGGAGGAGGGAGCCATGGTGCGTTTCTCCAGTGATTTTTTATTTAATATTTTTTTAAACGTCTTTGGTAACTTGTAGAAGATGACAGAAAGGCAGCCTTTGGTCGACAAGGAAGGTAAAACAAAGTCGTCGTCATATGATGTTCTCAAATCAATGAGTAATCGTGTTTAATAATCGTGATTTTAATTAATATCAATAAAAAAATCATGATTGTGATTTTTGCCATAATAGAGCAGCCCTAGCTTTATAAAAATAAAACAAAAAGCATGTTTCATCATAGTGCGGAGCAATATGGGAAGAAATAAAAATCACTATATCTGCTTAGGTATAGAAGATCACGTTAGACAATCCACTCCATGTTCATCATACCGGTCTGCATAGCAATGGCAAGTATGATAAGTATTGAGCTGAAACTGGAATTTTCAATTGACACTCAAATATTTCAGAAATGACTGAGAAATCCCGAGTTAATATTGGCTTTATTTTTTTATCGTTCATTTAGACGATAAAAGCTTGTCCCAATTCACAACATAATAAGGACTTAAAAGTGCGAAGCCTCCACCATGCCTTCTGGGCTCTTTGATTGAACACAAACGGTCTTGGCTGTGAGCCGCCACTAGGGGCAGTGTGGCTAACCGTGAGTTAATGAATAACTGAACGAGTTGAGTTAGTGTCATTGTCGGTGACGTGCGTCACATAAAACAGATGTTAAAAACGATAAATGTCAATATATTGCCGATTCCTACTTCAGAGCATCACCTTTCCATCGCAATATCCCTTGAGAAAAATCCCTCAGCCCCATAGAAGTTTGTACAATTGAAGTAAAAAATCACAGGTTTCCATTTTCTTTTCTTGGCTTTCGGCTATATAGTACATTACAAATGATATTCATATTATATTTCCACATTGTATATCCAACATGTGAACTGGGTTTAACATGACTTGCATACTGTGGCGTTGTGTTGGTCAGTGTTTATGCAACCACTGCTATGTGGCAATGACTAAATGTAATGTCCTCTTATTATAGTGCCCTTCCTGATGACTTGTCGTACAGAACTTGTAAGTCACTTTAGATAAAAGCGTCAGCTAAATGACTAAATGTAAAATGTAAATGTAATTATACGAGTATTATTGTGCGTGTTAATCCACCGCGGCTTAGTCTATGAAGTGCTCTCGCTCCCTTTCTCTCACCCCACCAAAAAATACACACACGGGCGTCATCTACTCTCACTCTCAAATATCTCACTCTCACATCAAATTATTTGGTAGAAGTTCTAGAAGGAGGCGACACTCCATCGGCCATCAGGCTCAGACATGTCACCGTGGGACTGGTTGTCTGAGCCGTCATCAATAACCAGACGAACACGAGAGGCAGAGAGAGGGGAACTCGTTAAACACACAGGCCTCAGTGCAGAGGCTTAATAACCCTTTCACTACCACACTACAGAAGGTTAACCTTTCACTACCACACTACAGACGGTTAACCGTCTGTAGTGTGGTAGTGAAAGGGTTAACCCTTTGTCGTGTGGCAGTGAAAGGGTTAACCTTCGGTATTGTCGCAGTGAAAGGGTTAACCCTTTGGTAGCGTGGCAGTGAAAGGGTTAACGTACAGTAGGCCGACATATCTCCGGTTTTCCCCACATCGATGTGTAAATTACGGCGACAGACAGACCCGCATTGCGTTACGCGCACAGTCCTACAGTCGCGTGTCTCGCTCGCCGCACCTACTGCGTCTCCACAATCTAATAATTCTTAACGGATGTCATCATTTCGCTATATATACGTCTCAATGAATCCCCCTCTCTGTTCGTCTAGCGTTCGTCCGGTTGCCTCTGGAGTGTCTCCTCGCGCTGCCTTTCCGCGCGACGCTGCTAGCATAGATAGCGACAGAGAGAGGCGTACAGTGAAGGGAACAGAGGGGAGGGTGTTAGGAAACAGACAGAAGGAAAGAAAAGACAGATAAACTCTCTCCGTCGCGTTGAGATTAGGCTAGCGGACGTGTCGCGGGAAGGCGCTACGAAGATCAGGTGACGCAGATCTCGCCGGCCCACACCGGTGGCCTGCTGTCGTAGGGGACAGGCGGTCTGACGGCCGCCATGGACGTCAATGCCGACGCTGCCTCTGGCTCTTCCTCCTCCTCATCTTCCTCCTCCTCCTCCTCTCTCTCGGCCCGCTCCCCGGCTCCACCTCGGCCCACCCACGCGGGGTGCTCCAGACCCGGCTGTGAAGTGAAAGGCTTCTCCAGGACCTTCAGGACCCGCTGGACCTACGGCGCAGCATAGAGAGAAAACAAAAAAGAGGAAAGCAATAAGAGTAAAAAAAAAAGTGAAACGAGTAACCAGAGGATCAGGTTGAGGGTTGATGAGGAAGTTGCCCTCGGAGTTGCAGAGCAACAACAGGATGTATATTGCTAGGTGTGAAGGGTTCTTGAGTCATCTTGCACTTCTAATTTAAAAGGATGGTGTTGTGTTGGTCAGTGTTTATGCAACCACTGCGATGTGGCAATGACAAAATGTAATGTCCTATTACATTATAATAGATAATCTAATATATTATATTATATATTTTCTCACCCACCTATTGTGAAAATATTTTCCTGTGTGTTGCATTGTTTTTGCATAAAGAGTGAGAAAATGTGAAATATGTACATAGTGCTGTTTCTGCAGTTCAGGTGTGACAAGAACCCTCCCTCTTGACATGAAATCTTAAGAATTGCAGCCACAATCGCCATAGTTAATAACGTGCGAGTAAAAGAGATCTTGGAAAAATGGGCGTGTAAAAAATGGCAGCTTCCTCGTAAATCTTCTCTTTTCTACCTAAAGTTGAACCTAAAGTTTAATACGCTATTCCTGGATCTTGAGTCATATTTGATCTGCAATGTCTAGTTTGACAGTTTGATCTGAATTTCATTCGACGGTGCACTGCTGCTAGATGTACGAAAATTACCATATTTGTACAGGGTATAGAGGCTGCTAGAATGCATCATCTGAGAGATGTTTAGGGGACCTCAAAGACCTACATATTTACTAGAATATGTCCCTTTAATGTTGGTTTAAGGTGTCCATCAAAGTGAAAGTTGAGCTACTGAATAGATATACAAATTGTATATGGTTGTTAAATCAGATTTCATTATACTGTATATTTTCATCTTCAATACAATTTTATATTATTAATATTACATTTTCCAACTGAAATGGAAGGAAAATGACATCATCACATGCATGGGGGCAAGAGGGATATACAGGGAATGGCCATTTCTACATATAATGGCATGTTTATCACAATCACTGTAACTGTCTAGGCCTAATTGAATTTACCCAGCTAGTCAAGAGAAACACAACATGGGTCATTTAGAACCTGACCTCAGAGAAGTCTCCGCTCTCAGCAGCCTCTATTGCATTCTGGGCGATGTAGTTCCTGAGCACCACGCGGGGGTTGGTGCCGTCCATCACCCTCACCCTCTCCTCCTGCAGGGCCTGAGCGTCACTCTGGCCCTCGCATTCCCGGGCCAGACGCTTCCTGTGGCAATGATAACACAGTCAGAGACCCAGCCAGAAGGGTAAAAGTACCGGTAAAAGGGAACACACACCAGAGTCAACACCCTGTTTCCTCCCCTCTCTCTCTCTCTCCCTCTCTGTATCTGTCTGCTCTTATATCACTCACACTTCCATCCATCCTAATCTAACCCCACTCCTTCCTTCTCTTCCCCCCTCTCTCTGTATCTGTCTGCTCTTACATCAGTCACACTTCCGTCCATCCTAATCTAACTCAGCTCCTTCCTTCCTTCTCTTCCTCTCCCTCCCTCTCTCTCTCTCTATCCAGCAGGCTAATTTATTTTGTCATCATTTGGCAGTTTATCCCCCCCTTTTTTTTCTTACATATCAAGTTGACTTCTCTCTTTGCTCTCTCCTTCCTTGTGGTCCTGTCTGTTGTTTTATTGCCTGGTTTGGGCCTAATTCTGCATGTGACTAGCATGAATCAGCCTGGCTGTAAAGAGGAGTCTTGGTTCTATTGAGCCCATTTTCATTCAGATATCAAATTTAAGCTAACTTTGGAGCAAAGCCTACCCCCTTCGCCAGTGAGCTAGCACGACACGACTGGTACCTTTGGATTCCTCGAGGTCTCCAGTTTCATATGATACCAGTGTCTTCACGCTAGCTTAACCACAGACCCCCCCCCCCTTACCTGTAGGAGGTGATCCAGCAGGTCCAGTCCTCCGCCTGCTTGGCCCTCAGGTCCTCGTGGCTGCTCTCCATCAGCTCTTTGAGTCTGCTGAGCTTCTCCAGCTGCCGGGCCACGCTCCTCCGGTCAGAGATCATGTGGAATAGAGCAGGGTTGCTCTGCGCCATGGAGAGCAGCATGGCCAGCTCACTGCCAAGACGACACGGAAGGTCACACTGTTAATTAAGACACTGTTAAAAGGAACACGCCAACATTTTTGGAAGAGCTTACCGTCTTCTCCAGAGAGAGACAAGAAAATAGATACCAGTTTCCTCTCTGCACGTTCAGTAGAAAGCTATCTGGCTGCACGTTAGCCTAGCTTAGCACAATGAATGGAAGCAGACAGTGCCGGTTAGGCTAGGCATTGTCCAACTAACACCTCTCCTGAAGGCTACCTGTCACTGTCCGCTTCCATTCATTGTGCTAAGCTAGGCTAATGTGCAGCCAGATAGCTTTCTACTGAACGCACAGAGAGGAAACTGGTATCCATCTTCTTGTCTCTCTCTGGAGAAGACGGTAAGCTCATTTCCCAAAATATTGGCGTGTTCCTTTAAGGTCGTCACTTGTTGTTCAAGCTGCAAAGATGGAACTTATCCTCATTTTCACCTAAACAGCTGGGTAGTCGGATGCATACACAAGGTAAAGACGAAAGTCGATGTTTTATCATTTGATCACACTGGGACACATTGACACTCCATATGAGAGTTAACTCCCACTGTGATCTGAGGAGCCAGACCACATCCTCAAGTGTACTGCAAGCATACTTCTTCACAGCCCAGACGCTAAGGAATGGGTGACAGGAATGAATGAATATTGCAATAATTATAAAGATTTTCTTCCCCAGGTATTAATAAAACGTTCACTATTTGCTTATCAAATTGATGTTCATCCTAATGACCTCCATAGTAATTAGAATAAAGCGTGATATCAAACCAAAACTCAGATTTCAGATCTAATTTAGTGAGAAATCTTTGTTAATAATTTGCCAGTTACAATAAACGTTGACATCAGAGATGTGTATCACGACATCACAAAACCTCTCATTTCATCAGGATGCGAGTCGCATTGAAAGCCAATAAACATATTGCCCAACCTGACTCAATGGTGTGCAAAGCTGTCTGAAGACACATATGGACATTGAATTGCACTATTTTACTGTCTATTCTATCTTACTCTTTTTATTATTATCTATTTTTAAAACTGAATCAAAACATAAACAAGGTGGCCTATTGGGACGTTAGATCCTAATGTGAAAAACTGATTTTATATGTCTGCACTCTATGTGCTCATTTTTTCTGTTGTGAAGCACTTTGAGCTGCAATGTTCGTATGAAAGGTGCTATACAAATAAGGTGGATTATTATTATAATATTATTATTATTGAAGGTCACGTGTGGACACACGGCAAATAAACCTCACGACATCATGACTAGATCCCATTGAATCCCATTGAAATAATACTGTAAATAATAATGTAAACCATATCTAAAGTCAGCTCTGCGTTGCGTGAGACAGCCTCCTTTCACACTACTGAGCTATAAGAGCTACAGCACGAGGTGTGGTGGTGGGATGTGTACGATGATTTCAAAGAGGAAGAGAGGCAAGCAGTAGCTGCTGTGTTGAATAGAGGTGATGCAATTGGGACATTATAAATGTGGAAAGATCGGGTTTGTTATTTGCACTGCGCTGGTGTCTGCTATGATGAGGATGTAGCAGTAGGTTGATTAAACAGAGATCTCATAACAAGCCATTGTTAAAAGTCTAAAGGTCACGTGTGTGTCACGGCAATAAAACCTCATAACATCATGAATAGATCCCATTGAAATAATACATTGTAAACCATATCTAAAGTCAGCTCTGCACTATTCTGTCACCAAAAAAAAAGAAAGAATTTAGACCAAAACGCTGACAGAAAGAAACGGTTCTCAGGTGACTGTGCGTACGACTCTCTTCTTTATCTTGTGGATTAACCGAGCTTTGTGCTCAGATTCTTTCCAGTGCCAAGCTAAGTGTTGCATCTAAGTATTGACCTCTCAATTTTGGTGGACATCTTATGGACTTCTGATGCTCCTGTGTATACTGTTTACTTTACTCATAGTATATATATATTCAGATTCTAATTCTTTATTGCCCATATTTATTGTAACAAATAACATAACTGATATACAGACCCTCATCTGCAACTTTGATTACACCGTTTACTTTCTCATATTCTTATATTCAGAGTTAATTATATTGTATTGGCTATAGTTATGTCCTTCTACTATTACCATGCCCATACCTGTACCTCCCCTCCCCCCTCCCCCGTGCTGCTATGACGCCCCGCATTTCCCCAAGGGGATCGATAAAGGAATATCTTATCGTATCTTATCTTAATTTATCTTATAATAAAAAAGAAAACGGCAGAGAGTCTCAGATAAGAGCAGCTTGGATTCTAAAACTAAAAGCGAACTACACCACAGCCTTGGTGATTCCCTCACCGTGGATCCATGGAGGGCTTGTTGGCGGCCTTGAGTTCCTCCAGGGAGGCACACTGCTCCAGCAGCAGCGCCGTGGCCTGCTGGACGACCCCCTCCTCTCCCTCAGCAGCCCCTCCGGCCGCACAGGGGATCTGACTCAGACTGCGGAACGTGTTGGTGAAGTCAGCGCCTGAAAGTAAGTAAATCCTTATTTCAGAGAGGCCTATTGGGATGTTAGATCCTAATGTGGAAAAACTGTGATTTACCTTACCCTGCTACCTCTTTTATCTTTTTTATGCTCGCTTATGCCTGTATTTTGTACTGCTGTGAAGCACTTTGAACTGCAATTTCTGTATGAAAAGTGCTATACAAATAAAAGTTTATTATTATTATTTATAGAATGCCTTTCCTACAGGCGGTTTCGTCTCGACAACGTAAACGCTCCAAAATGGACCCACGTTTACTTCCTGTCGCAGCGTTTGCTGATATCAGTAACTGACAGGAAATGAACACGGGTCCAAGCTGTTCTCCCATAGCAACACAAGTCCATTGAAACCGTCCATACGATTAGGTAACTAAGTGCTTTGATCCAAACTCCAGGATCAAAATGGCACGATAACAAAGTACACCCTATATAAGCAGAGGCGGGAAGGAACCGAGACGTGGCACTCCCTACCAGCTGCTTCCGTCACCAGCTCTGGGAAGATAAGCAGGCAAGGGACTCTACCAAATGAATGGAATGAAATTTATTATTAAAAAAATATATATATATATTCTATTTATTTTTGGGCTTTTTCTGTATTTTTCACCTACCCCAATTTAGTCGTTATGCCAATTCCCTTCCTGGTCGTTGCGTGCATTGCCCCACTTGTCAGCCTGGGGAGGGTGTAGAACTACCACATGCCTCCTCCGATACATGTGGAGTCGCCAGACGCTTCTTTTCATCTGACAGCGAGGAGTTTCACTGGGGGAATGTAACGCGTGCAGAGGTTCACGCTATTTTCCCCAGATCTCCTCCCTGCTGAACAGGCGCCCCGACCGACCAGTAGGAGTCGCAGTTTACAACGACCAGGATACACATCACACCGGCTTCCCACCCGCTAACACTGCCAATTGTGTTAGTAGGGACGACTGACCAAGCCGGAGGTACTGCTGACAGCTGGATTCGATCCCAGAGTCTCTGCGGTGGTAGGTGAGTGCTTAGTCCACTGCGCTACCCAGCTGCACCTGGCAGATCTTTTTTTCTTTAACTGGACTTTCGTTATAGTTTTGGTACAAACTGATGTACATCACCTTTTTTGATGATTTACAAAAAACTAGGTTAAACCAGACTAACGGTTTGCCTAGTTTTGACATCAAATTGAGATTTTTTTTATTTACAATATTGAAATTGACAGTTGATTGGTATTGCACAAGTCAGTTTCATTAACGACATGAATGACGTGCGTTGAGTTCTCAGTGAGAACATCACCTCCCATTCATTTTCCCATCTGTCTTCCCTCTTCCTATATCCAGCCTCTTTGATATAACCACCTTTAACAGATCAAGGAAGTGCTCACTTCCTATCAAATTCATGTGTCAGTTCTATGCAAATTTGATCTCACTACCTCTTATGCACTGTCATTTTAAGAGCGCTGCTCTGTTGTAATTTAAAACTGTAATTTAAAAAGAAACTCAAAGTTGAGAGCGATGCACTGCTCTGTTGTTAGGTTGAGAGCGACACACTGCTCTGTTGTTCTATATTATATCTATAAGGTAATTTAGAACTGAACTTTGTAAAGAAACTCAAAGTGTTAAGAGCGATGCACTGCTCTGTTGTTCTATTAAGTGTTATGAGCGATGCTCTGTTGTAAATATTTACTCTGTCTATTCTATTTTATAAAAAAAATCTTTTAGTATTGCCTATTTTTAAACTGAATCAAACCGCACTTTTTTACTCTGTCTATTCTATTTTATTATTTTTATTACTGAATGAAACCGTAAACAGAGAGGCCTATTGGGATGTTAGATCCTAATGTGAAAAACTGTGATTTACCTTACCTTGCTACCTTTTTATGCTCGCTTATGCCTGTATTTTTTACTGCTGTGAAGCACTTTGAACTGCAATTTCTGTATGAAAAGTGCTATACAAATAAAATAAAGTTGATTATATTAGCAAGTAAAAAGATGAGAGGGACACAGAAAGCTCATAAATCTCACAGAGCGTTATCTGTCGCAGCGGTTTTCCATTTTAGGAACATGGTGAGCAGGCTACACTCCAACTCCATAGTAAACTGTGGCATTGGTCTGCTGATGCATAGTGTTGTGGTGCCAATTTCATTCCAGGGTGAAATCTGTTCCTACGCTACATCCAGGCGCAAACTGACGTGATAAACGAACAATATATTAAATTGACATTTGCATTTCAAAACGGCAATGTCAATCTGTCATTATGTACAATCGGCTTCTTTCTCTTGACAAGAGAGGCTGACGTTAGCAAACCCCCCCACCCACCCAACCCCCTCCAATGTACAGTTTCTTCCCCCTCAAATGTATATATTTTCTTTTATGATCGCAGTACTGTATATTTGTATATCTTGTATGTCATAAATGTCGGGATGTAACAGTCCTGTATATCTGTATGTCGTGTATGTCATAAATGTCATGATGAATTGAAAATGGGGGACCCTGATGTAAACAAGAGGAAAGTCTTTCTCTGGTCTGCATCCCCTTAACAATTGTGTATTGAGCCGTACTGTATTGTACCCATTCGGCAATCTGTTAATAACATTTTCAATCAATCAATCAATCAATCAATCAATCAATCAATCAGCTAGCGAATGTTGGCCATCTTGGCTAGCTAGCCATGTACAATGGTACGACAACATCAAGTTGACAAACCGAAACGAGGTGCGTGGAAATTATTGTATACATGTTATAAACTGATTGACATGACCGTTTTGAAAAAGATTAACTCCTTAAAAACCAGACGTAGGGTAGGGAACAGATTTCACATTGTAATGAAACTGGCCCCAATGTATGTATCAAATGTAATTGTGTTATGAAACTTCCCTCCTTTGACAAGAATCACTATTCTATCCATCCATACACTCGGTTGTACCTCCTGATAACAATTTCACAAACGCTACTACATACAGTAGCAGGAATGGAAGTTGTAACATAATCTTTTGGCTTAGACGCAGTGAAGAAATGTCAGCCCCTTGGTTGCAGACAGAGGTTGCGTGAGACAGCCTCCTTTCACAATACTGAGCTATAAGAGCTACAGCACTAGGTGTGGTGGTGAGATGTGTACGATGATTTCAAAGAGGAAGAGAGGTAAGCAGCAGCTTCTGTGTTGAATAGAGGTGATGCAATTGGGACATTCTTTCAACCTAAGCTTTTTGTAACCTTTATTTAACCAGGTGAGTGACCGTGAGTGTGAGTCCCATTGAGATAACAAGGTCTCTTATTCCAGGGAGCCCTGTCTAGGAGAGCAGGATAGTGTTGTAAACAAGATCAAAGCAAACATTAAAAACACATAGCAAAACATGCAGTAACAACAACTCACAGAGTCATATGCCAATACATTAATGTGCCCAGACACGGTTAACATGGTGTAGTAGTGATTAACAGGGTGATAATGTGACTAGAGAGTGGTGTAGTAGTAATTAACAGGGTGATAGAGACAGGGTGTAGTAGTGGTTAACAGGGTGATAATGTGACTAGAGTGGTGTAGTAGTGGTTAACAGGGTGATAATGTGACTAGACACAGGGTGTAGTAGTGGTTAACAGGGTGATAATGTGACTAGAGAGTGGTGTAGTAGTGGTTAACAGGGTGATAGAGACAGGGTGTAGTAGTGGTTAACAGGGTGATAATGTGACTAGAGTGGTGTAGTAGTGGTTAACAGGGTGATAATGTGACTAGAGATAGGGTGTAGTAGTGGTTAACAGGGTGATAATGTGACTAGAGATAGGGTGTAGTAGTGGTTAACAGGGTGATAATGTGACTAGAGAGTGGTGTAGTAGTGGTTAACAGGGTGATAATGTGACCAGAGATAGGGAGTAGTACAATACAATTGTCATTATGCTATTTAATTTAAAAAAAGTATATTTTCTTTAACTTTTTTAAATCAACTTAAAAATATACTATATCAATATATAATATATATATTTTTTACGATATGAGAACATGGATGCATGATGGTGTACCTTCATTATTCTATACACCTCCCTGCCCCAACTCTCTCTCCACCTCATACCCAGCTCTCTCCTCTCTCTCCACCTCATACCCAGCTCTCTCCTCTCTCTCCACCTCATACCCAGCTCTCTCCTCTCTCTCCACCTCATACCCAACTCTCTCCTCTCTCTCCACCTCATACCCAGCTCTCTCCACCTCATACCCAGCCCCAACTCTCTCCTCTCTCTCCACCTCAGCCCCAGCTCTCTCCTCTCTCTCCACCTCATACCCAGCTCTCTCCACCTCATACCCAGCCCCAACTCTCTCCTCTCTCTCCACCTCAGCCCCAGCTCTCTCCTCTCTCTCCACCTCATACCCAGCCCCAGCTCTCTCCTCTCTCTCCACCTCATACCCAGCTCTCTCCTCTCTCTCCACCTCATACCCAGCTCTCTCCTCTCTCTCCACCTCATACCCAGCTCTCTCCTCTCTCTCCACCTCAGCCCTAGCTCTCTCCTCTCTCTCCACCTCAGCCCCAGCTCTCTCCTCTCTCTCCACCCCATACCCAGCTCTCTCCACCTCATACCCAGCCCCAACTCTCTCCTCTCTCTCCACCTCAGCCCCAGCTCTCTCCTCTCTCTCCACCCAGCCCCAGCTCTCTCCTCTCTCTCCACCTCAACCCCAGCTCTCTCCTCTCTCTCCACCCAGCCCCAGCGCTCTCCTCTCTCTCCACCTCAGCCCCAGCTCTCTCCTCTCTCTCCACCCAGCCCCAGCTCTCTCCTCTCTCTCCACCTCAACCTCAGCTCTCTCCTCTCTCTCCACCCAGCCCCAGCTCTCTCCTCTCTCTCCACCTCATAGTTACTCAGCCCCAGCTCTCTCCTCTCTCTCCACCTCATACCCAGCTCTCTCCTCTCTCTCCACCTCATACCCAGCTCTCTCCTCTCTCTCCACCTCATACCCAGCTCTCACCTCTCTCTCCACCTCATACCCAGCTCTCTCCTCTCTCTCCACCTCATACCCAGCTCTCTCCTCTCTCTCCACCTCATACCCAGCTCTCTCCTCTCTCTCCACCTCATACCCAGCTCTCTCCTCTCTCTCCACCTCATACCCAGCTCTCTCCTCTCTCTCCACCTCATACCCAGCTCTCTCCTCTCTCTCCACCTCATACCCAGCTCTCTCCTCTCTCTCCACCTCATACCCAGCTCTCTCCTCTCTCTCCACCTCAGCCTCAGCTCTCTCCTCTCTCTCCACCTCATACCCAGCTCTCTCCTCTCTCTCCACCTCAGCCCCAGCTCTCTCCTCTCCCTCCACCTCATACCCGTGTTGTGCATGGTCTGCAGCAGCTCCGTGATCAGCGTCTCGTCCTCGGGCTCCTCCGTCCTCAGCAGGCCCAGCTTCCTCCTCATGGTCCCCAGGTAGAAGCCGTTGTAGAGGTCCAGGTACTCCTCCAGGACGGCCTCGGCCCGGTCCGGCGGCAGCTCGGGCTCCAGCGCCTCTGCCAGCTTCACCAGGTTCCACCGGCACATGGCCGGCTGCGCTTGGTACGAGTAGCGGCCGGAGTTGTCCGAGGCGTTGCAGACGAATTCTGGATCGAACCTGCGGGAGACGAGAAGAGGACGTGAATAATGTGCTGACAAAATGAAATTAAACTAGAAAGCTGCACTCGGTAGAGTGCACATCTCCGAAGGGCAGCATGGCCTAATGATAATGCAGATGTATGTTAAACATCAATCTAAAGCCACAGAAGAGTAGCGCTGCATGTGATTACCGGTTGTACACCGGCTCTACTCTCCCTGGCTCTGATGAGAATGTGTTGGGGTTGAGTGTCTTTATGAAAAGGCAGGGGGCATCTGATGAGAATATGTTGGGGTTGAGTGTCTTTATGAAAAGGCAGGGGGCATCTGATGAGAATATGTTGGGGTTGAGTGTCTTTATGAAAAGGCAGGGGGCATCTGATGAGAATGTTTTGGGGTTGCATGGCGTTATGAAAAGGCAGGGGGCATCTGATGAGAATGTTTTGGGGTTGCATGGGGTTCAAGTCAAGTCAAGTCAAGAGTTTTATTTGTCACGGCATACAAGTATACAATGAAATGTGGGGGGTGTTGCCCGCAACGATGTGCATAATACAATAATAAGAATCCAATAGAACGACATTGTGCAATAAAACAAGTAAACAGAGTAGGGCATATCGGTATATGTACATGAGTTATTTACAGAGCATGGTAGGACATGCTAGGTCCTGTGGTAGTGCAATACACTGTTAGCTACGGATGAGGCACTGGATCTTTATGTACATGCAATATTATACAATCTCAAGTTATACTATACTATTCTTAAAGTGACCTTTCCTTTTGTAAAGTGACCATAAGTGTGAGCGTGTGCAGCATGAGTGTGTGTTTGCTCATGTTAAAGTGGCTGCTAGTGTGTGAGCGTGTACAGTGTGTGTGTCGTGTGTGTGCTCATGTGTGCTTGTGTGTGGAGAGTTTAGTGTTCAAGCCAAGGCTCTGATGGCCTGGGGGAAGAAGCTGAGCCGAAGTCTCTCTGTCCTAGTAGCTGGTGTTCGCAGGCGTCTGCCTGACCTCAGCAGCATGAACAGGCTGTTGTTGGGGTGGTGAGGGTCTTTCATTATTCTGCAGGCTCTGGATTTGCACCTCTTGTTGTATAGAACCTGCAGGGGTGGTAGTGCAATACCCGTGGTACGCTCGGCTGAGCGCACCACTCTCTGTAGGGCCTTCTTGTCCTGTGCCGTGCTGTTTCCATACCAGGCAGTGATGCTTTATGACAAGGCAGGGGGCTGAGGGGGGAAGGGATCTAATAAAGCAAATGAAAAGCGGTATCTTCCACGTGGAACACACACACTGGCGTATTAGCAGACTATATACTGTAGCTAATGAACGGAACTATTTATTATTATTATCAACAACTATCCAGTTAGTTATTATAATAATAATAATAATAATAATAATAATAATAATGTCTTGGATTTATATAGCACTCTTCATGACACCCAGAGCGCTTCACAGAGTCCATTATTCGTTCATACACAGTCATACCGGTGGTGGTAAGCTACAATTGCAGCCAGAGCTGCCCTGAGGCAGACTCACGGAAGCGTGGCGAATAATCATCGCCTACGGCCCCTCCGACCACCACCAACATTCATTCACATGCATATGAGGCAAGTAGGTTAAGTGTCTTGCCCAAGGACACAACGGCAATGGGATGGACATGGGCTTGAGTGGGATTCGAACCACCAACCCTTCGATCATTGGACGACCCGCTCTACCCCTGAGCCAAAGCCGCCCCAATAGTGCAACATTTGGCTGAGAGAGAGAGAGAGAGAGAGCGAGAGAGCGAGAGAGCGAGCGAGAGAGCGAGCGAGAGAGCGAGAGAGCGAGAGAGACTCTGCCTGCCGGACATAATGAATGATCTAATAAATCTGGATACAAAGTGACAACGTCAGCTCAGTCCCTGAGTGTTGGCATGGATTGGATACAAGAACCTATTCATTCACCACAGGACAGCTCAACACTTAATTTGACCCATCAATCACATATGTAGTGATGATCTAGTTTGGCATATTGCATCAACTGTAAACGGATCGATGATGTTGACTACAATCTGCCCAGATCAATGTTGTTTCATTTACTAGTTTTATTTTATTTGCATAGTGTCTCAAAACTCATCTATGAGACTATGTATTGAATGAAGGTGGGCAAAATCTAATAAAATATTTAAATTTACATTTTACCACAAGAAAGCAGGGCATAGAGTGCTTAGAATTAACAAGTTCATTGTGTGTTTTATCTGCTATTATGTTACAGCATAGGAAATTATCAATAGGCATTGGGCTGTGCTTTTACAACACAAATAGACAGTTATAAACACAAACAGACTAGCCTACACATAAACAGTAGATAAACAACTATCTTCAATATCATAGGTTGGCCTTCTCTTTCTGACAAGTGCAACACTCATTACTATTTGTTTATTTTTAAAGCTCTTATTCGTAAGCTACCTCCTTATTCTCAATGTTGTTGAATGGAATTTTGGAACCTATTTGACCGGATTAGCGACTGGCTGCCAGGTCCCTCAAGCACGAGCTCTGAACTTGGAAGATCAGCCTTTTCAATTGATGAGGTTCTTCCAACATTCACAATGAGAGTATGATTTCCACTCACTGTGTCAACTTGTGACCGTTAACTGATTTAGTTGTTTATTTTAATTGCCTTTGTGTTATGTAACTTTGTTTGTTTATTTGTCTTTTCTTAATTGTAAACCCATTGTTTCTGTAAATGAGGGCAACCTCAGCTTCCTACTATTTGAAATTGAATAGATTCCAATGCAATCAGTGGATGACAGGGACTCTGTTTCCAGCTGGCAAGCTGCCCACGTTTGTAGCTAGTTGGGAGCTTCAGTTTCTACGTGGATCCGCGTATTAGTCCTAGTAGTGGACTGCTACTTCAGTTTCTACATGGATCCTCATATTAGTCCTGATACTTCAGTAATACTAACTTTATTTACAGAGATACTCCTCACAAAAAGAACATGGAAGAAGGCAAGGAGTATCTTGGCAGACAGCTCCCATCCTTTATTCAGCCAGGTTGAGCTCTTGAGCTCTGGGAGGCGCTATAGAGTCCCCCTGGCAAGTAGGAATATATTCAAGAAGTCCTTCATTCCAAGTGCCATTAGCATCCTTAATTCTGCAAAGTGACCAACAAGACGGAAGCCACAGACATGAACAGTTTTTTATGTGTTTCTAATGTGTAACCCGGTCTATGCCTGGGTGTTGGACTCCTCACTTTCATTTGATGCACACATAAAAACAGTCTGTCGAACCTCCTTCTACCACCCGAGGAACATCTCCAAACTCAGACCCTCACTCTCCCAGTCTGACGCCAAAGAACTGGTCCATGCATTTGTCAGTTCCCGCATGGACTACTGTAACTCTCTGCTGGCAGGCCTTCCCTCCAAAACCATCCAGAGGTTACAGTACGTCCAAAACAGTGCCGCCCGTGTCCTCACCAAAACCCGGAAAACACAACACATCACCCCAGTCCTCCATTCCCTTCACTGGCTGCCAATTAACCAGCGGATCAGCTTCAAGGTTCTCCTGCTGGTCTATAAGGCCATAAACCACTCCGGCCCGACCTATCTCCAGGACCTCCTCTCCCCTCAACCTGCGTCCAGGTCACTCAGGTCTGGCAGCCAAAACCTCCTCGCCATCCCACACACTAGGCTGTCGACCATGGGGCACCGTGCTTTTTCCACACTGGGGCCGCGCCTGTGGAATCAGCTGCCGGGGTCCACAAAGGCCCCAGTCTCCATAAAACCCATTTATTTTACTCTGCCTTCCACTAGGGCCTTTTTTTTTTTTTTTTATATATATTTTTTTCCCCCTCCATTTTTTCTCCGATTTTCTCCCATCCCAATGTTAGTCGTTATGCCAATTCCCAATCCCCTTCCTGGTCGCTGCGCACTTACCCCCCACAGTCAGATCATCTGGGAGAGTGGAGGCTATCACGTGCTTCCTCCGACACACGTCCAGCCAATCAACCGCTTCTTTTCACCTGGCAGCGCGGATATTCTCCGAGAGGGCGTAGCGTGTGGAAGGATCACACTATCCCACTCAGGTCCCATCCGCGCTTAGCAGGCGCCCCGACCGAACTGTAGGAGTCGCTGTTTACAACGACCCGGACCCACCCCGCCAGCTTCTCCCACCCTCTAATACTGCCAATTGTATTAGTGTGAACGGCCAGCCAAGCTGGTGACGTCCAGCTCACAGCTCCGGGGTTGGTGACGAACGCAATCTCCGCTACGCCACCTAACCGCCCATCATTAGGGCCTGTTTTTTAATCTGCTCCTATGTTTAGTTTTTTATTTTGTTTTATTTTAATTTATACATTTGAAATGTTTTTATGTTTTAAACCTTTTTAGTCTTATCTTTTTATTTTATTCATTTGAATGTTTTCTTGTTTTAAACCTTTTATTTAATTTTCCTTCTGCTGTGAAGCACCTTGAGAGCTCACTGAGTTTAAATGGTGCTATATAAATTAAATCTATTATTATTATTATTATTATTATTATTATTATTATTATTATTATTATTATTATTATTATTATTATTATTATTATTATTATTGTTGTGAAGGGCCAGATTAAACTGAGAATCTACCTTTATTGTTTGATATACTTTGTATATTATTTATATATATACACGGAATATCCCTTTACCTGCGTTCAAACCAGAGTAATATTCGCTCTCCTATTGGACAGCGCCCCCAGGCGCCAGCGCGCAAGCCCCCAACGGCAGGTTCAAAGACAAGTTCAGGCATGTCAGAACATGCCCGGAGTCAGCGTATTGATACCAGACAAAGACTGCGGTTTGGGACTAGATATTCACTTAAGTATAAATACAGCGCAAGGTGCGCACACCAGTAGTTCAGTTCAGCCTCGTTCAGTACCTTACCCACCTTCACCACGAGCCAACGTGCAGTGAAGTGAGCAACCTTGCGTCTAACAGAGCATTGAGAACCACGTGCGAATAGAATAGTAAAAGTGTCAGAGTTTAATGAAGTAACGTCGAGTTCGACCTAATCTAATGTGAAGTAAATAGTCGTTCATTTATTGTATATCGTGCGGCCACAGTTCGTTCGTGTGTAGCATTACCCAGCGGTTCGTCGTGTCTTTAGCTAGTGTACTTAGCCAGGGTGTGTGGCCTAAATACGTCGCCCAGACCCGAGGAGTCCTAGGCGGAGAACCGTTGGACATGTACACAGGAGAATCGGCGTCGGCGATTGCAGAACCATTACTGGTTGGATTATATTGATTTGGAACGTGGTACCCGGAGAAGAGCATCGTTGATTTCCACTGTCGTTTGGGATTCAACCTCGTGAGGATTACAACTCGGGCCGGCCTCGTGGACGAAGGCTGGCTAGCTGTCATCAATGCTATCTAGCATTTGGATTACAATTATTACTTTGCTGCTGATCAAGGGAGTTTACAAGGACCGACTCCTGTACCTGGAGTCTCTTTATTCCTCATTGAATCAGACGGAGTACCCGAACATTCCTCTACCCTCCAGGCCTTACACCCCCGGAGGGAACCCATTGTCTCCAGGCGGTACCAGTGTTGCCCTATCTAGTTGCTACTATACGACAAGTGGTGTCAACTTAGACCCATCGTAGGATTCCTGCTATTCTTAGTGACTCATGCTATTGACTGACTTTACGTATATTCTTCGCCATACAAGCGCGACCCTAATTCTCATTCTGTAACCTAATGTTGCCTAATAATAATAAATTACCCTCAAATACTATTTCTTTGTCAATGCCGTGTTCTTGTGGGTGTTCACCATCTATATTCGATGTACTGTCTGGCCAGTAATTAAAGTACATAACTAGCAGTGGTTTAATCTATCACAATCTTTAATACAGTCAGGGTTTTGTAACCCCTCAGTTACAATTATTATTATTATTATTATTATTATTATTATTATTATTATTATTATTATTATTATTATTATTATTATTATTATTATTATTATTATTATTATATTATGCCCGTTTGTGTTTTATGCATTTCTAATGTGTAACCCTATCTATGCCTGCTTGTGTTTTATGTGTTTCTGTGTAACCCTGTCTATGTCTGTTTGTGTTTTATGTGTTTCTAATGTGTAACCCTGTCTATGTCTGTTTGTGTTTTATGTGTTTCTAATGTGTAACCCTGTCTATGTCTGTTTGTGTTTTATGTGTTTCTAATGTGTAACCCTATCTATGCCTGCTTGTGTTTTATGTCGTGCTAGATGCCTTCTGGCTTCGTTAGTTGATTTTCCGTGTGTGTGTGACTGGGGGAAAGGAAACTCCTTATCTGACAAAATGTCTAACCTGTCCATGAAGCCGTAGGGACCGTAGTCCAGCGTGAGTCCCAGGATGCTCATGTTATCCGTGTTGAGGACTCCGTGGCAGAAGCCGACACACTGCCACTGGGCCACCATTCGAGCTGTACGCAACATCACCTAGAGAACAAAAGAGGGGGGGGGGGGGGGCCAAACCGGTCTCATCGGAAAACGTAACTAAAGTACTAATCGACCACAGGAAAAAAAGGAGGTATAGCCATAAGCCATATTTTTGACATATAGTATTGGCAAAAGTCCAAAACAAACACCACAACCAGGAGTTGAACCAATAATCATTGCAGTCGTGGACGAGTGCTCTCACCACTATCTAACTATGACTACAGTTAGAGTTGAGGTTAGTTTTAACATCCGCTTAGCGGTTATGGTTAAGACATGAAGTTAAGGTTAAGGTTAGGGTTTGATCCCCATAAAAGGTTCAAAATGTTTGAATGTGTACTTATTTGTAATACGTACACATGTTACATTTTCCATACAATGCGTAACTATACTACTTATGGCAATAACATGACGTACATTATGTGATTTGGTTTCTTTTTATTTAACAGAACAAACAGAATGACTCAGCGTGTCACACAGCACAGCAGCAGCCAGGCGGCCTCAACCTGCGACAGCAGATTATAAGGATAAGAGGATCCCAATGTTCTTGGCTCCAAACAAAAAGGACAAGGCTAGAAACCTTGCAATACCCTACATGTTGGTTTAAGTATAATAAAAAAATTAAAATTAATTAAAAAAACATTTAAAAAAAGGTAAATGGACTGCATTTATATAGCGCTTTTATGCAACACGCTTTACAATTTCATGCCTCACATTCACACTGACGGTGGAGGCAACCATGCAAGGTGCCAACCTGCTCATCTGGAGCAGTTAAGGGTTAAGTGTCTTGCTCAAGGCAAGGACACTTTGTCAGTTTTATTTTATTCTACAACTTCCACACACTGCCGGGAGGAGCGGAACTCGGACCGGAAACCTTCCGATTACCAGACGACCGCTCTACCTCCTTAGCCACTGTCGCCCCCAAATACAAATACTTTAAAGAGCATTATGACTGAATTACTGTATGACATATTTTTTTTATCCACTTTTTCTCCCCATTTAAATTTTTTTTCTCCCATCCCAATTTCGTATTTCCAATTCTTCCCTCCCCTGTCTTGAACGTTGCTAGACTATGCCTCCCACTGGTCGGCTGTAGTGAGGACAGAAGCCTTGCATCACGGTACACGAGGAGGCAGCCTGTCGCATCTTTTCACCGCAGCAGCTCGATCTCTCAGTGGCGAGGAGTAACGCGTGGGAGGCTCACGCTGCCCACGCTACTTCCTGCTTCCGCCGCACCGGCGTCACCAAACCGACCTGTAGGAGTCGCTGTCCACAACGTCCAATCCCCACCCACCGGCTTTCCCACCCTCTAACACTGCCAATTGTGTTAGTACGACGGCCGGCCAAGCCGGTAGCAACGCCGAGAGCTGGGCTCGATACCAGCATCTCCTGCGTTAGTGGCGAGCGCCTTGTCCACTGCGCCACTTAGCCGCCTACCGTATGACATCTATAATTAGTTATGCACACATAAATCATACCTGTAAACTAAGTTTAAAAAGTGCTTTTTAGAGTTGAGTAATGACAAGTCTTTTGAATCATGTCAGTCTTAATAATTATTAGAGTGCTATATTGAATGTTGCACTCAGACATAAGTGTTGTGCATGAAAAGCCTGGGACCGATCCGACACCCCCACCTCTCTGAAAAAAGCCACATTTCTCTCCACTCTATCTGGGTAGTTCTGCTGGATCTCGGGGTAGAACATCTCCATGACGTAATCCAACATCTGGCTTCGGATCTCGTCGCGGCCATAGCTGGGACCCTGTCTGCCCGTCTGCTCATCGGCCCGCTTGAAGATCTCAAAGGACCCAAACCTTTACACACACACACAAACACACAAACACACACACACAGTTATGGTGATAGTATGTTACAAAAATTAGCTGGTGAATTCTAGAATACTAAGGCAAATAGGACTAGCTGTTGTATAAGGTGTTAGCTACTATTTAAAGAAACTTGAATGTCAAAATACTATTATGAGCCTGTGGTTGCCATGTTTACAGTGCACTGTGAGATAGTTTTACTTCTGATCCATATACGCTGGTTTTAAAGAGATGGTCATAGGACAAACCCCACTTCCAGTACGTTCCGATACAACTTGCAGAGAAATATTGTCTCACTTTACTCAGTTTGACAGTTGGTAACTAGCAACGTTGGCGTGAAGACATGCTAGTGCATTTGGTCTCAACAGTAGCATTGTTGACGTTTACAAAAATGAGACCATTTATGGATGTATTTGCTCCATCACGCCTGGCGAATTTATCGCTCAAGTTGAAAACATATTCAACTGGAGTGAACACCGTTCTATCCGCCCAGAGCAAAGCTGCGTCTGTTAGTGTGCACCTTCTTTTGTGTCTTTCAACTGACTTTGTATTAGGGGTGTAACGATGCATCGATTAATCGAAATGCATCGATTCTAATGTGTTGGATTCGATGCATCGATTTGAAAATGTTAGAATAGATTATAATCTAAATAAAAAAATTAAATAAAAAAAAAACGATTTTATGTGTGTGTGTATTGTTTTTATTGACCTATAGTCCATTCATGCTGAGTGAATCAGTTCCCCCAGCCACATTTGTGTATTCAACATCTTTTGGGGAATTAACTGATAGAAAATTTATCGAAAATTAATCAAATCAAATCGTGGTCAAATGAAGAGATTTCATGATGCATTGAATCGTTGCCTGAAGAATCATAATCGAATCGAATCGTTGTGAGGTCGAATCGTTACACCCCTACTTTGTATGCATTCGTGCCACCTCTAAACGTCGTTTTACATTGCATTTGAATGTACAATTAGTCGATTAATCGGTCAGTTTGGTCCTAGTCGACCAAGGCTTGCTTAGTAAATGAGTAGTTTTCAAAGCTTTTTCCCGTGCTGAATGATATTATATTATATATAGATATTAGATATTATAAGCAGATCTCTGATAAGCACTAGAAAAGAGATCCTTCTGAGTGATTGTGGGACACACATTTTTACAGATCTGTCGATTGAATCAACTAATCAAAATCGGGTTAGTGGACAAATTCCTATGACTATTAGTTGACTACGAATTTGAGGACAACCCCATTATATATAGTCTTTCCGTGGTATGAAACACAAAACACACAGTGCAAAATCTTAAACTTTAGTTAAGAGATGTAGGAACCGGAGGAAGGTGGGAGCGATGCGGAGGACCACAGAGCATCTCTCGCGGCGGGGGTTCCCGCTGTAGTACACGTCCCGTGTGACCCTGCTGTCTGACGTCACCACGGAGCCGGCCCTGGTGGTGGGCACGCCCAGGGCAAAGATCGCCTCGCTGCACAGAAACTCCCTTATGCTGGAGCGCAGGACCTTACGGCCATCGGCTGTCCTGGGGGGGGGGGGGAAGAGAGAGAGTGCAGTGTTCTATAGATATCTATGGTTACTCTACCCGTTACAGGAAATGCATGCACTTCACACGTGTTTACATGTTCAGCATTACAATTGGCAAACAGTGCGTGGTTGCTTACAAAACTACATTACAGATTACAGATTCCTTTATTGTCACGTATTTTCAGTACCTTACAGCAAAAAAAAATTGAAATTTTATTTGTTGTGGTCCCTCGACCATAGCAGCTTCCAATAATATGAATACAATAAAGTTTGCATAGAATAATAATAAAATAAGATAAAATATGACTAAAATAAAGATGACTATACAGTTCTAAAACGTGTGCAGTGCAGATAACAAGATGTAGATATTATACAATTTAAATAACAAACTGGATATGTACAGTTCCAAAAAATGGTGTAAAGAATCATGGCCTAGGCACACAACCAATGGACAAAAGTATCACACAATCTAAGGCTATAGCTTCATACACAGCTCAGGGTGATTGACACGAGTGAGTGCAACAACCGTACCTGGAAAAGGGCGTCAGTCCAGCTCCTTTCACCTGGATCTCCCACCGGCCGCTTGGGTTCTCCAGCAGCAGCCCCGGGTCCTGCCCCTCTGGGACCTTCACCTCCCCCAGGTAGCAGGCTGCACCGTCGCCCAGCTGCCCGGCGAACTGTCCGAACTGGTGTCCGCAGTAGCAGTGCGCCGCGGGCTCGGAGCCGGGCATCACCGTGGAGCCACTAAGGTACTCCGGGCCCAGAGGGTCGCGCATCACCTCCTCCCCGCTGAGCCCGAGCAGCGCCAGGGCTGCACCGGACACGGCCACGAACCTGGGCTTGGTCAGCGGCTGTGGTGTTACCGTGGAGAAACACGCTCCTTTCACCGATCGCGCGCCCGGTTCTTCCGACGAATCCAGGGGGAGTTTCTTGAGGGCAAGATTGTCAAACTCGAGCCGTTCCAGCGGCGAACGACTCATCGCCAGACCCATCCCGTCCATCCCAACAGCGCAGAACAATCTGAAAGCCGCGTTGCGAGAGATATTTGGTAGTGTCAGACGCGCTAGAGAAGCCATTCAAATACGGCCATTTGTGTTTTTAGATTTGCTTGTGCAGCAAAAGAAACCTGCACGGAGACATTAAAACCCGACTCACGCTTTCATAACAGCGGATGTTGTGAGGGGTGTTGTGTTGCACTATTATGGGTCCTACAGGAAACGTTAACAACGGAACTCATGTGTTTGATACCAGGTGTGTGCTAGTAGTCAATGCAATGCCCCTGTTCTTCATGATAATGCTCTGGGATATTTAAAGCTGGAAATATGCGTTTGCGAGCTGTATTTAATGATTTTAGCATATAATGTGGTAGGAGATTACGAATACTGAGTGTAGAATAAATGCATTGTAGGTTTTGGTATTTTCATATACATAGGCTATGTTGACCCCAATAAAAACTAACCCTGAAGTTGTCAGCGAACTTGGATGCAGCTTTTATGTTACAGTAGCCCCTTTCGTGACTGTGATGCACGCCAACAAGGTTTGGCCGAGTGAATCCACAGTCCCTTGCTCCTCGATAGGAAACCAACCTAGATTTACCATGAAGAGCTGGTCCTGCCCGAACCGTTCGTTATACAAGTATCACAGAGAAATGTCAAAGGTACTCACAGTTGCACGAGGGTCTTGGACAGAGAAACGTAATGGTTTGAAAACTCGGCGTTGTTAATAAACATTTTAAATATTTTTTATAAACTGGTCAACACTGCTCAAAACGGCTCTAGCTGCCTGATCACAGCGCATGCGCATCAGGCACCCAATGCCGGAAATAAAGCTGTGTTGACCAGTTTATAAAAAAAATTTAAATGTTTATTAGCAACGCCGAGCTTTCAAACCATTACGTTTATCTTATACTTATATAACAGGAGGTGCAAATCCAGAGCCTGCAGAATTATGAAAGACCCCCACCACCCCAACAACAGCCTGTTCAAGCTGCTGCGGTCAGGCAAGCGCCTATGGTCACACGCTGCAAGAACAGAGAGACTCCGGCTCAGCTTTTTCCCCCAGGCCATCAGAACACTGAACACTGAACTCTCCACTCACAAGTACACATGAGCATACACAACACTCATGCGGCAACCGCTAAAACAACCACGTAAACAAAATGTCACTTTAAAAAATAGAATGTCACTTTAAAGGAAGGAGGCTAGCGTGAGGGTGCCTGGCTAGTGTGAAGGTCCCTGGCTAGCGTGAGGGTCCCTGGCTAGCGTGAAGGTCCCTGGCTAGCGTGAAGGTCCCTGGCTAGTGTGAGGGTGCCTGGTTAGTGTGAAGGTCCCTGGCTAGCGTGAAGGTCCCTGGCTAGTGTGAAGGTGCCTGGTTAGTGTGAAAGTGCCTGGCTAGCGTAGCTTTGCATTACGGCCAGGGATGATCCAGGTTGAAAGGCTTGAAGCAACAAGTTGTTCTGTCTCTGCCCCCTCTCTGTGGAACCTGGGGTGACAGGTCTCTGTCTCTGCCCCCTCTCTGTGGAACCTGGGGTGACAGGTCTCTGTCTCTGCCCCCTCTCTGTGGAACCTGGGGTGACAGGTCTCTGTCTCTGCCCCCTCTCTGTGGAACCTGGGGTGACAGGTCTCTGCCCCCTCTCTGTAGAACCTGGGGTGACAGGTCTCTGTCTCTGCCCCCTCTCTGTGGAACCCGAGGTGACAGGTCACTGCCCCCTCTCTGTGGAACCTGGGGTGACAGGTCTCTGTCTCTGCCCCCTCTCTGTGGAACCCGAGGTGACAGGTCACTGCCCCCTCTCTGTGGAACCCGAGGTGACAGGTCTCTGTCTCTGCCCCCTCTCTGTGGAACCCGAGGTGACAGGTCACTGCCCCCTCTTTGTGGAACCCGAGGTGACAGGTCTCTGTCTCTGCCCCCTCTCTGTGGAACCCGAGGTGACAGGTCACTGCCCCCTCTTTGTGGAATGCTCTTCCAATCCACATAGAAAATGTCAACATTCAAAACGGACCACAAAACCCACCTCTTCACACAGGCTTTCCCCACCTTAATTGCCATTACCCCCCCCCCCTATATTTGTACTCCCTTGTTGACACAAATCCATTTTAAGCCTCTATTTGAATCATTTGATCATTATTAAAGTGATGTTTTTACTTGTTTTATGTAATCCCGACCATGTAAAGCGGCTTTGTGTGCCCAAACATGGCATTGTGTGTGTGTGTGTGTGTGTGTGTGTTTGAAAGCAGGGCACTGCAGCAATGTTTGCCACTGTAAGCTTCCAAAATGATATTTTTTTAGGATACACAGCCACCGGCGCTAAACGTTTCATCGGCGGAGCCGTAATGGCTGCGGCAACAGGAAAGCGGAGGAGGTTGGGGAGACCGGACCGCGTTGCTGGGATTCCACAAACTGCTGCTTTTTTGCCTCGTGACAGACAGAGGTACAAAACAACCGTGTCCACAAACCAACAGCGTCGGTTTGTAAAAGCAGGAGCTCGGCGGTCCGGCCTCCAGCAGAGGTGCCGCTCAACAAAGTGTCGACACACATGATGAATCTTTCCCCCCCCCCAAACGTAAACGTTCTAAATGGGCCCAAGTTCATTCCCTGTTGCAGTGTTTGATTGATTGATTGAATTTATTAGATCATTCATAAAGGATACATATAAAACTGTCCAGCAGGAATACATACATTAAAAAAAAAAAAAAAAAAAATTGGCTGTAAAAAATCATCGAGGTTAAAAACACAATAAAGCCAAAAGGCTTATTTCCATTGTGGACCTCTGGGGGTAGGGGGTGCTAATATCCATAGCTGACAGGAGATGCACTTGGGTCCAAGCTGTTCCCTCGCAGTGTAAAGGTCTATATGACATGAGAGGAGATACACTTGGGTCCAAGCTGTTCCCTCGCAGTGTAAAGGTCTATATGACATGAGAGGAGATACACTTGGGTCCAAGCTGTTCCCTCGCAGTGTAAAGGTCTATATGACATGAGAGGAGATACACTTGGGTCCAAGCTGTTCCCTCGCAGTGTAAAGGTCTATATGACATGAGAGGAGATACACTTGGGTCCAAGCTGTTCCCTCACAGTGTAAAGGTCTATATGACATGAGAGGAGATACACTTGGGTCCAAGCTGTTCCCTCACAGTGTAATTCCGGTGAAAAGGTCTATATGTCAGGATTTCAACGAACCCATATGTTATGTAGTACGTACGTAGTATTTTGTATGTAGGTAGAGGTGTAGTAATAAGACTCAGGAAGCAGGTTACTCGTTATCCTTTTAGTTAAGCAGATTAGGTACAAGCATGGTATAGCAGGGTACAGCCTGTTCTAGCAAGGAAGGACTCTTCTTCTTCTCTCATCATCAAGCAACGTGTGCTCTTCTTCTCACTTCCTGTAAGCATAACATGGCATTGTATCAACTACGCCCCATAGTGGAGACTCTTGGGAAGTACAGCTTTCACATGCATTACAGAACACAACACCATACCCATTAGGGTTAGACATTTAGAATGCATTTCGATTATTAGAGAGAAAACAAGATTGTTTATAAAAAAAAAATACAACTTAGAGAGTGACAGGAAAAATTTGATGAAGATCAACAATCCTCCTGAACAATATTTGAGCGCATAACGTTGCGATATTTAACATGTGACAATGCTGACCTTAAACCCCCTGAACCACAACCAAAACGTTTGTGCTTAATTCAACCAATATATCTTGTAATGTGCATCCACCTCAAACACACAGTCACCCAGAACATGTAGCTCAATTCACACTAAAGGTTACTGATCTACTTGAAAACAAGCACCTTTTTTTTCTGGTGCTTGGAAGGGTTGCAGTTGTGTTGATGATGAATCTAGCATTGCAGCCTGACCTACTGTGTGACTGAGGAAGCCATCAAGCGTACCTACGCATGTACTACTGTATGCACGCTCACACCCACCAAGCAACCGACAGATGGACAGAGTGCAGTAATCATAGAGGGGCTCTTTCGGGGGCATCTAATACATAAGTAAACAGTACTATAAATAAATAGGACCATAGCCAATCTGTGAGCGAGGGATAATGACACTGAATCCTCCTTCAAGGACATCTTGGGGGCGCGTGGATTGATGTGGTTGCTGGCTAACTGACCCATCCTCTCCTCAAGCTCCCAGCTTTCTTGATTCCTCGCAGGCCGTGTCATTACCTCTGTTGTGGCGTTCGCTTTGTTGTGGTCATGTCAAAGAGGCTGGATATAGGTGATATACTGTAGGTGATCTTTTTTTACATGATATCTTGGACCCACCAACATCTTTTAAATTATACATTTATAATACAAAAAAATTGGGGGGAAAGCAATAATGTTATTCTGCACCTTTATTTATTATAATTTTTGTTTATTATCTTTTTCCTCCTTCTTTTTTTCCATTTTTCTCCCCTCCTAATGTTAGTCGTTATGCCAATTCTTAATCCCCTTCCTGGTCATTGCGCACTCTACCCCCTACCATCGGTCTGGGAGGGCGGAGACTATCACATGTGTGTGTACCCAGCCCACCGCTTCTTTTCACCTGGCAGCGCGGACTCTCACTGAGAGAGTGTAACGTGTGGAAGGTCACACTACCTCTCTTAGATCCTTCCCTCGCTGTGCAGGCGCCCCGACCGAACTGTAGGAGTCGCTGTCCACAACGACCCAGACCCACCCACCGGCTTCCCTCCCGCTGACTCTGCCAATCGAGCCAGTATGATGGCTGGCCAAGCCGGAAGCAACGCTGACAGCTGGATTCGATACCAGTGTCTCTTGCGTTGGTGACGAGCGCCTTGTCCGCTGCGCCACCCAGCCGCACCTATTCTGCACCTTTCTAAACGCTCTGTGGATGTATTATTATTATTATTATTTTTTTAGCGTTTATCGCTTTTTACTACTGGGCAGTCCAGTAGAGAGAGAGAGGAGGAACGGGAGACAGAGTGGGGGGAAGACATTCGGCAAATAACGACGGGTCCGGGAATCGAACCCGGGTCGGCCGTGCCGCGACTCAGCGCGTTATGTGGTTCGCCACTGAGGCGCCCATATTATTATTTTTAAAGTATTACTCTACATAAACATTGTATCTATAGCAAGTGGTGGGGCTGATCTCGGACAACGACGAGAAGGCCTACCGGGAGGAGGTTGAGGTACTGGAACGCTGGTGCCAGGCCAACAGCCTGCTCCTGAACATTGGTAAAACCAAGGAGCTGATCGTGGATTTTAGGAGAAGACAGCAGGGGACACACACACCACTGAGGATAAACGGGGCTACCGTGGACAGGGTGAGCAGCTTCAAGTACCTTGGGGTCCACATCTCAGAGGATCTGACATGGACAACACACATAGACTCAGTAGTAAAAAAAAGCAGCGCCTCTACCACCTGAGACAGTTAAGGAAGTTCAGAGTATCTGGGAAGATACTCCAGTCCTTCTACTCCGGAGCTGTAGAGAGCATCTTGACTGGAAACATCACTGCCTGGTATGGAAACAGCACGGCACAGGACAAGAAGGCCCTACAGAGAGTGGTGCGCTCAGCCGAGCGTACCACGGGTATTGCACTACCACCCCTGCAGGTCCTATATAACAAGAGGTGCAAATCCAGAGCCTGCAGAATAATGAAAAACCCTCAACACCCCAACAACAGCCTGTTCAAGCTGTTGCGGTCAGGCAAACGCCTGCGAACACCAGCAACTAGGACAGAGAGACTTCGACTCAGCTTCTTCCCCCAGGCCATCAGAGCCTTGAACACTGAACTCTCCACACACAAGCACACATGACCACACACAACAACAACAACACACACACAATGTACACGCTCACACACTAGCAGCCACTTTAACATGAGCACACACACACTCATGCTGCACACACTCACACTTATGGTCACTTTACAAAAGGAAAGGTCACTTTAAGAATATTATAGTATAACTTGAGATTGTATAATATAGCATTGTATAGCAGTGTAGTGTACATAAAGACCCAGTGCCTCATCCGTAGCTAACAGTGTATTGCACTATCACAGGACCTAGCATGTCCTACCATGCTCTGTAAAAACTCATGTACATATACCGATATGCCCTACTTTGATTACTGGTATTATTGCACAATGTCGTTCTATTGGATTCTTATTATATTCTTATTATTATTGTACTATGCACAATCGTTGCGGGCAAGACCCCCCGCATTTCATTGTATACTTGTATGCCGTGACAAATAAAACTCTTGACTTGACTTGATAAGAAAAAGTTAGTTAATTCTGTAACTAGGTTACCTACTTAAGTATGCTTTCTCTCTCGCTGTTTCTCCGATGTGCATCATCCTGTTCTCATACACACGCATACGCACATGCACACGCACATGCACACACACACACACACACACAACTGGAACATTGGCCTGTGCATCACATCTGTAGTGGGAGGAATTGTGGGACTATCTGGACTAAGATGCAAGATATTCAATCAATAATCATTATGGCCTCATCCAGGATTCATCTGTCCATCAGTTCATATGTCAGCTGTGCTGTCCAGCCATCACACGCCTTTCAACTGCATCTCCATCATCCATGTCATCTGCATTGGTCACAGTCTTGCATAGAGAATTTAAACTCTTACAGTAATTCTTTCAATCTTATACTAATGGTTTATTTCTGTTGTTTTCAAATTCCGTCGACTACATGATACATGATACACAGCATAAATATTCATATCATCTGTCCATCCCAGATCAAAATGTTTAATGTTGCATCACAGAAAACCAGGTCTAGACACAATGACAAAAACGATCATGTTTCCATGACAACCACACGGAAGATCTGTGATCATAGGACCAACACTATAGGAGCAGAATTCAGTTTGGACCACGCAGGCATGTTGGTGCTGTAGAAGGTCTTATGACAGCTATGAGTTGTTCATATCAGTTCAGTCACTAAACCTCTAGGCTATAAGGGTCTCCCTAAAAGCCTGGCATCTCGTGTTAGCCCCATACAGAGCCTTCTAAAAACATTATAAGGCTCTGGCCCCATAGAAATAGAATAATGTAACCTAACCCAAACCCATTATTCTATAACTATGGCCCGCCCCTTACTTTAACCTCATTGGACGTCACACCCCACCTTAACCACCCATTGGACATGATACATGAGATACTTGGTTTTTAGGGAATCCCTATAGGCTATAAACCATGGGTTGTCTAAATTACCACAAGATTAGACATGGGGACCAAAATATGTACTGCTGCGAGCATATGAACTAGGGATGTTCAATATTGGCTTTTTTACTGATATCCGTTATACCGATATTGTCCAACTCTTAATTTCCGATACCAACCGATGCGGCTGAGATAAATGTTTTGCAAAATTCAAAATATCTCATGTTTTCAGCAGTGAGGAGGAGGAGCCATGGAATGTTTGTTTCTTACAATGTGCATATTCAGTTCTACTTTGCTATAGATGAAAATGAGTGGACTGCAGCGGGAGTGCCTTCCTAATACCTGACGGATACAGGATAGACGTGTGTTACAGTGATTGTGATACTCAGGAACCTAAATTTGTTATGGTTTGACACCGACCCCAAACGCACGACACAAGAGAGTAGGAATTCAGAGTTGCCAAAAACAAGGGCTTGTTTATTGAGACTAAATAATGAGCACAGAATAGGCAAGTCAAACAAGACAGGTACACAAGCAAGGGGGAAAATGTTCTGTTGCTCTGCAGCTTCTCCCGTGGTGGTAGTAGGGGGTAGCAGATGCTGACGTCTGAGCCGCTCTGCAGACTTCTCTCGGCAGAATCTCCGAAGTGTTGCGGGACCGAGAGAGAGAGAGAGGGAGCGAGTCAACAAGGGTGCAGGTGGAACGAGCAGGAGAACAGGAGAGGTGACTTGTACCCAAATACAAAAGTTATCCAAGTGAACTAATCTTCGTGTAAATACACACAGTGAGCAAAGTTCCAAAACACAATCCCAAGTGAATATCTTCGTGTAAATACACACAGTGAGCACTGTTCCAAAACACAATCCCAAGTGAATATCTTCGGTGCAAAAATAGACACAGAGAGTGAAGTCCAAAAAACAATCCAATGTGAATAATATCTTCGGTGTGAAACAACACACAGTGGGAGATGTAAAGTCCCAAAAATTATCCCAGTGAGAACAACAAAAAGGCGATCGCTGGGTGAGTGACTGTCTGATAAAAAAGGTGGTAATCTTCAGTGTTATAGAAACACACGAAAACGGAATTTGATCAAGACAGTCAGTAAAAAACTCACCCAGACGTAGTGCGTAATGGTGCTGGAACAGCAGCGGAGCGAGCGCGTCGCCACGGGGAAAAGGTGTCCAAGAGGAAGGCTTCTTGGAATATCCTGGAGGTAAAGCACAGAGAGCAAACAGCAGCAGCAGCAGGAACGGAGAATGCAAACAGAGAAATATCAAAACGATCCAACAAAACTAGAGTGGAGAAGCGGGGTATAAATAATACGGGATTGATTGATTGACAAGCAGTGACAGCTGGGGAATGTGATTGAAAAGCGTGCGGACGGGAGAGAACCAATCAACGACGTCTCTGACGACGTCACTGGGAAGAAGCGTGTGAATGGGGGAATTGAAATGATTAACAGAAACAAATGAAAACAGAGCGAGGTGGTTTAAAGGAACAGAACGAGTGAGTGAGCAAGGACAGAAACCTCACAAAATTAATATGAAGTTATGTTTATGTGTGGTCTTCTGAATGGTTCTGTGTGTTTCTCTCCATATAGTAAGAAGCTATACTCTCAGAGTGAAGATGATGAAGAGACTCTCCCGTCAGAGGCTCAGAGCATGGAGCCAGTTCAGCCTCTACGGCACTGATGATGCGTGAGTGGACACATTATGCACACAAACATACATTACACACACACACACACAAACAAATACACACAGACATACATTACACACACAGACATTACACACACACACAAACATACATACATTACACACACAAACACTACATTACACCAGGCGCGGCTGGTTTGATTGATTGATTGATTGATTGATTGATTGATTGATTGATTGATTGATTGATTGATTGAAAACTTTATTAACAGATTGCAGAATGGGTACAGTACAGTACAGCTCAATACATACAATTGTTAAGGGGATGCAGACCAGAGAAAGACTTTCATCTTGTTTACATCAGGGTCCCCCATTTTCAATTCATCATAACATATATGACATACACGACATACAGATAGTCAGTACTGCTACATCTATACATTTATGACATACCACACAAAAGTGAAAGACGGCTGGCTTGACCGCAGTGGAATACTGCTCCGTCCAGTTATCAGCTTTCGCATGGAAGTTTTGCATGTTTTATGTGAGAAGACGCAATTGTGGGACTTGACTTTTGACAACCATGCACAGAGTTGACGGACCTATAGCCCTAGAATGACAAATATTATACAACGGCATGCAAATTTCTCGATTCTGATTGGCTGAAACAGTCATTTTACACGTGTTTATTGCGAACAGTCCACGCTGGCTGGTCCTAGGACCCGCCCACAACCGAATCACTTCACATCACTCCGCCGGATCACAAGAGGACGGACAATAATCTTTACAAATGGATATGTTGATAGCGACTAAACGACTAAATATCAAGCGATTCTGTCACAGCGAATGTCTTAGTCCTTTAAACAATGTTGGATGATGTAATTGATGGGTCTTGAACAGGGGTGCAGTGCTGGGCAAACGCGGTCAAACGACGTTTGGGCTTCGTCACTGAGGCCGAAGTGCGCGCATCCTATTATTATGCAAAGTCTAGGTGATAAGTGCCGCGTATACCCCGGCCCCGGCCGCTGGCTCAGTCTCCACCCACCCCCCCACACACACCCCCACACACACACACACACACACACACACACACACACACACACACACACACACACTCAGTGGCGGACTCAGGCTGTTTGAAGGGCAGGGGCGAAAATAAAAAAGGGCACCTACAGCACAACATGGGACCCCATCAGTAAGCAAAAAGCTATGATGCGTCATGTATGATGAAATAGTCTTCATCCGATTAACATTAGAATAACATAGACAATCCAGATTAATAGTATAACCACACCTCTATGATAAAAACACACAGGGAACAATACACCTTTAACATTTTTATTTCATAAAACAGTTTAACAGTTAAAGTTAATTCGAGTGCCGTTGAGCTTCTTACTTTCTCTCTCCTCCCCTTCTCTCCTCATGTCCTCTCCTCCTGTACTCCCCCTCTCCTCTCATTCTCTCCTCCTGTCCTCTCCTCCCCTTCTATCCTCCTATACTCCCCTACAAAATTACAAACATCTCAAAACAAACTGGTCAGACTACTGCTTGACCTTACTCCTAGAACCCACCTCACCCCTGCCCACTTTGACAACCTAGGATGGCTTAGAGTAGACGACAGAGTACAGCAACTTGCAATGGGCCTGGTCTACAAGATACACTACACGACCAAGGTACCCATGTACATGTCAAAATACTTCCCAAAGGTCAGTGAATACCACGATCACAACACCAGAGGGAGCTCCACAAATCATGTTAAACCCAGATTCGGCTCAAACAAGGCACTAAACACGTTTCGCAATTATGCCACATCAATGTGGAACGCCCTACCCAAAGCTGTAAAGGAATGTGAATCACTACCCACTTTCAAAAACACTCTCAAAAAACACCTAAGGGAGACTGCAACTCGAAACTGGCCCCTGTAAATGTCCGAACACAACCCCCTCCAATGTACAGTAAATTACCAAGTATGGTCTTGTCAATATTTCAATGTACAGTTTTGTTTGTACAGTTGTCAACAACAAAGCAGTCGGGGCAAGCCGAAAACGGTGGAAAGTGTGGTTATTTGAAGTTTGGATTTCTTTTTTTCACAACTGAGGGGTAGATTCAATTTTTAGAGACTAAAGTACAGAAAAAAGGTACCGTTGGGTACCGGTATCAATTCACAGGTACCGGTACCGTATCGGTTCAAATGTGAACAGTACCCATCCCTACTGAACACACAACTGCAGGGCAAGGGCATTTTTGCTCATGAAATGCATAGCCATGTGAAAGCCTTCATGACAAAGTTGCAATTAATTTCAAGGCAACTAGGCAGCAACAATCTCAAACACATGAAAACCCTGAAAGAAGTCAAACCATCAGCTGATCACCGGCACAGGTACTCATCCATGTTGGGAGCACTGCATGATGAATTTTCAAGGCGTTTTCAAGATTTCAAAAAGGTTGAGGATGAAATGCAGCTGGTTTCCTCTCCCTTTACCTGCAGTGTTGAGAGTGCACCCACTGATGTTCAGCTTGAACTCATTGACCTGCAGTCTGATTCACTACTGAAAGAGCACTTTAAGTCAGCATCACTGCTAGAGTTCTACTCTGCTTTCAAGGAGGAGAACTTTCCAAACATGAGGAGACATGCTCAGAAGATGTTGGTTCTCTTTGGATCCACCTATATGTGAACAGACATTCTCAGTCATGACGTTTACCAAGTCCAGGTACAGATCCTCTCTCACTGATGAACATCTGGCAGCTGTGCTTCGCATCTCCACCTCAGACATGCAACCTGACTTTGATGGACTTGTTAAAGCTCAACAGAGACTGGATTTATCACACTGAATGAAAAAAAAAAAAGAGCTGAAGAACACTAAAATGTGGAAATATAACAAGTGAAATGGGACACTTGATCTTTTTTTTTCTTTTTTTTGCACAGTTCTGAAAACATTAAATGCATTAATAGGCATGTAAAGTAAAAAAAGGCTACTGGGACACTTTTCTTTACACAGTTCAGTGACATGTCTTGTTTATTTTGGCTATAAGATGATGTGATGTCTTTAGAAAGCTAAGAAAATCCTTGTTTCAATAGTATATGAAACTCAAAATAATAACTTTATTTGTATAGCACTTTTTCATACATGCCCTTTGTTATTAATGTTTGACATTTTCTTTATCATTTTGGAAATAAATTCTATTTGAATAAATGATATTTTTGAAAGCTAACCTCACCTTTTAATTGCCAAATAATAACATACACTCTTACCAGGGGTCAAAACAAGGCCATTTACTGCTTTTTATATAGAAATAAAATGTATATTATGCATAATTGAGTTTGGAATTTTGGCCCGGCCCTCCAACGTATTTTCAGTTGCTCATTCGGCCCCCCGGGAAAAATAATTGCCCACCCCTGGTCTATCTGTATGTCATGTATGTCATATATGTTACGATGAATTGAAAATGGGGGACCCTGATGTAAACAAGACGAAAGTCTTTCTCTGGTCTGCATCCCCTTAACAATTGTATGTATTGAGCTGTACTGTACTGTACCCATTCTTCAATCTGTTAATAAAGTTTCTCTCCTCCTGTCCACTCCTTCTCTCCTGCTGTCCACTCCTTCTCTCCTCCTGTCCACTCCTTCTCTCCTCCTGTCCACTCCTTCTCTCCTGTCCACTCCTTCTCTCCTCCTGTCCACTCCTTCTCTCCTCCTGTCCTCTCCTCTCCTTCTCTCCTCCTGTCCTTTACTCTCCTTCTCTCATCCTGTCCTCTCCTCCTGTCCTCTCCTTCTCTTCCTCTCTTTCTCTCCCTCCCCCTCCCCATCTTCAGAATAGAGCAACAAAACTCAACAACAAAACTCAACAAATCTATCAGAGTGGTGGTCTATGCTGTGCTTCTGAACATGGGCTGGATCAGTGGGATATTTTAATGGCAACAGGAGAGCATTCAAGTTATTTGTTGTTGTGTCACCATCATCTCTCTCCATAGCATTATCAGCATTCTCTCTTTCCTCCACTTCTTCATAGTTTCTCTCCATACAATCATCTGCATTTTCTCCTTCCTCCACTTCTTCACCATTTCCTGTGTGAATATCTCCATCTTCATTGTCTGTACTGTCTTTATCTAAGGTGGAGCAAATAATATTAGTTTTATAATAGTAATATAATTGTACTGTATATAATATTTGTACTGTAGCCTACAATGTTCTATTATAAAATAATATGTCATATAGCACTACCACTAGCCTTCTTGCCTTGATTGGAATAAAAACGGTCTATGGTTGGTCAATTTAAATGTTTAAGACACATTTTTCTGTCCAAAATAAGCATTATTGACCATGTTAGCACCAGATTCTCAGTTATAATCCAAACTATGGCTCTGTGAGACAAGCAGCTTGTACATGTAGCTAGTAGTGAGGACTTACAAATACATAGGCTACCTGTATCCTTATCTCCTCCCTTACTATTATTGCTTTGGACCCAATTCTTCAAGGAGAAGCTGCGTCTCGCAGCATTTCTCAGATGCTTTTTAACATTCTTCCGATTTCTCTCTCTCCTTGGCATTCTGTAATCATAGAATATAGGCCAATGCTAAACCCACTTTTAAGTTTACTACCACTCTTAAATTAACTTTAAAAAGCAATCCACACTGAACTTTAAAGTGCTATGGGTATATTTTGTGCAAACTATCCTAAAGTAATGTGTACATTTTATTTCTAAATTGAGAACACAGGTTAGCATTATAGCATATAATCAGCTAAGCAAGGTACCTGTTTAGTTAGCTAGCTACAGTAGTAATAAAGCTAGCCTACACTAGCCTAGGCTAAAACATACTGCCATCAATAAAAACACTTGCAGTGTAGGCCTACATACATTAGTATTTAGTAATGCATAATTGGTAAAACAAACTCAATCTTTGCAACTTCAAAGAAAGCTTGCTGTATTACCTACCTACCTCACACAGCAGTAGGATGCAGGGTTACAGCCATCTGGCATCTGAACATTCAAGAGGGGGTGTGTCTAAAACTTAACCCTCCAGTCACCCTTGTCGCAATTCTCTGCAAATAGCCCTTTTTTCATGTGTGTTTGTGGATAGCGTTGGCTATATTTTATGTATATGCCAGGAAAGTATCTCAGTATCACATCTTTGACTCACGTTACAATAATCCATATTTAATTTTTTTTTCAAAAATCACTAAGCGTGTGGCATAAAATGGTCACGCCATCCACTAGGGCTGGGCAATTAATCGAAATAAAACCGCGATCTCGATTCATAGACCTATGCAATCTCATTTCTAAATTATGAAGATATTTTTTATTAAAAAAGATTAAAAAAAGTTAAGTGTTAACTAAAAGTTAACTTTTTTAAATGATGACGATTCTGACTTGAGTTATTTTGTATGTTACAATAGACTTTTAAGTTTAAACCAAGCACTTTCATATATGTTATGTTTAAGTTTAAGTCAAGCACTTTGATATGTTATGTTGTCTGTTTAAGAAAGAGTGCAATTAATTATTTGATTGAAAAAATAAGAATCGTGTGAGAGAATCGTGATCTCAATTCTTAGAGAGAAAAATCGTGATTCACATTTGAGCAAGAATCGCCCAGCCCTACAGTACCATCCACCCTAGTTGCAGAAATGAACAGGTTAATGCATGCGTGCGTGCGTGTGTGTGTCTGGCTTTGACCCCAGCCTGGCTGACTATTCTGCCCAGAGACCCAGATGCAGGTGCAGATGCAAGTTTCAAGTTTGTTTATTTGTTTATGCACCTGAAGTGAAACAAAACCCCCCACACTAAGCACTCCCTGGGCCATGCTCTAGGGCAGGGGTCAGCAACCTTTACTATCAAAAGAGCCATTAAAAGAACTATCAAAAGAGCCCCCCCCCCCCCCCTCCCACAAACTAAAATTCATCTGGAGCCGCAAAACCAATTTACCCTTAAAATGAAGATAACAGTGTATAACGTTTTATATATAGTTATCCCCAAGCATACCCCATATTTAGCATAAATGTTCACGTTTAACCATTAGAGGGGCACCAATAGGGCATGTCCTCTAATTTTCTCCACTCAAAAGGGCACTTTTGCGTGACATTATTTAACCGTCGGGGCACATGGTCAAGTTTAGACCATTGGAAGGGCACCAATGGGCACGTCCTCTAATTTCTTTCACTCAAAAGGGCACTTTTGCGTGATATTATTTAACCGTGGGGTACATGGTCAAGTTTAGACCATTGGAAGAGCACCAATAGGGCACACCTTCTAATTTTTCGCCACTCAAAAGGGCACTTTAGCGCGCATTTTTCAACCGTGGGGGCACCAATAGGGCACATCCTCTCATTTCTTTCACTCAAAAGGGCACTTAAGTGCGCGTTTTTCAACCGTGGGGGCACCAATACACATCGTCTAATTTCTTTCACTCAAAAGGGCACTTAAGCGCGCGTTTTTCAACTGTGGGGGCACAAATAGGGCACATCCTCTAATTTCTTTCACTCAAAAGGGCACTTAAGCGCGCGTTTTTCGACCGTAGGGGCATGAAGTAGATTCCCAAGCTAATACGGTTCTGCTCTGTACCAGAACCGGGAGCTGATGTACTCTGCGTTGTGTTTCAATAACTCTAAGGCTCTGGGAACTACTTATTAACTTCTCAGCGGTGCAGGCAGAAGAAAATCAGGAGGAAAAGGTTATATAACAACAGCTGTTTTAATCAAAGTTAAGCGTGTATACAAATTACAATAAAGAATGCTATAATTGTGATCAAAGACACTATGCCGTCTTGATCACAACCAGACTAATATTACAGTAGATAAAGAATGATAGTTGTTGATGAGCTTTGTTCTCTGGCTGAATGAACAAAGTATAGTTCTGTTTTCCCTCCAAAAGCGATGTCCTTTGTCCTTCCTTTGTCCTGCTGCCCTGCCCGCCTTGGTGTGTAGAGATGGTAGGTGTCGTTCCTGGTGAGTTGGGTTTTCAGAGTGTCTCTCGTTCCCACACCCAGATCTTTTAACCAAGGCCTAGCGTCCCTTTGTGATGACATCATAAGGCTGTGGTTATCCAATCACAGCCTCTCTACGTTTGAATGCAAACCGGAGCTGTCCTTACTCAGACAACCATATATACTTTCATTTGTTTAATTCAAGGTGCAACCATCATCTAACAATCTACCTAATACATTGCATTTATTCATTTCCTAATATCTATTTTTGATTACCATTAATTACATGAACCCAGAGATATCATATTTAAACACATTACTTGTACACATTCTGTTATTTTTAAGACTAGTTTCACCTTAAGTGAAACTAACCTTCTTTACCACAAAGTCGGCTGACTTTCAATAATTTGCTACCAAGTCTAATCATTCTGTTAGCTTACATCAATATTTTATACCGTTTTAGTATATCTTCAAAATTATTACCACAATGTAAACAGGCCTAATTATTCTTTCATATCAAAACTAATCTAAATGGGTTATCAGACCTTTGAAAATGTACTTAGTTTTTAGGGTACCAGGTGGCCACATCTGTGTCTCCTAAAAGGAGACACATATGTTTATTTAGGGCTTCCTGTCCTTTGTTCTTACCACCCCCTAAGGGGAAGTAAGTTACCTTCCTGATTAGCCACCGAACCATTGTTCCTTCAGCTGCCACTAGCTGCCACTATATGCAAATGACCTCCTGGAGTGAACCCAAGGTCTTGGTAAACACACACACTCTATGAAACTATATTTGATTGCCAATGGTTCCAGAACCCCCGTTATGATGATCTATGTTCAAAATCTACCACAGGCACCAATAGGGCACATCCTCTAATTTCTTTCACTCAAAAGGGCACTTAAGCGCGCGTTTTTCAACCGTGGGGGCACCAATAGGGCACATCCTCTAATTTCTTTCACTCAAAAGGGCACTTAAGCGCGCGTTTTTCAACCGTGGGGGCACCAATAGGGCACATCCTCTAATTTCTTTCACTCAAAAGGGCACTTTAGCGCACGTTTTTCAACCGTGGGGGCACCAATAGGGCACATCCTCTAATTTCTTTCACTCAAAAGGGCACTTAAGCGCGCATTTTTCGACCGTGGAGGCACCAGGGGGGCCCCCCCCTGAGTCCGCCAGTGCACACACTCCTGTCTGCAACGCGGGGGATAGTCAGACTGAGAGAGAGCTGGGTGCTGCGCTGTTCTAAGTGAGCATGGCCTATTGAGTTGATTGATTGATTGATTGATTGCTAATTTTATTACTGTACGCTTGGTTTCCAACTGGTTAAGTTTAGGCCCTCTACAGTAGGTTTAAAAAAATAAATAAAAAATAGGGCGAAGAAAACGTTTTTTTCCTATAGGGCAAAGAAAACGTTTTAATTTGTTTTACCTACTTTCCATAGAAGCATCTAAGAATGAAGTTCTATAGAAAGTAGGTCTGCATCCCCTTAACAATTGTGTGTATTGAGCCGTACTGTATTGTACCCATTCTGCATCTGGTAATAAAATTTTCAATCAATCATTCCAATAATACACAGTTGGATGTGTTAGTTGGTTGGATGCACTTCAAGCTGCTTCCACATGAGGCAACTTCTCTCAATCATTCCAATAATACACAGTTGGATGTGTTAGTTGGTTGGATGCACTTCCGATCTGCTTCCACATGGAGGCAAATTGTCTTTTTTGTAGTTGTGGGAACTACTTTTTCTGGCGGATGGTTTTTTCAATAAATCTTCGATTAATGTGTGTGTATTGTATAGCAATAAGGTTGGATGAATGTGGCAGTTGTATAAAAGCTTTACACCACTTGCAGTCGTGATTTGTGAACAATAAACCATGCCTAGGGGGGTCTAACAACCCCTAGGCATGGTTTATTGTTCACAAACCACTCCTGCGCGTGATGTAATGCTTAAATAATCCATTCTTTTTTGGAGTCCTTCAGCATTTTCATTTGTCGCGCTCTGTGTGAACTAATTAATTGCTGCGACTGGCGGTCAGCTCTTGTCATAGAATCAAAATCCTTTGAAAGTTCTGGCAGAAAATGTTTATTTTGTAAAATATCTGCTTATGCCTATCTTTTCCACAAGATTCACACGGACCACATTCTGTGTACGTTAACGGGGTTTTCCTCTCACTGGGCAAGCCTGTAGCAGCCATGAACCTGCAGCGTGTGTTATTGGATTGATTGATTGATTGATTGAAAATTTTATTAATGTCCGCCTTGTTTCGAACTGGTTATGCTTAGGCCCTCTTTCGAAGTCGGTTATGCTTAGAGTTTATCTTTAGAGCAGGGCGATAGACCACCAGCCCTTATTCCAAACTCTAAGCATAATCGACTTCGAAAGAGGGTGACTTCGAAAGAGGGCCTAAGCATAACCAGTTCGAAACAAGGCGGACATTAATAAAATGTTCAATCAATCAATCAATCAATCAATCCAATAACACACGCTCACTTAAAACAGTGCAGGTTCGTGGCTGCTACAGGCTTGCCCAGTGAGAGGATTCTCCGGCGCTGCAGCTGGACCCAATTGAGGCTGTGGGCAGAACAGGTGTCACAAATTAGACCATTACTACCTGCTTCTCATTAAGGCAGAGCACGAGGTACAAAAACAGGTGTCGTCACAAATTAGACAATTACTACCTGCTTTTCACAAAGGCAGAACACGGAGGTCTCTCTGCTTTTACTTTTTTTAAAGAAGAACCTATTTGGTGAGTGACAACTGTGTTTCTTGTAATGTTGTCTCAAGAATTATGTTTTTGTGTTGCCAAGTTATGACAAAATAAGAAATCGCCAAAATGGACTACGACACGCACATCCTATAATGCTTGATAAAAAAAAGTGGCAGAGTTGGAAGAGCGATATCCGCACAACCATTTCGTACATCATAATTGCTTGAAGGGGAATAGAATCAATTTGACAACTCGTGGATTAGCCTTTTCGGATGTGCTGTTTAATTTCCATTTCAGTGTTACCTTTAGAATGATTTTAAGTCTTTGTGTCGCTAAGGTTATGATACTACCATGTTAAAGTCATTGTAACAATTGTACCCTGTTTGAAACTGCTTATGGGTATTTACATATCTATGTTTGGTGGTGACTAAAGAATTCAAATGCCTAGCTGGCAGACCCCCTCGTTAAAATCTAGAGATGGTTCAGCCTGGTTTGCAGGGGTGTAAAGTACTTTGTTACAATACTTGAGTACTGTTTTGGGGAATTTGTACTTTACTCAAGAAGTATTAGGTTTGTGTACTTGTACTTTTACTCAATTACATTTCAGAGAAACACTTTACTCATTTAAAATGCAGACCTACAAAGTACAAATCTCGCAGGTCCAACTATTTTAATGAGTATTTGTTTCTCTGGCTGAACTAACGTTATTTATTTAAAAACAGCCAATCAAATCTCCATCAATGGAAAATGAACCCGCCCACATTGGCTGTCGAATCTACGTTCCATTACTTGTAAATCGTGTTGGGAGGACAATTGCCCTCTTTACTGTCTGGATATGATGAAACACCCATATTGATTCACACTGATGCACTTTGTTTTAATTTCTGATCCAGACTATGCAGACTCCTCTACTAGCTTATAGACTGGTAGGCCTACTGCCTGTGATCTCATCCACTCGTATCTGGACGTCTATTCTTTGCCCGTCTATCTAATTTGCTGACACAGCTGTCGGAGGCTGTACCCTCTCTATCTCTCTATGACTCTGGCTGTACCGTGCTCATTTTTAACCCATAAGGACCCACGGTGACACAGGTGTCACATGTTCTGGACATTTTCATATAAAGCTTTATCCTGGTGGGTCATGTGAAAGATCGAGTAGCCTCCAGCTGCAACGCGGAGTGAGCCCCTCACTAGACTCTGTGGCAGGCGCGCGCTGATTGGCGGAGAGTACGGAAGTTAGCGCTAGCGTCACTCCACATTGGGCCTAGCCCCTCCCCCTTGACCAAGCTCGGTGTGTATCTCGGGCGTACTGGGCCAATTATTTAAAAACCCATGCTGATTGGTGCTTGTGCAAGACTAGAACACAGGGATCTTTGCTTAACCTCCTGCTATTAGAAGAATAGACAGTCAGGAAAAGTACATTTACAAGTAGAAACTTTTTTACTTTTACTTACTCAAGTGTTTTTAGCCAGATACTCTGACTTTTACTTGAAGTATAATTTCTGGGTACTTTTTACACTCCTGCTGGTTTGTCACAAACCTGGAGTCCTTAGTACAAAAACCACTGACACCAGGTAAGGGGTTCGGTTCTTTAGATGCTGGGAAGCAGAAAATGTGGTCGCATTTGTGTAAGTCGATGGGCATGACTTAATATAATGACGAAATATTGACGAAATATTTTTTTATTTCAGTGTCACAGTATGACCTCAATCTCCAAAATAAGATATGTAAAATAAAAAGAATACTAAATTCAAAAGAAATTAACATTTTTTATTTTAAGTAATGGGGAGCCACAGCAGAGTGGCTAAGAGCTGCATGCGGTTTCGGAGCTGCAGGTGTCTGGCCCCTGTTCTAGCTAATACAACTGGAAGTAGTGTAAAGTGTGGCTGTTGACTTTGACAGGATAGATGAGGCATTACTGAGATTCACGTGTTGCCAGGCAGCAAAGCAACACTGTCAGCAGTAGAGAGAGTTCTGTTTTAGTTGCTAATTTCCTCTCTACTTGACTAACTGGATCGTTGTCTTTCTTTCAGCGGTGAAGGATTGTCAGCCATGCCTATGCTACCTGTCGTACCCGAGACCCACAGTCATGTACTGGCAGAATTTGACTGCCTTGATCCTCTTATCTCTGCTCTCCGCTTGGACTCTGGCAGACTCAAGGTGGGGTTAATTCTCACACGTTCATAATGATCTAAGGCAGTCTTCCATCATACTTTATAGACCTGCAATCTCACTCACTCATTCAGTCAGTCAATCACCTTTGACTGGTGTTTAGAGAATCTGCCCCGATGCCTCTGACACTGGGTGTCCTTGTTTCTAGTTTGACTGGTAGTTGGCTTGTATAAATATTGAGGTAAGGTGCCAGGTTGTATAAGTAAACACAGTAAAATATCTGTGAACACTTCATTCTCCCTTATTGGCAGTGTTGTCAAGATAAGATATTCCTTATTCCTTGGGGAAATTCGGAGCGTCATAGCAGCATGGGGGAGGGGAGGTACAGGTATGGGCAGAAAGAAAATAATAATAAACAGCGTAAACAAAGGTGCAGATGAGGGTCTGTATGCCCTATCGTTTATGATTTACGTTACAATACATTGATAATAAAAACAATCTAATCTGAATATATATATTATGAGTAACAGTAAACACAAGTATACACAAGGTGTAGGTGAGGGTCTGTACCCTAACTGGCATGATCTACATCATACGTTGTAGTCCGTGCAGGTTTTGGTGGTTAAGAGTCAGACACACTTAATGGTCAAACATTCCTAATAGTTCTCAAGTTCCAAAAAACATTCCATCACTCCCCATTGTCTTTGTATTACATGATGGTGCCTCCTTGTCGTTTCGGTCTGCGTCAGAACAATGTGTAAAAGCTGCCGTGTGGTGCCGTGGGATCTTTCTCAAACCAATCACGTCTAGGACGCCACTCAAACCAATCTCGTCTAGGACGCCACTGAGCACAAAAAGCACCTTGCAAAATAGCGTCTTGGGAGAAATGCATGTCTCTTCATCAAAGTTTTCCATCATGAGAGCGTAGCTTGCTGCTAGCTACAGTAGCTGACAGGATTATCGTTATTCACCCTAAAGTCAGAGATTTTGAAAATGTTAAGCACTATGCTGATTTTGAAGTACGCACCGTAAACATCCTATTGAGTTTATGGATGGGCGTGAGTACTCGCTGTTTCAACTGAACTCAAGTAGTTTATGAGGGTGCTTGTCTTTCTTTGGTTACCACTCAGATCAGTTCAGGCATTTTTAAGTTGAGTCACACGGCAAACATCCAGCGCCGTTATCATGCTGTACTGAAGATCACTTTACTTGTGTGTTGCAGTGTACCTGCTTGGCGGTGTCCAGGAAGTGGCTTGCATTAGGAACATCAGCAGGAGGACTACACCTCATTCAGATGGAGGGCTGGAAACAACGACTCATCCTAACTCACAAGGTACAACCTAAGTGTTTAATTCTGAAATACTGTACTCGTTACCAGTGTTAATTTGGTCAACTAAAATGATGACGAAAGATGTTCGTCAACGAAGGTTTTTTTCATGACGACAACGAGACGTGACGTCACGTTATTGAAGACCGTGTGACGCTAACGAGACTAAATAGTTTATTAAATATCGTTGACCACAACTGAGGACACAAAAATGTAATTTACAAAAACCAGGACGAAATTTCTCTTCATGTATGTTGATATTGTTGACTAAAACAAGACGAGACAAAATAATTATAACTTTTCTTAATGCCATCGTCCCGAGTCAGAGCAGTGTGACGGGGAGCTCTGTATTAGCATTAGCTGAAGAGCTATTTGAAAAGCTAGTTTTAGCTTAACGTTACCTTGGCTAAAGTTGGGACTATTCATAATCCAGCTGCAGACCTGCAAGCAAAGTACAGCAAGTTGGCAAAGGAGTATTCCAAGGTATCACTTTTTCACCAGTAACGTTACATTGTTTGTATTTCCATCTAGCTTGTGTTAACTAGTGGCTAACCTAGCTCACGCTAATGTGGCTAACTGATCGACCTCTCGCACACAATTAGGAAGTACTTTATTAATCCCAAGGGAAATTCGGCATCACAGATCGCTCACAATAAACATTTGATTTAGATACAGTCAAAGATGAATTCTAAAATATACATTAAAATTGAATGTGTGATATAGGCATATTTTTCAACTGCCAGAACTGAGATTTCCCCCCTTGTTTTTCACCTTTCCCAGAGACTGAAGATGTCTGGCCGTGGGAAGAAAACAGTCATCCAGACCAAAACCTCGACCAGCCGTTCTAAAAGGGCAGGACTTCAGTTCCCCGTGGGCCGCATCCACAGACTGCTCAAGAAGGGCAACTACGCTCAGCGTGTGGGAAATGGCGCTGCCATTTACATGGCCGCCGTCTTAGAGTACCTGACCGCGGAGATCCTGGAGCTGGCTGGGAACGCGTGCCGGGACAACAAGAAGAAGCGCATCGGTCCCCGACACATCCTGTTGGCGGTGAAGAACGACGAGGAGCTCAACAGACTTTTGAGCGGGGTCACATTCTCCGAGGGCGGCGTGATTCCTAACATCCAAGCTGCCCTCCTCCCCAAGAAGACGAAAAAGGGCTCGAGGGAGAATGCTGATGATGATGATGATGACGCTTCAGCCAAAGGCGCCCAGTCTCAAGAGTTCTAGCCTAATGATGATAATTTTTTAAACTTTTACAATAAAATTGAGTTTTATATGCAGCTTTGCTTCCTCCCTAATGATTTAGCCGTGTCCCTTTTCCAAAATGCCTGGGTATAATTGTTAAATTGGTTAAAATATTAACTTTATTCAGTTATAGGCTACTCGTAGCCCCTTTCGTGACTGCTGATGCACGTCTTGCTGTGAGGCGTGCATCAGCAGTCACGAAAGGGGCTAGGCTACTTGTAATGCATAACATCTAATATTGTACATCCTCCCCATCGCTTAAAGTAGAATTACCCTCTGGATCTCTTGTAGGGAAAATTGCTTTACTACAGTGTAGAAGGAGCTCACAGCCAGCTCTGCCAATATCGTCTGGCCAGAGAGGCATTATAGACCACTGCACTTCCGTGTTACATGGAGCTTGTGGGGATAAAATGATGACGTTGATTAGAGCCTTGACGTAAGTGGTTGTAGCTACACGTCTAGGCTCTAATCAACATTAATTCACGCGCTACCTCCCCATGGATGTAGGATGAATGAAGCCTTTAAACATGAATTTGATTTACTTGATGTCACTTATTAGATACAGTTTACAATTTCTCTCAACAACTAAACGCATCACTTCAGTAATATGTCAGAGAATACACGTGGCAGCGCTGGTGGACGGGGGGCAGCACAGTTTGCGGCCACCCTGCCCCAAATAAAACGCACAATTACTCTGTAGTATTTATATATTTTATACCCAGTTTAATCACCTCTGCATTGTATGTTACTATTGCACTTTACTGTTACATTTGCACTCAGGATGTTGGATGTTGTATTGTACTTATTGTTACATGCTGTGTAATAAGTGTTTTCACGGCACGTCATCAAACCGGAAGTCGGCCATTTTGGAGATACTGAACCTAAACAACGCAACCAAACTCTCAACTGTTCCTGGTCATTGTTGCTCAAAATGGTCAATTATTGCCGTGTTTTTGGCTGTATCGGTCGGACCGGGAAAAGCATTTGGAGTACTTCAGATTGCCAAAAGCTATTACAAATCAGGGATAAGAGTGGAAAAACTGAGGCAAACACCCCCTCCTCTGTCATCGATGAGCTGATACTGTGCATCGCTCACCCATCCACACACCATCTGGTTGTAGGCATCCAAACCTTTGTAAGATACCTCTTAACCTGCGCCCCCAAAAGTGGCAATTTTAGTTTTCATTTTTGAGGACTGCATACTTTTTTTGCAAACCAAAACAACATACTTATAGCACATGCATGAGCCTGGTCTATTTTTTTGAAAGATGACATTCTGAAGTTCCAGAAAGAAAATTCACTTTTAGTGCTAATGAAATAGAGTAACATAGGTCTGAACTTGAGTTGTAGAAAAACTTGTTATTCTGTAGTAGTTAGTAGTCCAGAGGTAGTATTTCCCCAGAAGGTGGTATGGCTTAGATCCATAGCCTGAAGCCTTATGTAGTACATGTCCAAATTTCATAAAGATCCATTCAGAAATGAGTGATTAGGAGTGATTTTGGTAAACTGTGTACAAAAGAAAAACTCAGTTTTCTCAGACTTCAATTCATTCTGCTGTTTTTCTCTTCCTGTTTTCGCTCGTTAGTTTTTCACCTAGATCCATGATTCATACATCCCCAGGTGTGGTATCATTGGAAAGCCACACTCATTGGCTACAACCCTCCACAATCATTTTCAAGATTGCCAAATGATTGACGGAACTAGAGCCCCAAGAGTCGGGAGGGGTATTTTGCACAATACTGTGTACTTTGCACAAGCCTTAAATACCGGCATGTAACTCGAGAACCGCCGAACGGATTTTGTCGGATTTCGTTGCTATCGACAGGTAACAAATAATTAAATTCAATGTTTTATTACAAAATATGCACACCCGAGCCAGTAGGGGTCGCCAAAGTGCCGGTGGGCAAATCGTCCTATGTTAAGAGGTGTCTTCATCTGTGTATGGGCTTGGTGAAAAAACTAGGTAGTTCACAATGTCAGGATAGGCAATAGAAGGCAGAATTGTCGGGTTGTAACTCCAAAATGAAGGAGCCAGCTCGTACGGATCTTCACCACCTATTAGTCTAAATGTATCAGAATATTGCGCCCTTTCCTGCCGACTAAGTTCTTCTCTGTAGGTTCTAGCAGCTTTCCTGAACTTTTCAGTGGTTTAGACATCCTAAAAATCTACTTAAATCAAACATTCAGCGTGCAATCCATTCTGATGTTTAAATCCCAGTATCTCCACAATGTCCACGCATCCGGGTTACTGACCAAATAGTGACGTTGGTGCAAACACTATACATTTGAATCTAATCTCATTTTGAGGTCAGTCGCAATTTCATGTTACCTGTTGAATGGGTCAGCAGGGTGCAGATGCAATGCTGACCCTCTCGCTGTTTTGCACACGCCTTCTAAGGAGCTGGCGGGCATGTATGCAAATTCAGGTGTACGAGGACGTGCTAGTAAGAATGAGTGACGTTCTTCATTCATGGGAACCCAGCTGCGATGATTTTGGGCACTTACAGAAACAGGATTTTTGTACATTTGTTACTACAAACTTTTTACCAAGATAATTACAAAGGTACTTAGGAACATGTTCGAGAATGAGGACCAATGTTAGGAAGATGAGTATGTGTTGAAGGCAGAGGTTCTGTGTAGGATTGTTAGTAACTGTCTAACTGCATATATAACTGTTTACACTAGTAACTGTCTAACTGCATATATAACTGTTTACACTAGTAACTGTCTGACTGCATATATAACTGTTTCCACTAGAGGGCACTCTAGGCGGAGACACTCAGGAACACCGCCAGGTGGCGAGTATAAATAGTGGTGTCTCCTCCCCCTTCTTTCTCTTTCCCCCAGTCTCTCAGTGAGAGAAGACCTGTAGTGTTACTGCTCTGCCATGTGAATAATAAACCACGCCAGTTAAGGCTCAAGATAGAAACCATGCCTCTTGACCACATTATTGTCGCCCTATAGCCGAATTCTGTTAACAGTATGACTGGTCATAACAGGTGTTATTTTTAAACATACAGTATATTAGATTAATAAGCACAGAAAAGACACATCATTAAATGGAGCCCATCTTGAAATAATACTGGTGATGATGAAAATAAAAGTTTGTGAACTGAAAAAAGTTGGCAATATAACTACATGTTTGTGTATTTGGAGGCATGATATTACAGAATTAACTGAATATAACAGTTATGTGTGAGTTTTGATGTTATAACAGAATTTGACGTTGATGTTTTTCCAGTACAAATTACAATGTGATATGATTTGTATCTGTATCTTTTTATCTCGTCCTTTTTTTTTTTTTTTTTAAGGAAGTAGGGATCAGAGGACAGGCCCAACGAAAGGCAATCAAAGAACTTGCCACTGCAGCAGAACGGAGCAGTCACTGGTTGTGGCTGAAACGTAGAGACGCATCATGGGCTGCTAAATGAACACGTGGTGCCACTGTGCGACACACACCCAGGCCTGATCAGCCTGTGGTGGGCCAACCTCGGCAGAGGGTGTATTGTGATAAATGGCCGAAACACCCAATGAGGTCGGGGAACACAACTGAAGATGTGTCGTACTGGTGATCATCACGTGATCATTGCCAAATTCCACCCCACTCCAACCTCATTCAATTGTTGTGCTGAATATTTAGGGATCTTTAACAACTAGTCCTATTAAGAATCCTGATGTCTGGTGTCAAAACCAGTGACCGCTGCGAAAGGGCAGCTGACAACCTGGGAAAGACCTGGTGACGGCCTGAAGAGACAGCTGACAGGAGGGAACAGACCCCAACGGGGCTGGCACGGGTTAGCTCCCTGTGTTGGCAGGAGCCTTTCACTACACAGTGATTTGGATCCACCCAACTATGGCTACGAAAAGTTTAAAACGAAAAACACCCCTTGAGTCTGCGAGAGCGGGGGCGGAAGATGACTCACCGGCGGACCACACGGTAACAGACCCTGGAACGGAAACGACAACGAATCAAATGATCAGCACAGTAGTTGACGGAGTAACCGCACTGGCAGGACACAAGCTACAAAGCTGCATCTGTGGCTGGAAAAAGATAACATCAGAGAGGGGTCTCAAGATCCACCAGGGCAGGAAAAAGTGCCTGAGAGAGCTTAGCGAGGGGCCTCGCATTGACCACTACTTCCTCAGAGGTAGGCCAAATCAGTCGAGTGAAGCCCAGCGGCAGGATATTCACCACAGTCCACAGGGTATCAGAACCCCAGACGAAGCTCAATCAGGCACAGATCCACCAACGGACATGAGTCCAGAGCCCATCCAGCCACAGACAGCAGTAGAGAGGAAGATGAACGGACGAAAGCCTCAAATCTTGTGGCCTAAATCCTGCCAGAAAAAGGAGTGGGAAACCACCGACACAGACCTTATCCATATTCTACAAGGTCTGAAAGGGTGCGTGGAAAGAAAGCTGGACAAGATTGGAGAAATTATTTACAGCTATGGAGCAGAGAGATTTGGGGTGAAAAGTCAGAACCTTAGGACACAGAAGGAACCATCAGCTCATCTCAAGTCCAGGAGACAACAAGAGATTGAAAGACTTGTGAAAGAAAGAAGGTGCCTGAGAAAGCAGTGGAAGAAGGCCACAGAAGTGGAAAGGAAAGGACTTGAGGCTCTACATGGGGACATCAAGCAGCGTCTTGCAACACTGCGAAGAGCAGAATGCTTGAGAAAGCAACACAAGAAGAAAGAGCGAATGAGGACCACCTTCTACAGAGATCCCTACAAGTTTGTCAAAGATCTCTTTGTCAAGGAGAAAACTGGGACCCTCAAAGTACCCATAAGGGAACTAGAGGATCACCTGAGGAAGACCTACTCTGACAATCAGAGGCATGTGCCAGCCAGCATTCCGAATGACATGCCACCAATACAACCACCTGAGCACCAGCTGGAAACAAGGCCCCCCAAATGGAGCGAAGTTGAGAGCACAGTAAAGCGGGCAAGAACAGCCTCAGCCCCTGGGCCCAACAGCGTTCCATATAAGCTCTATAAGAACACTCCGGGCGTCTTGAAGTACCTCTGGAAGCTAATGAAAGTGGCATGGGAAAAAGGAATTATACCAAAGGCATGGCGAAGGGCAGGAGGGATCCTGATTCCCAAAGAGAAGAACTCCTCAACCATCGACCAGTTCCGCCAGATCAGTCTTCTGAATGTGGAAGGAAAGATATTCTTCAGTGTTGTGGCCCAGAGGCTCTCAGTATTCTTGCAGAAGAACAACTTTGTCGACACCTCAGTGCAGAAGGCAGGGATAAGTGGTTTCTCAGGATGCCTGGAACACACAAGTGTCATCTGGCACCAGCTGCAGACGGCCAAGAAGGAGAAGAAAGACCTGCATGTGGTTTTCTTAGATCTTGCCAATGCCTTCGGATCAGTGCCTCATGAGATTTTGTGGACAGCGTTCAACTTCTTCCAAGTCCCAGAGGGCATCACAAGGCTGGTCAAAGCCTACTTCCAAGACCTCCAGTTTTGTGTTACAGCACAGGCCAGTACAACTGCCTGGCAGCACCTCGAGATAGGCATAATGGCGGGCTGCACCATCTCTCCACTGGCGTTTACCATGGCAATGGAGCTCATTATTCGAGCATCCCGATGGGTGGTTGGAGGGGAACGGTTGAAGAGCGGGCTGCGTCTTCCTCCAATCAGGGCGTACATGGATGACATGACGACAATAACAACAACAAAGGCATGCACCAAACGCCTGCTGGATAAACTCCAGGAAAACATCAAATGGGCACGAATGGAGATTAAACCAAGCAAATCCCGCAGTATCTCGATTGTCAAAGGCAAGCTCGCCAATGAGAGGTTCCACATTAACAACGAGCCAATACCAACTGTTCTGGAAAAGCCTATCAAAAGCCTTGGCCGCTGGTATAGCGCAGAACTCAAAGACTCGAAGCAGGTGGAACAACTCAGGCAGGATACAATCAGTGGCCTCAAGCAGATCAACAACACTGCTCTCCCTGGGAAGCTGAAGCTGTGGTGCTTTCAGTTTGGACTGCTGCCCCCCGTCTCATGTGGCCAATTGCCATCTATGAGGTCACTCTATCCCATGCCAATCGGCTGGAGAGACTGGTGAATGCACATGTGAGGAAGTGGCTTGGACTGCCGAGAGGCCTTAGCAGCATAGGCCTGTATGGCAACGGAGCCCTCTCCCTACCAATCTCAAGCCTGGTGGAGGAGTACAAATGTGCCAAATCAAGGCTGGAAATGACTCTCACAGAATCCCGGGATCCATTCGTCAGAGGTGCTGCTCCAACCCTAGCAACGGGGAGGAAATGGAAGCCATCTGCAGCAGTTGCAGTGGCAAAGACCGCCCTCAGACACCGGGATATAGTGGGGCATGTCCAACATGGCAGAGGGGGCCTTGGATTGGAAGCAACTACACCCACATGGCAAAAGGCTACTCCAACCGAACGGCGGCACATGGTGGTGGAGGAAGTGCGCCACCAGGAGGAAGCAGCCAGGTGTGCCAAGGCAGTCTCTCAAGCCCAGCAAGGCCGGTGAATGAAGTGGGAGGGCGTGGAGAGGAGGAAAATCACGTGGAACGAACTGTGGAGCATGGAGTCTAATAGGCTAAGCTTCATCATCAGAGCCACATATGATGTCCTGCCCTCACCAACCAACCTACATCTCTGGTATGGAGAGGACCCAGCCTGTCTCCAGTGTGCAGCCCCAGCAACCCTCAAACACATCTTAGTGGGTTGCAAGACCAGTCTAACTCAAGGAAGATACACCTGGCGCCATAACCAGGTACTGAAGTGCTTGGCTGCCGAACTTGAGAACAAGAGAGTAACCACCAACGCCATGCCTCTAAATGCCCAAACTACCTTCCCACGGAAAACAACCTTCATCCGGGAAGGGGAGAAACGGCGGACCAAGCCGTCACCTCCGAACTCAGGCCCACTGAACGCAGCCCGGGATTGGGAAATGCGGGTAGACCTCAGCCAGAGGCTTACCTTCCCATCTGAAATTGCAGTGACCAACCTGCGCCCAGACCTGGTCCTCTGGTCCAAATCTTGCCGGCGTATCTTCATCGTTGAGCTGACGGTCCCATGGGAGGAAGCCATCGATGAGGCATTTGAACGGAAGAGGCTGCGATATGACAACTTAGCAGCTGAAGCAGAGGGGCGGGGCTGGAACGTGAAGGTGTGGCCGGTGGAGTTGGGCTGCAGAGGCTTTGTAGCCAGATCCACCACAAGGCTCCTGAAGGAAGTAGGGATCAGAGGACAGGCCCAACGAAAGGCAATCAAATAACTTGCCACTGCAGCAGAACGGAGCAGTCACTGGTTGTGGCTGAAACGTAGAGACGTATCATGGGCTGCTAAATGAACACGTGGTGCCACTGTGCGACACACACCCAGGCCTGATCAGCCTGTGGTGGGCCAACCTCGGCAGAGGGTGTATTGTGATAAATGGCCGAAACACCCAATGAGGTCGGGGAACACAACTGAAGATGTGTCGTACTGGTGATCATCACGTGATCATTGCCAAACTCCACCCCACTCCAACCTCATTCAATTGTTGTGCTGAATATTTAGGGATCTTTAACAACTAGTCCTATTAAGAATCCTTAAAATGGCCATGGAACTATTTCATTCAAAATGTATGTATTTTATTTGACTTTTTTATTACCACTGCAATGATTCTTTTGATTAACTTAAAATAATGTATATATTGTGGACGGCGGTATAGTAAAAATCCATACCTTTGCATGGATGGTAAACCCTCATATTCGGTATACCTTCCAGCCCTAAAAGTAATGTTATTCAGTAATTGACTATTCACTTCACTGTGCCCTCACCCTTCTGTCAGATTACTTATAGCTGATTTCAGACAAATGATCACAGAAAAAAAATATATATTAGAAGAAATTAAACAATAAAATGTTAATTAATTACACATTATGACTTTTCAGTTGGTGGGTTTTATTTTCTTGAACTTCACTCATAATTTGTTATCTGTCAGATATGTTCTTCCAAACTCTAGTGTTAAACAATCAAGCACAGGCACACACACAGGTATGCACAGCACACAAAGATCAGCTCTTCTAAACTAAGAAAAAATCTACACCTACTGTACTACTACACCTGTTCCTCTTTATGTTAAAACTATAGTGTTCTTTACTACACCTGTTCCTCTTTATGTTAAAACTACCCTAGTGTTCTTTACTACACCTGTTCCTCTCATGTTAAAACTACCATGGTGTTATTTACACCTGTTCCTCTCATGTTAAAACTACCAGTGTTCTTTACTACACCTGTTCCTCGTTATGTTAAAACTACCCTAGTGTTCTTTACTACACCTGTTCCTCTCATGTTAAAACTACCCCAGTGTTCTTTACTACACCTGTTCCTCTCATGTTAAAACTACCATAGTGTTCTTTACTACACCTGTTCCTCTCATGTTAAAACTACCCTATAGTGTTCTTTACTACACCTGTTCCTCTCATGTTAAAACTATAGTGTTCTTTACTACACATGTTCCTCGTTATGTTAAAACTACCCTAGTGTTCTTTACTACACCTGTTCCTCTTTATGTTAAAACGACCCTAGTGTTCTTTACTACACCTGTTCCTCTCATGTTAAAACTATAGTGCTCCTTACTACACATGTTCCATGTTATGTTAAAATAATATAACTGCTCCGTCCAGTTATCAGCTTTCGCATGGAAGTTTTGCATGTTTTATGTGAGAAGACGCAATTGTGGGACTTGACTTTTGACAACCCTGCACAGAGTTGACGGACCTATAGCCCTAGAATGACTAATAATAATCCATTCTTTTTTGGAGTCCTTCAGCATTTTCATTTGTCGCGCTCTGTGTGAACTAATTAATTGCTGCGACTGGCGGTCAGCTCTTGTCATAGAATCAAAATCCTTTGAAAGTTCTGGCAGAAAATGTTTATTTTGTAAAATATCTGCTTATGCCTATCTTTTCCACAAGATTCACACGGACCACATTCTGTGTACGTTAACGGGGTTTTCCTCTCACTGGGCAAGCCTGTAGCAGCCATGAACCTGCACTGTTTTAAGTGAGCGTGTGTTATTGGATTGATTGATTGATTGACATTTTTATTAATGTCCGCCTTGTTTCGAACTGGTTATGCTTAGGCCCTCTTTCGAAGTCGGTTATGCTTAGAGTTTATCTTTAGAGCAGGGCGATAGACCACCAGCCCTTATTCCAAACTCTAAGCATAATCGACTTCGAAAGAGGGTGACTTTCGAAAGAGGGCCTAAGCATAACCAGTTCGAAACAAGGCGGACATTAATAAAATGTTCAATCAATCAATCAATCAATCAATCAATCAATCAATCAATCAATCAATCAATCCAATAACACACGATCACTTAAAACAGTGCAGGTTCGTGGCTGCTACAGGCTTGCCCAGTGAGAGGATTCTCCGGCGCTGCAGCTGGACCCAATTGAGGCTGTGGGCAGAACAGGTGTCACAAATTAGACCATTACTACCTGCTTCTCATTAAGGCAGAGCACGAGGTACAAAAACAGGTGTCGTCACAAATTAGACAATTACTACCTGCTTTTCACAAAGGCAGAACACGGAGGTCTCTCTGCTTTTACTTTTTTTAAAGAAGAACCTATTTGGTGAGTGACAACTGTGTTTCTTGTAATGTTGTCTCAAGAATTATGTTTTTGTGTTGCCAAGTTATGACAAAATAAGAAATCGCCAAAATGGACTACGACACGCACATCCTATAATGCTTGATAAAAAAAAGTGGCAGAGTTGGAAGAGCGATATCCGCACAACCATTTCGTACATCATAATTGCTTGAAGGGGAATAGAATCAATTTGACAACTCGTGGATTAGCCTTTTCGGATGTGCTGTTTAATTTCCATTTCAGTGTTACCTTTAGAATGATTTTAAGTCTTTGTGTCGCTAAGGTTATGATACTGCCATGTTAAAGTCATTGTAACAATTGTACCCTGTTTGAAACTGCTTATGGGTATTTACATATCTATGTTTGGTGGTGACTAAAGAATTCAAATGCCTAGCTGGCAGACCCCCTCGTTAAAATCTAGAGATGGTTCAGCCTGGTTTGCAGGGGTGTAAAGTACTTTGTTACAATACTTAAGTACTGTTTTGGGGAATTTGTACTTTACTCAAGAAGTATTAGGTTTGTGTACTTTTACTCAATTACATTTCAGAGAAACACTTTACTCATTTAAAATGCAGACCTACAAAGTACAAATCTCGCAGGTCCAACTATTTTAATGAGTATTTGTTTCTCTGGCTGAACTAACGTTATTTATTTAAAAACAGCCGATCAAATCTCCATCAATGGAAAATGAACCCGCCCACATTGGCTGTCGAATCTACGTTCCATTACTTGTAAATCGCGTTGGGAGGACAATTGCCCTCTTTACTGTCTGGATATGATGAAACACCCATATTGATTCACACTGATGCACTTTGTTTTAATTTCTGATCCAGACTATGCAGACTCCTCTACTAGCTTATAGACTGGTAGGCCTACTGCCTGTGATCTCATCCACTCATATCTGGACGTCTATTCTTTGCCCCTCTATCTAATTTGCTGACACAGCTGTCGGAGGCTGTACCCTCTCTATCTCTCTATGACTCTGGCTGTACCGTGCTCATTTTTAACCCATAAGGACCCACGGTGACACAGGTGTCACATGTACTTTACATGTTCTGGACATTTTCATATAAAGCTTTATCCTGGTGGGTCATGTGAAAGATCGAGTAGCCTCCAGCTGCAACACCGAGTGAGCCCCTCACTAGACTCTGTGGCAGGCGCGCGCTGATTGGCGGAGAGTACGGAAGTTAGCGCTAGCGTCACTCCACATTGGGCCTAGCCCCTTCCCCTTGACCAAGCTCGGTGTGTATCTCTGGCGTGCTGGGCCAATTATTTAAAAACCCATGCTGATTGGTGCTTGTGCAAGACTAGAACACAGGGATCTTTGATTAAACTCCTGCTATTAGAAGAATAGACAGTCAGGAAAAGTACATTTACAAGTAGAAACTTTTTTACTTTTACTTACTCGAGTGTTTTTAGCCAGATACTCTGACTTTTACTTGAGTAAAATTTAGACTGTACCCATACTTTCACTTAAGTATAATTTCTGGGTACTTTTTACACTCCTGCTGGTTTGTCACAAACCTGGAGTCCTTAGTACAAAAACCACTGACACCAGGTAAGAGGTTCGGTTCTTTAGATGCTGGAAGCAGAAAATGTGGTCGCATTTGTGTAAGTCGATGGGCATGACTTAATATAATGGAAGTACTTTATTAATCCCAAGGGAAATTCGGCACCACAGATTGCTCACAATAAACATTTGATTTAGATACAGTCAAAGATGAATTCTAAAATATACAGTAAAATTGAATGTGTGATATAGGCATATTTTTCAACTGCCAGAACTGAGATTTCCCCCCTTGTTTTTCACCTTTCCCAGAGACTGAAGATGTCTGGCCGTGGGAAGAAAACAGTCATCCAGACCAAAACCTCGACCAGCCGTTCTAAAAGGGCAGGACTTCAGTTCCCCGTGGGCCGCATCCACAGACTGCTCAAGAAGGGCAACTACGCTCAGCGTGTGGGAAATGGCGCTGCCATTTACATGGCCGCCGTCTTAGAGTACCTGACCGCGGAGATCCTGGAGCTGGCTGGGAACGCCTGCCGGGACAACAAGAAGAAGCGCGTCGGTCCCCGACACATCCTGTTGGCGGTGAAGAACGACGAGGAGCTCAACAGACTTTTGAGCGGGGTCACATTCTCCGAGGGCGGCGTGATTCCTAACATCCAAGCTGCCCTCCTCCCCAAGAAGACGAAAAAGGGCTCGAGGGAGAATGCTGATGATGATGATGACGCTTCAGCCAAAGGCGCCCAGTCTCAAGAGTTCTAGCCTAATGATGATAATTTTTTAAACTTTTACAATAAAATTGGGTTTTATATGCAGCTTTGCTTCCTCCCTAATGATTTAGCCGTGTCCCTTTTCCAAAATGCCTGGGTATAATTGTTAAATTGGTTAAAATATTAACTTTATTCAGTTATAGGCTACTCGTAGCCCCTTTCGTGACTGCTGATGCACGCCTTGCTGTGAGGCGTGCATCAGCAGTCACGAAAGGGGCTAGGCTATTTGTAATACATAACATCTAATATTGTACATCCTCCCCATCGCTTAAAGTAGAATTACCCTCTGGATCTCTTGTAGGGAAAATTGCTTTACTACAGTGTAGAAGGAGCTCACAGCCAGCTCTGCCAATATCGTCCGGCCAGAGAGGCATTATAGACCACTGCACTTACGTGTTACATGGAGCTTGTGGGGATAAAATGATGACGTTGATTAGAGCCTTGACGTAAGTGGTTGTAGCTACACGTCTAGGCTCTAATCAACATTAATTCACGCGCTACCTCCCCATGGATGTAGGATGAATGAAGCCTTTAAACATTAATTTGATTTACTTGATGTCACTTATTAGATACAGTTTACAATTTCTCAACAACTAAACGCATCACTTCAGTAATATGTCAGAGAATACACGTGGCAGCGCTGGTGGACGGGGGGCAGCACAGTTTGCAGCCACCCTGCCCCAAATAAAACGCACAATTACTCTGTAGTATTTATATATTTTATACCCAGTTTAATCACCTCTGCATTGTATGTTACTATTGCACTTTACTGTTACATTTCCTCTCATGTTAAAACTACCATGGTGTTATTTACACCTGTTCCTCTCGTTAAAACTACCAGTGTTCTTTACTACACCTGTTCCTCGTTATGTTAAAACTACCCTAGTGTTCTTTACTACACCTGTTCCTCTCATGTTAAAACTACCCCAGTGTTCTTTACTACAACTGTTCCTCTCATGTTAAAACTACCATAGTGTTCTTTACTACACCTGTTCCTCATGTTAAAACTACCCTATAGTGTTTGTAACTGAGGGGTTACAAAACCCTGACTGTATTAAAGATTGTGATAGATTAAACCACTGCTAGTTATGTACTTAGTATTACTTGCCAGACAGTACAACTAATTATGGCAGACACTCATAATAACACGGCACGGTGACAAAGAAATATCATTGAGGGTATTTATTATTATGCAGCAAATGGTACAGATATGAGAATTAAGGTCGCGCTTGTATGGCGAAGAATATGCATAAGTCAGTCAGTAGCAAAAGTCAGTGGGAATAGAATAATTCCTACGATGGGGTACTAGGCTAACGCCGCCTGGCGTAGGATGGCAATTATAGGGGGAAACGCTGGTACCGCTGGAGACGAGGGGTTTCCTCCCAGAGATGTAAGCTCTGGAGGAGAGAAGAATGTTCGGATACTCAGTCTGATCAATTGAAGAAGGGGGTTCACGTACAGAATCCAGTCCTTGTAATCCAAAGCTCAGCCACAAGCAATAACTGTAATCCAATTGCACGATAGCAATGATGATAGCCAGCTAGCCTCGGTCCACGAAGCCAGCCCGAAGTAGGTCCTCACGGTGGTTAAATCCAAACGACAGTGGGTATTAACAATGCTCTTCTCCAAGGGTAGTACGTTCCACAATCACTATAATCCAACCAATACTGGTTCTGCAATCGCCGCCGTCGGTTCCAATATGCACATGTCCAGTAGGTTCTCCGACTAGGCCCTCCTCGTGTACTGGCACCAATGTATTTAGTCCACACACACTGGCTAAGGTTCCACTAGCTAAACGAACGAACTGCTGGGTAATGCTGCACACGAACGAACTGCTGTTGGCACGATACACAATAAATTAACGACTCTTTACTTCACATTAAGCTAAGTCGAACTTGACGTTACTGCATTAAATCTGACACTTTTACTATTCACTTCGCACGTGGTTCTCAACGCTCTGTTAGACGAACTGCTTCTCACTACATTAGACTCACACTGAACTGTCACACTCCTGCTATTCGCACCTGCCACGATATATATACTTAAGTGGCTTTCTAGTGCCAAACATAACCACTTGCCCGGAATCAATGCGCTGCCAAGGGCATGTCCCGACTTGCCCAGACTCGCCCTTGAACCTGTCTGAGGACGAGACTGCCTGGCGCTGCCGTCAGGAGCATTATCCCATAAGGAAAGTGAATATTACTAGGATTTACACGCAGGCTTAAAGGGATATAACCTGTATATATAAATAATATACAAGGTCTATAAAACAATAAATGTAGATTCTCAGCTTTTAATCTGGCCCTTCACAACAGCCGCCTCCTAATTAGTCCGCACCTAATTAGTTAAGGGAGACAGATTAATAGTCCAGTCAACTGCTCAATATTTGTTGTGAGGAGTAGGGCAATCTACAAAGTCAGTGGGTCATGGTCGTCATCAGGGAAGTCAGGGAGCTTCGGCAACTATCAGCTTCGCCACGGGTCGGGTGTAAGTCCGCCCTTGGACTATGACTTCTGCCGCTCTGACCTTCCCATCGGCACCAGTAATCACTCTGCTTACGCGGCCGGCCGGCCACGTAGCTCGGGGTAGTGACTGGTCTATGATCATAACAACTGTGTCCACCTTCAGGTTGTCCCTGTCCTTTACCCACTTCTGACGGGCTGGAAGGGATGACAGGTAGCTTAGGAGGAAGCGGGCCCAAGACTGGTCGATCTGTGCTTGGTTGTGTCTCCACGTCCTCCGTCCGTTCCTCTTGTTCTTTCGGTACACCGTCTGAGGAGGGGCCGGGTCCGGCCGCCCCATCAAGAGGTAGCTTGGGGTACTGGGTTCGAGGTCAGCTACGTCGCTTGGCGTGCAGCTGAGGGGGGTGGAGTTCGGAACTCCCTCTTCTTGAGCCCACTGTTCTCTCACAGGCCTCTCGTCTAATGTCAATAGCCTCTCAACGGGCTGTACGAGAGAGTGGCCTGTGTCACTCACCTTTGTGTAAAGGCAGCGTGTGGACGTTGGTTGGCTGGAAGGCCCGGAGAGCGGGCCTTGGAGCGTCCAGCCCAGGCGGGTCTTGACCGCGACTGGGCATCCTTTGGGTCCGATGTGGGCCGCCTCGATTGGGACAATGAGGTCCGCGTGGTCTGAGCCTATGAGCAGGGTCGGTGTGGCGCCATCGATGAGCGGTATAGGTAGTCTGCGTAGGTGTGCGTACTTTGCCATCAGCTGTGGGATGGGGTAGTTGTAGCTTGACAGACCTATGTCATGGCTTGTAAATGCCTTAGTGATGCTGTACCGCTTCTCGGGCTGCTTGACCGCTGCTATTGTGAATGAGACGTTTTCGCCCTTTATGGTCTTTAGGTCTTGCTGAATAGTACGGATTGTCATTGTTTCTTTGGTACCCCGCAGGCCCAACTGGGCTGCGGCGGAAGCGAGGAGGAGAGTCTTTTCAGACCCATCGTCGAGGACGGCGTAAGTGTCCAGGACCTTGTCCTCGTAGCTCAGGAGCACTCTGACCACTTTGATGAGCACTCGGGGGCTCCCACTATACTTGGGGTCAATGTGGAGCACTCCTGTTGGTGGGTTGTCTTGTAGGGCTAGTCTTCGCATGTTATCCTCGCACAGGAATCGGCGGTGACCGGCTTCTGGGGGGTCAGACGCAATCCACTGCTCCATTTCGGCGATGGTCAGTCTCGGGAACACGTCGCACTGTGCCAGCCAGTGTCCTCTGCGGCAGTAAGTACAGGCGATCTTCCATACCTCTTTGGCCGGGGGGTTGTGACCTGTCTGTGGTGACGCCGACTCGTGGTAGTACGAGTAGCACCGTGACTCCCAGTGTCTGCTGCAACAGTCAGGACACCAGGGGGGGGGGGGTTCAGGACTGGTTTGTGGTGACACCGCCTCGGCCTGGTACATCACCGTGACGGGCCTACTTTGGTTTCCTGGCGGACGCTTGTTGCTCTCATGCAGGACTTCTAGATGGGCGCCGTCACACTTGCCGCATCTTTTCTTCAGGCGGCACTCGGCTGCCATGTGGCCGCGCGCGCAGCGGAAGCAGCGGCGTTTGTCCTTAAGCCACTGACCTATTTCGGCGGTGGTTAGGTCTTTGAAGGCGTCGCACTGTGACAGCTGGTGTTCACTGTCACAGTACTGACAGACAGCCTTCCACTTCTCCTTGACGTGGGTGTTGTGGCTCGTCTGCCGTGACTCAGCCTCGGCTTGGTGCATCACGGTCACGGACCGGCGGTTGTCGTTGAACCTTCTCGGTCCATCTTTAGGGTCAGAGCCACCCCACACGAACGTGTCTAATCGTAGACTGCTGACCTCCCTGGCGAGGAAATCAGCCAGGTCTAGGAGGGATGGTTCTGGGCCGTGGGGGTCACAGTGGTCTTTCTGCCGCCGAAAACGCTCTTGACGGGCTGGAGGGAGCTTCTCCAGTATCCGCTCCACGTTAGAATTTGCATATAGTTCATATCTCCCCTTCTCCTTTTGTGACCCCAGCATCCCCACAAGGGATTGCACCTTGATAGAGAGGTCATCTAGGGCTCTATTGTCTTTGGCTGGGGGGAGGCGGTCGATATCTCGTATTTCTTGGATCACGTAATCCCATATGCGTCCATAGCGCGCGTCGAGGGCCACCAGAGCATCTGAGTAGGGGGTTCTTGAGTTCGAATATGCCAGCGCTATGTTATGCGCTCTGGGCACTTTAAGATGCTTGAGGAGGATGGCATATTTATAAGACTCGTCGTGTACATCGGACATTATAGTCTCTAAACACATGCGTAGTTCCGTGTACTGTGCTCTGTCCTCACGCGTAAAGTCTGGGAACGTCGGTGTTCCAAGGTAAGATGCCATGAATGGCTGGGACACCGATGCGCATAGGGGGAGAGGCCTCCTGGGCGAGTCTCCCTGTATGGGTGGTCGTGGGTTAGTGCTGGGTGGGTACCAGAGGCCGGGCCCCCAGGTGCTGCTCCTCGGTGCTGACTGTGTATTAAACTCACCCATGGGTTGGGTCGGGGGTTTGTAACGCAGTGGCTCGGGGCTGAGGTCGGGGCTGTACTGGGCCTCCTGGTCCAAAATAGGTTCGTGCTGGTGGGCTTGATGTCCTCCCTCGTCCTCCGCTAGGTCCTGGAGTCTCCTGGTTAGTTTCTCGGCGACGTAGGCGGGATCTTCCCGTTGGCTGGGTCCCGTATAGACCGGTCGGGGAGGGGGCTCGGCGACGTAGACAGGTTCTTCCTGTTGGCTGGGTCCCGTATAGACCGGTCGGGGAGGGGGCTCGGCGACGTAAGCAGGTTCTTCCTGCTGGCTGGGTCCCGTGTAGATTTGTCGGAGAGGGGAAGGTGCCCTCGACCCGTGTCGTGATGATCTCCGGGAGCTCCGGGTGGAGGAGTGGGGAGTCATCCTTTGGAGTAATTGCTCCATCATCTGCGCCTGCAGGCGGTCCCGCTCCATGTCACGCTGTGCATGGGCGGCGTCGCGCTGTGCATTGGCGGCGTCGCGCTGTGCATTGGCGCGTTCTCGCTGAATGTTTTCTTCAGCCTGGAGGCGCCTCTCTTCCAGTCTGATGGTCATCGCTGTGTCAGCCTGGAGGCGACTCTCTTCTAGTCGGATGCGTTCTCTTTCGCTCTGTTGTTGCGCTTGGAGACGTTCGCGCTCCACTGCAGACTGTTCGCGCACACTCTGCTCTTGCGCCTGGAGACGTTCTCTTTCCACTGCGGAATGTTCGCGCTCACTCTGTTGTTGCGCTTGGAGCCTTTCTCTTTCGACTGCAGAATGTTCGCGCTCACTCTGTTGTTGCGCTTGGAGCCTTTCTCTTTCGACTGCAGAATGTTCGCGCTCACTCTGTTGTTGCGCTTGGAGACGTTCTCTTTCGGTTGATGCAGTTAGTGTGGCGATCAAGGCTTGTGCTAGTCGCTGGTCAGCCTCGCTGGGGGATGACACTGATGGAGGTGATCGGGCGCTGACAGGACTTGGTGGGGACCTGTTCTCTTGGCGCGCTCCGAGGTCCATCTCTTGAGCGCTGCTTCTTGATTTCTCCCGCGCCCGAGGTCCATCTCTAAGACGCGGTACTCTTCTCTTGGGTGCGCGCCGAGGTCTATCTCGGGTGCGCGCTCTTGGGTCTCTTGCGTTCCGGGGTCTATCCCGGTGGCGCTTTCTTTATCCTTGGGCGCTCCGGGGTCTATCCCGGTGGCGCTGTCTTGGGGTATAGTCACGTCATGTCCCGCTTGTTCCCCCCGTGAGCTAAGTCAGTTTCGTTTGAACCCACTGGGGTCTCTACTGGTGGGGCCGACAAGTCGATAGGATTGGGCATGCTTAAGCTATCAGTTTTATCCGTGCTTAACGTCTTTTTAGATAAGCTAGGAGGTAAAACGAAAGCGTAGTCCTCCGGGTGTGGAGGGGGCTGACGTTTGCGCCTAGGGCGCTCTAGTTTGGGAGAGCCGTCTGGAGAGTGTCCGCCGCTGGCCATATCAATATTAATATGATATTAAGATTACTGATACCCTCCGGCTCGAAGGACCAATTGTAACTGAGGGGTTACAAAACCCTGACTGTATTAAAGATTGTGATAGATTAAACCACTGCTAGTTATGTACTTAGTATTACTTGCCAGACAGTACAACTAATTATGGCAGACACTCATAATAACACGGCACGGTGACAAAGAAATATCATTGAGGGTATTTATTATTATGCAGCAAATGGTACAGATATGAGAATTAAGGTCGCGCTTGTATGGCGAAGAATATGCATAAGTCAGTCAGTAGCAAAAGTCAGTGGGAATAGAATAATTCCTACGATGGGGTACTAGGCTAACGCCGCCTGGCGTAGGATGGCAATTATAGGGGGAAACGCTGGTACCGCTGGAGACAAGGGGTTTCCTCCCAGAGATGTAAGCTCTGGAGGAGAGAAGAATGTTCGGATACTCAGTCTGATCAATTGAAGAAGAAGGGGGTTCACGTACAGAATCCAGTCCTTGTAATCCAAAGCTCAGCCACAAGCAATAACTGTAATCCAATTGCACGATAGCAATGATGATAGCCAGCTAGCCTCGGTCCACGAAGCCAGCCCGAAGTAGGTCCTCACGGTGGTTAAATCCAAACGACAGTGGGTATTAACAATGCTCTTCTCCAAGGGTAGTACGTTCCACAATCACTATAATCCAACCAATACTGGTTCTGCAATCGCCGCCGTCGGTTCCAATATGCACATGTCCAGTAGGTTCTCCGACTAGGCCCTCCTCGTGTACTGGCACCAATGTATTTAGTCCACGCACACTGGCTAAGGTTCCACTAGCTAAACGAACGAACTGCTGGGTAATGCTGCACACGAACGAACTGCTGTTGGCACGATACACAATAAATTAACGACTCTTTACTTCACATTAAGCTAAGTCGAACTTGACGTTACTGCATTAAATCTGACACTTTTACTATTCACTTCGCACGTGGTTCTCAACGCTCTGTTAGACGAACTGCTTCTCACTACATTAGAATCACACTGAACTGTCACACTCCTGCTATTCGCACCTGCCACGATATATATACTTAAGTGGCTTTCTAGTGCCAAACCTAACCACTTGCCCGGAATCAATGCGCTGCCAAGGGCATGTCCCGACTTGCCCAGACTCGCCCTTGAACCTGTCTGAGGACGAGACTGCCTGGCGCTGCCGTCAGGAGCATTATCCCATAAGGAAAGTGAATATTACTAGGATTTACGCGCAGGCTTAAAGGGATATAACCTGTATATATAAATAATATACAAGGTCTATAAAACAATAAATGTAGATTCTCAGCTTTTAATCTGGCCCTTCACAACAGTGTTCTTTACTACACCTGTTCCTCTCATGTTAAAACTATAGTGTTCTTTACTACACATGTTCCTCGTTATGTTAAAACTACCCTAGTGTTCTTTACTACACCTGTTCCTCTTTATGTTAAAACGACCCTAGTGTTCTTTACTACACCTGTTCCTCTCATGTTAAAACTATAGTGTTCTTTACTACACATGTTCCTCGTTATGTTAAAACTACCCTAGTGTTCTTTTACTACACCTGTTCCTCTTTATGTTAAAACAACCCCCTGTTAAAAAGACTTTCATCTTGTTTACATCAGGGTCCCCCATTTTCAATTCATCATAACATATATGACATACACGACATACAGATAGTCAGTACTGCTACATCTATACATTTATGACATACCACACAAAAGTGAAAGACGGCTGGCTTGACCGCAGTGGAATACTGCTCCGTCCAGTTATCAGCTTTCGCATGGAAGTTTTGCATGTTTTATGTGGGAAGACGCAATTGTAGGACTTGACTTTTGACAACCCTGCACAGAGTTGACGGACCTATAGCCCTAGAATGACTAATAATAATCCATTCTTTTTTGGAGTCCTTCAGCATTTTCATTTGTCGCGCTCTGTGTGAACTAATTAATTGCTGCGACTGGCGGTCAGCTCTTGTCATAGAATCAAAATCCTTTGAAAGTTCTGGCAGAAAATGTTTATTTTGTAAAATATCTGCTTATGCCTATCTTTTCCACAAGATTCACACGGACCACATTCTGTGTACGTTAACAGGGTTTTCCTCCTCACTGGGCAAGCCTGTAGCAGCCATGAACCTGCACTGTTTTAAGTGAGCGTGTGTTATTGGATTGATTGATTGATTGACATTTTTATTAATGTCCGCCTTGTTTCGAACTGGTTATGCTTAGGCCCTCTTTCGAAGTCGGTTATGCTTAGAGTTTATCTTTAGAGCAGGGCGATAGACCACCAGCCCTTATTCCAAACTCTAAGCATAATCGACTTCGAAAGAGGGTGACTTCGAAAGAGGGCCTAAGCATAACCAGTTCGAAACAAGGCGGACATTAATAAAATGTTCAATCAATCAATCAATCAATCAATCCAATAACACACGCTCACTTAAAACAGTGCAGGTTCGTGGCTGCTACAGGCTTGCCCAGTGAGAGGATTCTCCGGCGCTGCAGCTGGACCCAATTGAGGCTGTGGGCAGAACAGGTGTCACAAATTAGACCATTACTACCTGCTTCTCATTAAGGCAGAGCACGAGGTACAAAAACAGGTGTTGTCACAAATTAGACAATTACTACCTGCTTTTCACAAAGGCAGAACACGGAGGTCTCTCTGCTTTTACTTTTTTTAAAGAAGAACCTATTTGGTGAGTGACAACTGTGTTTCTTGTAATGTTGTCTCAAGAATTATGTTTTTGTGTTGCCAAGTTATGACAAAATAAGAAATCGCCAAAATGGACTACGACACGCACATCCTATAATGCTTGATAAAAAAAAGTGTCTGGCAGAGTTGGAAGAGCGATATCCGCACAACCATTTCGTACATCATAATTGCTTGAAGGGGAATAGAATCAATTTGACAACTCGTGGATTAGCCTTTTCGGATGTGCCGTTTAATTTCCATTTCAGTGTTACCTTTAGAATGATTTTAAGTCTTTGTGTCGCTAAGGTTATGATACTGCCATGTTAAAGTCATTGTAACAATTGTACCCTGTTTGAAACTCCTTATGGGTATTTACATATCTGTTTGGTGGTGACTAAAGAATTCAAATGCCTAGCTGGCAGACCCCCTCGTTAAAATCTAGAGATGGTTCAGCCTGGTTTGCAGGGGTGTAAAGTACTTTGTTACAATACTTAAGTACTGTTTTGGGGAATTTGTACTTTACTCAAGAAGTATTAGGTTTGTGTACTTGTACTTTTACTCAATTACATTTCAGAGAAAAACAACTTTACTCATTTAAAATGCAGACCTACAAAGTACAAATCTCGCAGGTCTAACTATTTTAATGAGTATTTGTTTCTCTGGCTGAACTAACGTTATTTATTTATTTAAAAACAGCCGATCAAATCTCCATCAATGGAAAATGAACCCGCCCACATTGGCTGTCGAATCTACGTTCCATTACTTGTAAATCGCGTTGGGAGGACAATTGCCCTCTTTACTGTCTGGATATGATGAAACACCCATATTGATTCACACTGATGCACTTTGTTTTAATTTCTGATCCAGACTATGCAGACTCCTCTACTAGCTTATAGACTGGTAGGCCTACTGCCTGTGATCTCATCCACTCATATCTGGACGTCTATTCTTTGCCCCTCTATCTAATTTGCTGACACAGCTGTCGGAGGCTGTACCCTCTCTATCTCTCTATGACTCTGGCTGTACCGTGCTCATTTTTAACCCATAAGGACCCACGGTGACACAGGTGTCACATGTACTTTACATGTTCTGGACATTTTCATATAAAGCTTTATCCTGGTGGGTCATGTGAAAGATCGAGTAGCCTCCAGCTGCAACGCGGAGTGAGCCCCTCACTAGACTCTGTGGCAGGCGCGCGCTGATTGGCGGAGAGTACGGAAGTTAGCGCTAGCGTCACTCCACATTGGGCCTAGCCCCTTCCCCTTGACCAAGCTCGGTGTGTATCTCGGGCGTGCTGGGCCAATTATTTAAAAACCCATGCTGATTGGTGCTTGTGCAAGACTAGAACACAGGGATCTTTGATTAAACTCCTGCTATTAGAAGACTAGACAGTCAGGAAAAGTACATTTACAAGTAGAAACCTTTTTACTTTTACTTACTCGAGTGTTTTTACTGCCAGATACTCTGACTTTTACTTGAGTAAAATTGACGGTACCCATACTTTCACTTAAGTATAATTTCTGGGTACTTTTTACACTCCTGCTGGTTTGTCACAAACCTGGAGTCCTTAGTACAAAAACCACTGACACCAGGTAAGAGGTTTGGTTCTTTAGATGCTGGAAGCAGAAAATGTGGTCGCATATGTGTAAGTCGATGGGCATGACTTAATATAATGGAAGTACTTTATTAATCCCAAGGGAAATTCGGCACCACAGATCGCTCACAATAAACATTTGATTTAGATACAGTCAAAGATGAATTCTAAAATATACAGTAAAATTGAATGTGTGATATAGGCATATTTTTCATCTGCCAGAACTGAGATTTCCCCCCTTGTTTTTCACCTTTCCCAGAGACTGAAGATGTCTGGCCGTGGGAAGAAAACAGTCATCAAGACCAAAACCTCGACCAGCCGTTCTAAAAGGGCAGGACTTCAGTTCCCCGTGGGCCGCATCCACAGACTGCTCAAGAAGGGCAACTACGCTCAGCGTGTGGGAAATGGCGCTGCCATTTACATGGCCGCCGTCTTAGAGTACCTGACCGCGGAGATCCTGGAGCTGGCTGGGAACGCCTGCCGGGACAACAAGAAGAAGCGCATCGGTCCCCGACACATCCTGTTGGCGGTGAAGAACGACGAGGAGCTCAACAGACTTTTGAGCGGGGTCACATTCTCCGAGGGCGGCGTGATTCCTAACATCCAAGCTGCCCTCCTCCCCAAGAAGACGAAAAAGGGCTCGAGGGAGAATGCTGATGATGATGATGATGACGCTTCAGCCAAAGGCGCCCAGTCTCAAGAGTTCTAGCCTAATGATGATAATTTTTTTTAACTTTTACAATAAAATTGGGTTTTATATGCAGCTTTGCTTCCTCCCTAATGATTTAGCCGTGTCCCTTTTCCAAAATGCCTGGGTATAATTGTTAAATTGGTTAAAATATTAACTTTATTCAGTTATAGGCTACTCGTAGCCCCTTTCGTGACTGCTGATGCACGTCTTGCTGTGAGGCGTGCATCAGCAGTCACGAAAGGGGCTAGGCTACTTGTAATACATAACATCTAATATTGTACATCCTCCCCATCGCTTAAAGTAGAATTACCCTCTGGATCTCTTGTAGGGAAAATTGCTTTACTACAGTGTAGAAGGAGCTCACAGCCAGCTCTGCCAATATCGTCCGGCCAGAGAGGCATTATAGACCACTGCACTTCCGTGTTACATGGAGCTTGTGGGGATAAAATGATGACGTTGATTAGAGCCTTGACGTAAGTGGTTGTAGCTACATGTCTAGGCTCTAATCAACATTAATTCACGCGCTACCTCCCCATGGATGTAGGATGAATGAAGCCTTTAAACATGAATTTGATTTACTTGATGTCACTTATTAGATGCAGTTTACAATTTCTCTCAACAACTAAACGCATCACTTCAGTAATATGTCAGAGAATACACGTGGCAGCACAGTTTGCGGCCACCCTGCCCCAAATAAAATGCACAATTACTCTGTAGTATTTATATATTTTATACCCAGTTTAATCACCTCTGCATTGTATGTTACTATTGCACTTTACTGTTACATTTGCACTCAGGATGTTGTTGTTGGATGTTGTATTGTTACATGCTGTATAAGTGTTTTCACGGCACGTCATCAAACCGGAAGTCGGCCATTTTGGAGATACTGAACCTAAACAACGCAACCAAACTCAACTGTTCCTGGTCATTGTTGCCCAAAATGGTCAATTATTGCCGTGTTTTTGGCTGTACTATCGGTCGGACCGGGAAAAGCATTTGGAGTACTTCAGACTGCCAAAAGCTATTACAAATCAGGGATAAGAGTGGAAAAACTGAGGCAAACACCCCCTCCTCTGTCATCGATGAGCTGATACTGTGCATCGCTCACCCATCCACACACCATCTGGTTGTAGGCATCCAAACCTTTGTAAGATACCTCTTAACCTGCGCCCCCAAAAGTGGCAATTTTAGTTTTCATTTGAGGACTGCATACTTTTTTGCAAACCAAAACAACATACTTATAGCACATGCATGAGCCTGGTCTCTTTTTTTGAAAGATGACATTCTGAAGTTCCAGAAAGAAAATTCACTTTTAGTGCTAATGAAATAGAGTAACATAGGTCTGAACTTGAGTTGTAGAAAAACTTGTTATTCTGTAGTAGTTAGTAGTCCAGAGGTAGTATTTCCCCAGAAGGTGGTATGGCTTAGATCCATAGCCTGAAGCCTTATGTAGTACATGTCCAAATTTCATAAAGATCCATTCAGAAATTAGTGATTAGGAGTGATTTTGGTAAACTGTGTACAAAAGAAAAACTCAGTTTTCTCAGACTTCAATTAATTCTGCTGTTTTTCTCTTCCTGTTATCGCTCGTTAGTTTTTCACCTAGATCCATGATTCATACATCCCCAGGTGGGGTATCATTGGAAAGCCACACTCATTGGCTACAACCCTCCACAATCATTTTCAAGATTGCCAAATGATTGACGGAACTAGAGCCCCAAGAGTCGGGAGGGGTATTTTGCACAATACCGTGTACTTTGCACAAGCCTTAAATACCGGCATGTAACTCGAGAACCGCCGAACGGATTTTGTCGGATTTCGTTGCTATCGACAGGCAACAAATAATTAAATTCAATGTTGTATTACAAAATATGCACACCCGAGCCAGTAGGGGTCGCCAAAGTGCCGGTGGGCAAATCGTCCTATGTTAAGAGGTGTCTTCATCTGTGTATGGGCTTGGTGAAAAAACTAGGTAGTTCACAATGTCAGGATAGGCAATAGAAGGCAGAATTGTCGGGTTGTAACTCCAAAATGAAGGAGCCAGCTCGTACGGATCTTCACCACCTATTAGTCTAAATGTATCAGAATATTGCGCCCTTTCCTGCCGACTAAGTTCTTCTCTGTAGGTTCTAGCAGCTTTCCTGAACTTTTCAGTGGTTTAGACATCCTAAAAATCTACTTAAATCAAACATTCAGCGTGCAATCCATTCTGATGTTTAAATCCCAGTATCTCCACAATGTCCACGCATCCGGGTTACTGACCAAATAGTGATGTTGGTGCAAACACTATACATTTGAATCTAATCTCATTTTGAGGTCAGTCGCAATTTCATGTTACCTGTTGAATGGGTCAGCAGGGTGCAGATGCAATGCTGACCCTCTCGCTGTTTTGCACACGCCTTCTAAGGAGCTGGCGGGCATGTATGCAAATTCAGGTGTACGAGAACGTGCTAGTAAGAATGAGTGACGTTCTTCATTCATGGGAACCCAGCTGCGATGATTTTGGGCACTTACAGAAACAGGATTTTTGTACATTTGTTACTACAAACTTTTTACCAAGATAATTACAAAGGTACTTAGGAACATGTTCGAGAATGAGGACCAATGTTAGGAAGATGAGTATGTGTTGAAGGCAGAGGTTCTGTGTAGGATTGTTAGTAACTGTCTAACTGCATATATAACTGTTTACACTAGTAACTGTCTAACTGCATATATAACTGTTTACACTAGTAACTGTCTGACTGCATATATAACTGTTTCCACTAGAGGGCGCTCTAGGCGGAGACACTCAGGAACACCGCCAGGTGGCGAGTATAAATAGTGGTGTCTCCTCCCCCTTCTTTATCTTTCCCCCAGTCTCTCAGTGAGAGAAGACCTGTAGTGTTACTGCTCTGCCATGTGAATAATAAACCACGCCAGTTAAGGCTCAAGATAGAAACCATGCCTCTTGACCACATTATTGTCGCCCTATAGCCGAATTCTGTTAACAGTATGACTGGTCATAACAGGTGTTATTTTTAAACATACAGTATATTAGATTAATAAGCACAGAAAAGACACATCATTAAATGGAGCCCATCTTCAAATAATACTGGTGATGATGAAAATAAAAGTTTGTGAACTGAAAAAAGTTGGCAATATAACTACATGTTTGTGTATTTGGAGGCATGATATTACAGAATTAACTGAATATAACAGTTATGTGTGAGTTTTGATGTTATAACAGAATTTGACGTTGATGTTTTTCCAGTACAAATTACAATGTGATATGATTTGTATCTGTATCTTTTTATCTCGTCTTTATTTTTAAAATGGCCATGGAACTATTTCATTCAAAATGTATGTATTTTATTTGACTTTTTTATTACCACTGCAATGATTCTTTTGATTAACTTAAAATAATGTATATATTGTGGACGGCGGTATAGTAAAAATCCATACCTTTGCATGGATGGTAAACCCTCATATTCGGTATACCTTCCAGCCCTAAAAGTAATGTTATTCAGTAATTGACTATTCACTTCACTGTGCCCTCACCCTTCTGTCAGATTACTTATAGCTGATTTCAGACAAATGATCACAGAAAAAAAATATATATTAGAAGAAATTAAACAATAAAATGTTAATTAATTACACATTATGACTTTTCAGTGGGTTTTATTTTCTTGAATTTCACTCATAATTTGTTATCTGTCAGATATGTTCTTCCAAACTCTAGTGTTAAACAATCAAGCACAGGCACACACACAGGTCCGCACAGCACACAAAGATCAGCTCTTCTAAACTAAGAAAAAATCTACACCTACTGTACTACTACACCTGTTCCTCTTTATGTTAAAACTATAGTGTTCTTTACTACACCTGTTCCTCTTTATGTTAAAACTACCCTAGTGTTCTTTACTACACCTGTTCCTCTCATGTTAAAACTACCAGTGTTCTTTACTACACCTGTTCCTCGTTATGTTAAAACTACCAGTGTTCTTTACTACACCTGTTCCTCTCATGTTAAAACTACCCTATAGTGTTCTTTACTACACCTGTTCCTCTCATGTTAAAACTATAGTGTTCTTTACTACACATGTTCCTCTCATGTTAAAACTACCCTATAGTGTTATTTACTACACCTGTTCCTCTCATGTTAAAACTATAGTGTTCTTTACTACACATGTTCCTCTCATGTTAAAACTATAGTGTTCGTTACTACACATGTTCCTCGTTATGTTAAAACTACCCTAGTGTTCTTTACTACACCTGTTCCTCTTTATGTTAAAACTACCCAGTGTTCTTTACTACACCTGTTCCTCTCATGTTAAAACTATAGTGTTCTTTACTACACCTGTTCCTCTCATGTTAAAACTACCAGTGTTCTTTACTACACATGTTCCTCGTTATGTTAAAACTACCCTAGTGTTCTTTACTACACCTGTTCCTCTCATGTTAAAACTACCCAGTGTTCTTTACTACACCTGTTCCTCTCATGTTAAAACTACCAGTGTTCTTTACTACACATGTTCCTCGTTATGTTAAAACTACCCTAGTGTTCTTTACTACACCTGTTCCTCTCATGTTAATTCTTCTAGGTCGGCTTGAGAATCATGTTGGCATTCGGGGTCTCGCACTAGCTTGGTTTAAATCCTATCTAACCGATAGAACACACTGCGTGGTCTATAATGATTTAACATCTGAGACCCTCCCAGTGCAATGTGGTGTCCCACAAGGCTCTGTCCTGGGCCCTTTGCTATTTTCGATTTACATGCTACCCCTCGGCGATATCATACGCAAATTTGGCATAAACTTTCATTTTTACGCTGATGACACCCAATTATATATACCTATTAAGCCAAATGATTCCTCCCAACTACAAAACCTTGAGGCCTGCTTGCTTTCCGTCAAAAAATGGATGTCGCAAAACTTTCTACTCCTTAATGCAGATAAAACTGAGATGTTAATTGTTGGCCCCCCAAACCACAGAGGCCTGTTTCAGGACATCTCCCTCAACTTTGATACCTGTCATGTATCCCAGAGCTCCACCATAAAAAACCTCGGAGTCATTTTTGATTCCTCCCTCTCATTTAATGCACATATAAAAAATGTCACCAAAATTGCATTCTTCCATCTTCGTAATATCGCAAAAATACGCCCCATTTTAACTCTGGCTGATGCTGAAACCCTGATTCATGCTTTTGTCTCATCACGTCTGGACTACTGTAATGCACTTTTTTCAGGCCTACCTAATTCAAGCATAAAAAATCTTCAACTCGTGCAAAATGCGGCTGCACGGATACTAACTAGAACTAGAAAATTTGATCACATCACACCAGTTTTGTCCGCGCTACATTGGCTTCCTATCCAAGCCCGCTCTGACTTTAAAGTGCTACTCCTCACCTACAAAATTTTAAATGGGCTTGCACCGCTCTATCTATCCGATCTCATCTCCCGATACTCGCCCGCTCGTGCTCTGCGCTCACAAAATGCGGGGCTTCTATCGACCCCTAGGGTTAAAAAGAAATCCGCCGGCCACAGAGCCTTTGTCTACCGCGCTCCCTACCTGTGGAACAAATTACCTGCCGTCATCAGGGGCGCCTGCTCTGTCGAAGCTTTTAAATCCCTGCTTAAGACTCATCTTTTCTCTCTCTCCTTCAACCTACCTTGATCTCACCTGGTCGGGGACTGACCTTTAGATTAATCTGTGTAGTTTAGTTATGGTACAGGCTACTACATGGTACCACTGGGTAGTTTACTATAGGGTAGTTTAGTTAGGGTACAGGGTACTACATGGTACCACATAGCTCTACATGGCACTACATGGAACTACATGGCACTACGGGGTACTACATGGTACCACAAGGCACCACAGGGTACTACATGGCACTACAGGGTAGTACAGGATACTACGGGGTACTACATGGCACTATGGGGTACTATAGGATACTACATGGCACTACGGGGTACTACATGGCACTACAGGGTACTGCATGTCTGCTCCTTTGCAGCACCACAAACATGGGAACTCTCTAACTCTTCCTCCCCCCCCCATCTCCCTCCCCCCCCCCTCCCTCCCCCTTCTCTCTGAGTTCAAGTTCAAGTTCAAGTTCTTTAATAGTTGTCATACAGAAGTACAGAATACTTTCATACAAAATGCTTCTTACTGTTACGCTCCAGAGACTGTGCTAGACAAGATAGTATCAAATAACATAATAACATAATATAGCATGAATTTAGAAGAAGAAAATGAGGTCACAGTGTTCGGTATAGACATATGTACAATGTTCTGAGTTACCATATAATATACAATACACAATACTATGCAGTGTACTAATGTACAGTACTATCTAGTGCAAAGCAGAAATGGGATGAGGTACAATTTTAGGTACAATTTACAGTAAGGTACCCGTCTCCTGGCGCTGACTAAGGTGATGGATGCCTCGGGGTCTTGGCCAAGCTTGTAGTGACTGCTCTACATGCACCTCCGAGGCCTTGGATCAGTTATTCACCGCCGTCTGTCTGTGGTCCTGTCAACTGATTAACAGACTGTTAACAGATTAACAGTCAACGCGGTTTCATTGCTATAGTGTTCTTTACTACACCTGTTCCTCTCATGTTAAAACTATAGTGTTCTTTACTACACATGTTCCTCTCATGTTAAAACTACCCTATAGTGTTCTTTACTACACCTGTTCCTCTCATGTTAAAACTATAGTGTTCTTTACTACACATGTTCCTCTCATGTTAAAACTATAGTGTTCTTTACTACACATGTTCCTCGTTATGTTAAAACTACCACCCTAGTGTTCTTTACTACACCTGTTCCTCTTTATGTTAAAACTACCCAGTGTTCTTTACTACACCTGTTCCTCTCATGTTAAAACTATAGTGTTCTTTACTACACATGTTCCTCGTTATGTTAAAACTACCCTAGTGTTCTTTACTACACCTGTTCCTCCTTATGTTAAAACTACCAGTGTTCTTTACTACACCTGTTCCTCTCATGTTAAAACTACCCAGTGTTCTTTACTACACCTGTTCCTCTCATGTTAAAACTACCAGTGTTCTTTACACCTGTTCCTCTCATGTTAAAACTACCCTAGTGTTCTTTACTACACCTGTTCCTCTCATGTTAAAACTACCAGTGTTCTTTACACCTGTTCCTCTCATGTTAAAACTACCCTAGTGTTCTTTACTACACCTGTTCCTCTCATGTTAAAACTACCAGTGTTCTTTACACCTGTTCCTCTCATGTTAAAACTACCCTAGTGTTCTTTACTACACCTGTTCCTCATTATGTTAAAACTACCCTAGTGTTCTTTACTACACCTGTTCCTCATTATGTTAAAACTACCCTAGTGTTCTTTACTACACCTGTTCCTCATTATGTTAAAACTACCCTAGTGTTCTTTACTACACCTGTTCCTCTCATGTTAAAACTACCAGTGTTCTTTACACCTGTTCCTCTCATGTTAAAACTACCAGTGTTCTTTACACCTGTTCCTCATGTTAAAACTACCCTAGTGTTCTTTACTACACCTGTTCCCCTCATGTTAAAACTACCCTAGTGTTCCCCTCATGTTAAAACTGGAGGCGTGTTTTTGCGGACCTCCCAAACTTTCAAACTTTTTAGATGAAGGAATGGGTACAATAGGAGACACGCCTCCAGTTTTTCAAAAGTTTTTGACACGCCTCAGCTTCTGAGCTGAAGGCGTGTTTCTGCGGACCTCCCAAACTTTCAAACTTTAGACTGTTTTCTTTATGCGTTTTTCTTTTTCTTTCTTTCTACCACAAGACGCGGCCACTGATGGGTCCATGGGACTTGGATAAGTCCTGTGGACCCAACTCTGGCCACTGACCACATGAGCGAACGGGTACATACGCACACAATACACGGCCACTGATGGATCCGTGGGACTTGGTAAAGCACTATGGACCCAACTATGACCACTGATAAAAACGTAACTACACTAGCATTATAAGACCTAAACATTGCTACCTACCATACAAGTGCATTGGTTTAGTGCATTTCCGGTTGCCACTGAGCGGAAATGTTTGTGCGGACCTGTTCTCCCAAACTGGTAAGCAAATGACTGTTTTTACGTTATTTTCATTTTTACGTTACTATTATTATTATTATTATTATTATTATTTTTTTAACATTGATCTTAACTGATCACTATGACTTTATTGCTTTTATCGTTATATATGCCTATAATTGTGTACAGCACTTTGAGCTACATGACATGTATGAAAGGTGCTTTATAAATACTTACTTACTTACTTACTTACTTTACTACACCTGTTCCCCTCATGTTAAAACTACCCTAGTGTTATTTACTACACCTGTTCCTCTTATGTGACGTTTTGATGATGTGGTTAATTCTGTGGGGGTTATATGCCTTAAGTGTAGCTTGTAGCTATTATCATATCCACAACCATTTTCATAAACGGAGAGCGGCCCGACGTGACTATCCCCGTACCACCAACCCGCGGGAATATTACTGCGGTCAAGCCAGCCGTCGTTCACTTTTGCGTGATCAAACCAGCCGCCCCTGCATTACACACATACAAAAACATACATTACACACACACAAACATACATTACACACAAACAGACAGACATGCATTACACACACATTCTCACCTTTGATGGATAAAATAATCTATTACTATTACTAAATCTAAAATATATTACTCAACTCAACATCAAAACTACTTAGCCAATCATTTAATACTTGAAAACATGTAGGGCCTACACTTGATTAGGCTAAACGTCATCCCTGGATCACTGTTGTGCTGCTTGGGAAGTATAATAGACGCCTTTCACATCTGGAAGTCGTCCACTGATGACGGGCTGCAGAGAACCAGGACGGCACTGAAGCCGAATCCCATCCTAAGCCTGAGGCGTAGCTGGAACCCTCGAGAAGACAGTCACCTGCTGATCCTACAGCATCCCCTCGGTCAAAATCATTAGAAATTATAAAAATGATCTTTATGAAGATCAGCTGTGTTGATTTAAGTGAAGTGGTTTTACAGGATGAGCCGCGGCCCGCACCACATCAATGACACTGGCCTTTATCCTTTCATTTGGGGTTAGGTTACCACTGCAAAGTCAGCCATTGTTGAGTCCGTTTGTAGAGGTGAAATCTTGTCACAGCGTGAACACTGAGAAAACTAACTACCGGGTATATCGTTTATCTTTAATTAAAAAGCTGCGTAGTTCCAACACAGAATTTCAGCTTTGACTGGATGGCTGTGGAGAGAGAGAGATGTTGTGGGGGATGGCTAGGGCCGCAAAGGGAGAGCTCTCCTGTTGTGAGGGCTGTAGTAAAAAGCGCCACAGAGGAGAGGCCGGCCTGGGTGACTGAAGTGATCAGGGCCGCGTCACTACAGACTCCACGCAGAACACACCTGCTGATGGCCTGGGTGACTGAAGTGATCAGGGCGTGTCACTGCAGACGCCACGCAGAACACACTGCTGACCCCACAGCATGACGCCCCCTGTCAATATCATTCGAAATTATTAAAAAAAATATATATATATCGATGGAGCAATATAGCTTTATGAACATTAGCTGTGTTGATTTAAAGTTACACGCCAACATTTTGGGAAATTCTCTAGAGACAAGATAGATACCAGTTTCCTCTCTGTGCGATCAGTAGAAAGCTACCTGGCTGCACGTTAGCCTAGTTTAGCACAATGAATAGAAGCGGACAAGGCCGGTTAGCCTAGGCATTGTCCAACTAACACCTCTCCCGAAGGCTAACCGGCCATGTCCGCTTCCATTCATTGTGCTAAGCTAGGCTAACGTGCAGCCAGATAGCTTTCTACTGAACGCACAGAGAGAAAACTGGTATCCATCTTCTTATCTCTCTCTGGAGAAGACGGTAAGCAAATTTCCCAAAATGTTGGCGTGTTCCTTTAAGTTAAGTGGTTTTACAGGATGAGCTGCACCACATCAATGACACTGGCCGTATCCTTTCATTTGGGGTTAGGTTACCACAGTCAGCCATCGTTGAGTCCCTCCAACCCTCAGACGAGCCCGGCGATAACGCAGGAGAGCGTTTGTAGAGGTGAAATCTTGTCACAGCATGAACACTGAGAAAACTAGCTATATAGTTTATCTTTAATTAAAAAGTTGCGTAGTTCAACACAGAATTTCAGCTTTGACATTTGATTGGTTAACAATAACAATACTGTAGCGACCCCGGTATCGGGTCATTGGTCAGCCGGGCTGTCACTCTGCTCTCTACCAACCCGGGGCTTGCAGGTTTTCATGCAGACCCGCGGGTTGGTGGAAGGGCCGACCCGGGGGCGGGTTAGGAAGTTGTCTGGTAAACGACTATGAGAGGTGATGATGCACCCAGATGTTGTACTGTGCCGGGTTTTGAAATAATAAATCAGTGATGTTTGAAACGGCAACATTTGTCGGCGAGTCATCCTCGAGCCGACATTACAATACCACGACACGATTCAGGGCATACAATTAGTAAGAGACAACAAATAGAGGCATTCAAGCAGTTTTCTCATGTCAAAACACTCCAACAATTAACACTTGGTAGAAGAGAAACGAGACATATTTGACCTCTGCATTATATTATATTAGGGAGAATACATTAATCCTCCATCTCCCTCATTCAAAGAGAAGTTTCCATTCATCATTGAAGCATAAAGATTACCAGACTTTTCCAGTAGCTTAGTAAGAGCAAAACCGTCTGCATAATTGGTCAGTTTACATTCTGAAAAATGTCATTACTTCGGTCACTCAAGTTCCCCATCAACTGACTTGCCCAGTAAAAAAAAAAAAAAAAAAAAATAAGATAAGATTGATTGAATATCTCCCATAACTTCCTCTGTAGGATGACAGTACCATATGGGCCCACTGCTTCAGTTCAGCCAAATTCTGGTAGAAGACTGGGTCTAGAAGTCAATACCATTATAACAATCCATGTTGGTTTACTAACCTGCGTTGATGAACATATCCCATAAAAATACCATTGTGTCATACCGACACATCCCAAGCAATACACAAAGTGTCAGGGACATGACACAATAGAAGGGGTATTTCAAGCAAGAGGACTGCCAGTGCCTACTTAACCAGACAACTGAAAAATAATGAAATATAATTGGAGATGTTTGGAATTAAGTGAAATTAAACTCCGATATTAGTTTTTCAATATTACGATTTCTCATTATTGCTATTTTCTAGTTACTGGCTCTGGTTGAGTAATCCTGATTCCTGTAATAGCCTCCTGGGGTTATTTCCCAAAGCAGGATTACAGTTAGCCAGACAACTATCCAAAAATATCACTATACTACAGTTAGTTCAGATCTCACATACCATTGAGTGCCAAAATTGCCTGATAATAAACAACCTAGCAACACTGTTTGTTAACTGCTACAAAAAAAAAAAAAAAAAACATGTATCAATAAAACACCTGGAAAAAAAACTGTGGTATAATAGCAGTAATACATTCAAGGATGTGCTATACCATGGTTTTTACACTGCTGTGCTGATCTATGACACTCACAGTATTGCACTCCCTCTCGTGTCTTATTGCTTATTATCAATATGTATGACCAAGGCGCTATAAATAACATTTCTATGTAATCCGTTTTTTAAAATACATCCACAGAGCTTTTAGGAAGGTTTGGAATAAAAGTATTGATTAATGAATCATCAAAAAAAAAAGTTTAAAGTCCAAAATAAATGTTGTTTACATGTTGCATGTATCCCCTCCCCTCCCTACATCCCATTTCCCCATGTGGAATGCACCGGATTGGATGAATTACATGCTGGTGCTCTAGTGCGACATCTAGTGGCTGAATGTTATCTATAGCACATTTAACCCTTTCACTACCACACTACCAAAGGGTTAACCCTTTCACAACCACACTACAGAAGGTTAACCCTTTCCCTACCACACTGGTAGTGAAAGGGTTAACCTTCTGTAGTGTGGTAGTGAAAGGGTTAATATTCAAATATAGTTTTACAGATTCAAAAACCAACAGTTAAAACCTTTTCAAAGTTATCTGGCTGGCTTGCTAATCCTGCTTTGTGAAATAGTGACACCCCACCCTCCAGTTTTACAACAGGAACAACAGATATTGCACTAGTAAGGGGCACAGGTCAATGTTGGTCATGCGAAAACTCCACCTGCAGCAGAGGAGGCCATACAGGGGTCAAAGGCCGCAGCAGTGATGCTGCAGTATTAAGGCTTGTACCTCCCAACCATGACCCGGTTCAACAGGTTCAGTTTACATCAGCAGATAAAGACATCGTCCACAACTGAACCCTCCACCAGGGGAAACCTGTTTCAGGATCCAGCGTCTACGCTTCGTTTGAAGGAAACCATCAAGAGACTGGGAAGCACTAAGGATGTGCGTATCATTAAAAAAGCATTTGCTGTCCTCAATGTTCAGATGTTCTCACATTGAGGTTTTTCCCCCTCGATGGCTTTCTGTACAAAGTGCATATTTTCTTCTTTCATGTCCAGTCAACTCGGGGAGAGCCAGTCGCATTTAAAGCGTACACTTAGAAGGTGCCTCGTTGGTTAAAAATACAATCAAACCATTCAAATGCTCCCAAAGGTTGAAATACTTCTCCCGAGGAGGCGTCTTTTAAACCAATCACATTTCAGATTCCAGTTCAATGTATAGGCGATCCTAGAAGGCGGTGATACACTGGCCAACTTCCTGGTAAACATCGTTAGGGAACGCTGGACAAACAGATGTCTCAACGGGTTTGTACAGGTTGCATGGCAACCCCATGTTGCGCAGATACATTCTATTGTATATTTTCTCCCTCTCCGACTCAGTTTCCTGTCGGCAAGCACATTACACCCGCCACGTCGTCCAACGTATCGCCACCCTAACATGTACTGTAGGCAGGACAACAGAACCTGTCTGTACTGTAGGCAGGACAACAGAACCTGTCTGTACTGTAGGCAGGACAACAGAACCTGTCTGTACTGTAGGCAGGACAACAGAACCCGTCTGTACTGTAGGCAGGACAACAGAACCTGTCTGTACTGTAGGCAGGACAACAGAACCTGTCTGTACTGTAGGCAGGACAACAGAACCTGTCTGTACTGTAGGCAGGACAACAGAACCTGTCTGTACTGTAGGCAGGACAACAGAACCTGTCTGTACTGTAGGCAGGACAACAGAACCTGTCTGTACTGTAGGCAGGACAACAGAACCTGTCTGTACTGTAGGCAGGACAACAGAACCTGTCTGTACTGTAGGCAGGACAACGGAACCTGTCTGTACTGTAGGCAGGACAACAGAACCTTTCTGAAGCAAATCTAAAAGAGGGCAGACAACTTAATCCACTAGGGGTGTAACGATGCATCGATTAATCGAAATGCATAGATTCTAATGTGACGATTCAACTGCTTCGATTTGAATATGTTAAAATCAATTATAATGGGAATTAATAAAAAAAAAAAAAAAATTGTATTGTTTTTATTGACCTATAGTCCATTCATGCTGAGTGAATCAATTCCCCCAGCCACATTTGTGTATTCAATTTTTTTTGTCGAATTAACTGATAGAAAATGTATCGAAAATGTATCGAAAATGTATCTAATCTAATCGTGGTCAAATGAAGAGATTTCATGATGCATTGAATCGTTGCCTGGATAATCGTAATAGAAATTAATCGTTGTGAGGTCGCATCGTTACACCCCTATAATCCACATACAGACCAACAGCAAAAAAAATAAAAATTGCCTAAATTATGGGGAATTCACTGAAAATATCTATAAATATAATTGACTCTTATGAGCTTGCATTTGACCATTTGGTTGTAGCGATGTGTGTAAAATGCATATTTCTTTAGCCTTTTCTGGACTTTCCTCATGAAACTTCCCAACGAGCCCTTAGAAACATCATAGGAGGCACTTTTCTGTTATCGAGGGCAGCAGGACCATACATGTCCCTTTGGGGGGAAGTAGTGCTTAAACAGAGCCTTTGGGAAATTCTGTCCATCAATGAATCTAGCCTCAGTTAATATAGTTGGTAAGCCAGGGAGAAAACTGTGTTTCCAATAAGATAACTCTTCTAGGATTGTAAGGGGGTGGGGGGGGTAAGTTGATTTGATTATCAACCGTCATGCATTCTTTACATTGTATAATGCATTTTAAACAAGCTTGCATAGTCCCAGGGTCATGAAACATGCTCTACAACACACGAGGGACAATGTCAGCTACCTGTTATTGAACAACAGAAGTCCGACAACCTGGAGACTGTGACTTTTATCCGGGGGAACTGATGCTTTGTATATTTTGGTACTACTTTGTCATTCAATGTTACTTGGTTTGACTTGGTAACAGAATCATTCACACTATGCATCTCCTTCCTGTAATAGGTAGAAATCTGTACCCAATCTCTGTAAAGTGCTGGGTTTCGATGAAATGGGCAGATAACATTCTGTTGGGGCACAAGGAGTCAAGAGAAAAGAGGAGACGGTTTGTCAAGAGAGTACGTGGAGGAGACGGTTTGACACAGAGAGGTGTTCTCAGAAAACATAACGGGCAGTTAAGACCGTGTTAAGACTGTGACGACGGCGTCTCACAACTAGCCACCAGATGGCGCTCATCAGGCCTAGGTCAAGAAAAGCATGCGCCTGCCTCTGAATCAACTTAAAACGTCTCTGTTAATAAAGTCAATAAAAGCTATGGGGGAGAGGAGAGGGGGGGAGGGGGGGGGGGGGAGAGGAGGGGGGAGGGGTGCAAAAGGATATAAAAAGAAAGATTGGCATCCGTAAACCATACAAAATCTGGTTTTGTTTCACCCCCAAACGACAAAAGAATATCAAGAGTACTGTCATGGTGTCTTTGGCAGCACCGCCCCGCCACAACAGCAGGGACATCCATACGAAGGTCCGGGTCCGCCACCCCTCACAAGTCCTCGCCAGTTCAGAGGCCGGGTTGGTACTACCCCGCCTGTAGTTAAGGCCACCGATGGTAGATGCATTGTTTTCATATTTTAAAGGGTCACATGTCAACAGATGGTTGGGGGAGTCGGGGAGCCAGAGAGCCGGGGTCAAGCGGGGGGCGGCGGCCGCAGATTGGACAGCAGCGATTGGACAGCAGGCAGCGCCAGTAGGACCCTCCCCACGCTCCCTCCGGCGCGATAACAGGCGTATCCCAGCATCCCCACCACGGTGCCCTTGAGCGCGATGCGTACGACCCAGCCGAAGCGCGACGGAGGCGCGACGCTTTGGGGAAAGAGTGGAGAGAAAGACCAAGAATAATTACACTTCAAAGGCACGATATGGAGCCATAATCCAAAACGTGAACAGATGATTAGCCCCGTCATTAAAAATAGAAAAGGAAAGAAACTGTGTTGGCGTCAAAACCTGGAGCTGTTCCATTGACTATAAATTGGAGAGTGAATTCATAAAGTATTTGTTCGACCGTGTATATCTAGATAAGCATTACTACAGAAGTATGAATTTGAGAATGTGCCTAGAACCCTGTAAAATCACACAGTCAGGCTCACATTCACAGGGTTCCTGCAGGTTTCGACAAGTTACAATTAAGACCCTTTTAAGACCACTAATTGAATTGTTGGGGGGGGGGGGGGGGGGGGGGGGGCTGATTTACAACTTACTTTGCAGCCCGGACATTTCCCCCGAACAATACAGAGAAGTTATTGTAACATAGAAGTAATTTCTTAATCCAATATATATATTTTTTAGACATATCAAAATTATATTTAAGACCTTTTTAAGACCCTGCAGGAGCCCTACATTCAAAAACTGCCCAGAGATCAAAAGACATCTCAAAAGAGCAGCATGGGGATTCTGTTTAAATGGTGGATTATCCCTTTTACAGACAATTTACATTCTAAAATAAAATTATCTTTGATTAAAAACAACAACAACACATACCTCATGATTTCATGAATGTCGAGCTCCTGGTCCCAGTTCCTCTCTATGCCGGGAACGTGACCCATGCCAACCACTCCCACCACCACAGCAGGGACCTCTGCAGAAGGAGAACAAGTATGGTTTCAATAATAATCTATACATTCACTTAGTCAGGTCCAGAAATATTTGGCCATCAACACAGTTTTCATAATTTCGGCTCTGTACACCACCACCACAATGGATTTTAAATGAAACAATCAAGATGCAGACTTTCAGCTTTAATTGGAGGGTATTTATCAGGTGAACAGTGTAGGAATTACAACAATTTTAAGGGACCGAAAGTTATTGACAATTGGCTGCTCAGCTGTTCCATGGCCAGGTGTGTGTTATTCCCTCGTTATTTCATTTACAAGGAGCAGATAAAAGGTCTAGAGTTCATTACATAAGTGTGCATTTGGAATCTGTTGCCGTCAACTCTCAATGAGGTCCAAAGAGCTGTCACTATCAGTGAAGCAAGCCATCATTATGCTGAAGAATGATAACAAACCCATCAGTGAGATAGAAAAAGCATTAGGTGTGGCCAAATAAACAGTTTGGTACATTCTTAAAAAGAAAGAACGCACTGGTGAGCTCAGCAACACAAAAAGACCCGGAAGACCATGGAAACCAACTGTGGTGGATGACGGAAGATTTCTTTCCCTGGTGAATAAAAACCCCTTCACAACAGTATCTGTATCTGTGTCAAAGTCAACAATCAAAAGACTTCACCAGAGTGAATTAGAAAAATCGCACATTTAACACTTTGACTGCCGGGAACCGTCTTTAGACGTCTTTGCTGGCCATGCTAAAGTTGCCGGAGGACGCGTTACGTCGTCCTTATATCAATATTTCAAAAATCTGCGATCGGATTCATATGTCCCCTCCGCTGGCTTGAGATCCACCAGCAGGACCCACTGAGCTCTCTGGCGGTTCAGGAGCGCCATCTGGTGGCCGATCGGCGCAATCGCCAAACAGGATGTGGCATAGAGGTTGTCCTAGACGTCCGTAGTACTTCCGGGCGCTCGCTATAGGTCATGGGACTCTGGCTCGTCACGCTACACGGTGATCGATTGGCAATAACTAGATAAACAACATGATTTGGACGTATATACCATTATACAAGCTGGAGATGGACCGGGTAAAAATATATCCCATAATGATAAGATTTCTACTCTACGATGATCGCCCAACGGCGCGCGGAGACTGGGGTGAGTTTCAGCGTGTAACGTTACCGTCTTCGATACTAACTGCTATTATCAACATTTGACCCACATTAGATGATTGGTATAACGCTGCCCACGGAATTATAAACGCCCGCTCGCCCATCCGGTCAACATCAGATGACGTGTAGTAACTTCTAGAAGTACGTCTAGTTGGAATTTTTTATATCGCGCTGATTGCCATCAAACTGTATTTCATCATCAATATAATGCATTTGGGGCTATATATCACGTTCTGGAGAAAGCTGCAGAAAGAGATGAAAACATACTTATACATTAGACCATTGTGTATTGTATATTATATGGTAACTCAGAACATTGTACATATGTCTATACCGAACACTGTGACCTCATTTTCTTCTTCTAAATTCATGCTATATTATGTTATTATGTTATTTGATACTATCTTGTCTAGCACAGTCTCTGGAGCGTAACAGTAAGAAGCATTTTGTATGAAAGTATTCTGTACTTCTGTATGACAACTATTAAAGAACTTGAACTTGAACTTGACCATACTTTACTATGAATATGTGAATGAAAAAGTTTAACGTTGCTACACAATGAACAATACATATAGGACTTTGAATGGGCCCTAATAATGGCAATGTAGCAATAGAATTTAAAAAGTTATAGCCCTGCAAAGAAGGGGACTTTCTCCATAGACAAATAGCGCTGGCAATCTATGGTATATCATGAATTTAACCTTAGGCAGCCAAAGTGTTAATGAAGCTGAATGAGCAGTTTTTGTTGACATTTCCCGTATATATCCAAATGTGTGATTTTTCACCATCGTAACGTTATTATTTTCACAGCTGGTAAAAGAATAATAATGTTGTGATACTAAACAAATAGTTCACATGCATGATTCAGGTGATAGTACCCTGCAGTGTGACAGAGTCTACCCAACTATAGGTGTGAAAGCCACCTTATACTGTATACCAAGGTTGGGTGGTGCTCACTGGCAGCAAGACATGAGTTGCATTGGCATCCGTTTCTATAAAGCCAATAAGCCATAATTGGAGATTGCCCTAAATGACATCACTTCATTATTGGAATGGCCCTCTGGACACCATTGTACACAATCCAATGATCGTCTTACACTTAAAGTACCTAGAATGTCTACTGAACTTGGTAGATGTGCCTTTGGCTTCCGTGTGCCCCTGACTTGTGAAATACCCTGCAGAATACATTGAAATTAGGTGTCTTGTGTCTATGGGTCGATTTAAAACCTTGGTGACCAAACGGGTCACCATTATTTCTATATGGTGTTTATTAGTTCTATAAATTAGTTTTAATGTCTGCCGTTTCTGAAATGATTGATGCAATGTGATGATCTATGAATGTAATTATTCGACAATGCTGTAAATGATTTTAATCACTCAGTGTATTTGAGAATAAATAAAGATTTAATGAATATCTTGTTCTTTCAGGTGCTACTGCAAGCTGTATGGTGGTGGTAGCAGTGCTTCACAGAACAGAGGTTTCTACTGTACACTTAGACTTCAGGCCTGGACCTGAATTATTCTGCTATATATATAAAAAATTTATGTTTTTTCCTTTCACACGTTTTCCACAATCCATGAGCACCTGTGCCTTCACTGCCTTACACTGTAATCATACCATCATTTCCCCAAGGGGATCAATAAAGGAATATCTTATTTTATCTTAACTGCCTACCTGTCTAGTCTACCCATATAACACCGTATGATAGCCATGTACAATAACACTGTATATACCATATATATATCTATATCTGTATGCATATATTCCTGTTTAAATATCTGTATACATGCCCACTCTGTGCACTGTACACACTGTATATACTACCATCTTGCTAAGAGGACATATGCTGAGAAACTGGAGACACAAATGGCACAAAACGACACAAGAGGCTTGTGGAGGGGACTGAAGACAATAACTGACTACAAAGTCAGCGCCCCCTCAATGGGGAGCGACGACGCCTCTCTAGCGGACAAACTCAACTCCTTCTACGCTCGGTTCGGTGTAGACAGTGTCGCCGCTAGCCCTCTGGCTAGTGACGTCACTGGCGCACCGGCTGTTGTGGAGGGGGGGGGGCAACCGCGGGGGGGCGGGGGCGCTCTCTCGTTGTCGGAACACAGTGTGAGAAGAGCATTTATGCAGGTGAACACCAGGAAGGCTGCAGGCCCAGATGGTATAACAGGACGCATACTTAAGTCCTGTGCAAACCAGCTTGCCCCGGTGTTCACCGCCATATTTAATCAATCCCTGGCGGAGTCAGTAGTCCCTGCCTGCTTCAAGATGTCTACCATCATCCCTGTACCGAAGAAACCCTCCCCAACATGTCCAAATGATTACAGACCGGTGGCACTCACCTCTGTGGTCATGAAATGTTTCGAGAGGCTGGTCAAGGACCACATTTGTGCCTCTCTCCCCAGTGATATGGACCCTATGCAATTTGCATACAGGACAAACAGGTCCACTGATGACGCGGTCTCCCAGGTACTGCACAGCACTCTCTCCCACCTTGACCGTCAGAAGGGGGGCTATGTGAGACTGTTGTTCATTGACTACAGCTCAGCGTTCAACACCATAGTCCCCACCAGACTGGTGGACAAGCTGATCGAGCTAGGCCTGAGCTCCGCCCTGAGCGCCTGGGTACTGGACTTTCTGAGTGAAAGACCCCAGGCGGTCAGGGTGGGGGGTCAGACCTCCAACACCATCACCCTGAGCATCGGGTCCCCCCAGGGCTGTGTTCTAAGCCCCCTGCTGTACTCACTCTACACACACGACTGTGCGGCCAAGTTCAGCTCCAACTCCATTGTGAAGTTCGCCGACGACACGGTGGTGGTGGGGCTGATCTCGGACAACGACGAGAAGGCCTACCGAGAGGAGGTTGAGGTACTGGAACGTTGGTGCCAGGACAACAGCCTGCTCCTGAACATTGGTAAAACCAAGGAGCTGATCGTGGATTATAGGAGAGGACAGCAGGAGACACACACACCACTGACGATTAACGGGGCTACCGTGGACAGGGTGAGCAGCTTCAAGTACCTGGGGGTCCACATCTCAGAGGACCTGACATGGTCAACACACATAAACACAGTAGTAAAGAAAGCGAAGCAGCGCCTCTACCACCTGAGACAGTTAAGGAAGTTCAGAGTATCGGGGAAGATACTCCAGTCCTTCTACTCAGGAGCTGTAGAGAGCATCTTGACCGGAAACATCACTGCCTGGTATGGGAACAGCACGGCACAGGACAAGAAGGCCCTACAGAGTGTGGTGCGCTCAGCCGAGCGTACCACGGGTATTGCGCTACCTCCCCTGCAGGCTCTATACAACAAGAGGTGCAAATCCAGAGCCTGCAGGATAATGAAAGACCCCCACCACCCCAATAACAGCCTGTTCCAGCTGCTGAGGTCAGGCAGACGCCTGCGAACTCCAGCTACTAGGACGGAGAGGCTTAGGCTAAGCTTCTTCCCCCAGGCCATCAGAGCCTTGAACAATGAACATTGAGAGACACAGAAACTGAACTATCCACACACAAGCACATACACGACACGCACGCTGAGCACGCTCACACACTAGCAGCCACTTTAACACTCATGCCGCACACACGCACACTTATGGCCAGAGGAAAGGCCACTTAAAGTAGTATAGCATCAGGAACAGTGTATTGCACTACTAAAGCTACCTAGCATGTCCTATATGCTCTGTAAATACTAATGTACAGATACCGAGATGGCACACCATGTACCTGTTTATTGCACTGTTTTATTGGATTCTATTAATATGTTGTACCACTGTATTTTATTGGATTCTATTATATGTTGTACCACTGTATTGCACATCGTCGCGGGCAAGACCAGCCGCATTTCATTGTATACCTGTATGCCGTGACAATTAAAACTCTTGACTTGACTTGACTTGACTTGATCTATATCTGTTTATATCCCATACCTACACTTATTAGTTATACCCAGGGGTGCAGTCGTAATATGGGCGAAGGCCAAACGCCCGCGCAAGCGCGCTCCCGCGCACGCGCATACATGTTCCCTCTGTTGCGCACAAAACAGATGATACACCTTGTCTCATCCTTCCAGTGAAGTCGGGAGATCAAGCAACCCCCCACCACACCTACAGGGCTTGTATTTGGTTGTCGGTATCCTATTATTATGCAAAGTCTAGGTGATAAGTGGCGCGACGAGTCATTTTATCACCTAGACTTTGCATAATAATAGGATGCGCGCACTTCGGCCTCAGTGACGAAGGCCAAACACCGTTTGACCGCGTTTGCCCAGCACTGCACCCCTGGTTATACCACTGGCCAGTATGGCTTACTACCATAGTCCATATATACCTGTATCACTGTATATACATCAGATTAGCACATTTACCCAATAGCCTTGTTCTATATATTCCATTTAATCACTGTGTTACACTGTATATTGTTATGCACTTTATTCGTACCTTGTACTCTGGTTAGATACCAACTGCTTTTCATTGTACTGTAGTTGTGCAAAACACATTTGAATCTAATCTAATTTAAACCTGTGGAGTAGTGTTGAAGTCCCGATGCACTCCCTGTGCTACTGTGCTCCTTTATACACACGCATGGCATGACCAAAAGTATTGTGGACACACCCGCTCGTCCAACATCTCATTCCAAAACCATGGGGATGAATATGGAGTTGCTGCTATACTCCTCTGGGGACGGCCTTCCACATGATGTTGGAAAACACTGCCATGGGAATTTGCTTCCATTCAGCCACAAGAGCATTACTGAGGTCAGGCAGGGATTTTGGGGGGCGATTATTCTCCCAGCGGGGTTGGGTGAGGTTGAGGTCAGCGAAGGGCCTTTTCCCCCCAAACTGTTGCCACGATGTTTGAAAGTGCAGCATGGTTTAGAACGTCACTGTAAGGTCTATAGTGAAGAGTTCCCTTCACTGGAACTAAGGGTTCTGCTCCCAAAACCATGAAAAACAGCCACAGACCATTAGGTGTCATGTAGAGTGCTTGGCATGATAAATAACACTTTCCCTGCCTACCACCGCAGAGACTCTGGGATCGAATCCAGCTGTCAGCGGCACCTCCGGCTTGATCAGTCGTCCCTACTAAACACAATTGGCAGTGTTAGCGGGTGGGAAGCCGGCTGGGGTATGTGTCCTGGTCGTTGTAAACTGCGACTCCTACTGTTCAGCAGGGAGGGGCTCTGGGGGAAATAGCGTGAGCCTCCCACGCGTTACGTTCCGACAGTGGGGCAATGTGCGCAATGACGAGGAAGGGAATTGGCATAACAACTAAATTGGGGAAGGGTGACAAATACAGAAAGCCCCCCCCCCCAACAAAAGACAATTTTCCCTTTGGTGGTGCTGGCTGGGAACCGTTGATTCTAAACAGAATATAAACTGCCTCTTTCTGGCTCACGAATAGCCATATTAAAAACCATAGGCATGGTCAACTAGGAAATGCTAGCAAAGGCAAACACGAAAACAAGAAACTCAGAGATGGCTTGGGTGTCGTTGAGGGGGGGGGGATATAATCAAGATTTGCAGCTGGATGGAGCTGCAATACCTACTCTGGGCATTAGGGGGCGCCTCCACACTGCGTGCGGCCTGGCGGAGTGTGTGCGTGAGGTAGATGTCTCTCTCGGCCACGATGGTCCGGTGGAGAGCGGGGAACTCGCCGATCATCTCCGACATGGTCTGCTCCAACAGGTCCTTCTGCTTGCACTTCTCCACGTCCTCTTTACTGTAACGCACAAGACGACCAACACGTTCAATCAGCACTCAAAGACCAACACGTTCAATCAGCACTCAAAGACCAACACGTTCAATCAACACTCAAAGACCAACACGTCCAATCAGCACGCAAAAACCAACACGTCCAATCAGCACTCAAAGACCAACATGTCCAATCAGCACTCAAAGACCAACACGTTCAATCAGCACTCAAAGACCAACACGTTCAATCAGCACTCAAAGACCAACACGTTCAATCAACACCCGGTTCACCTACCTCACCCATTTACTAAATGTAATTTCTTTTTAATTTCCCTTCAACCTTGATCCCTTGACAAACTTGTCATCAAAGAGAATCAAGCCTGCATTTTATATTCATTAATGAATATTGATCTCCTGACAGCGAGATATTGAGGAGTAAGTGAGGCAATGCAATGCATCAATACAAATTATTTAGCAGTTTGCACTGAATTCGGAAAATCTGCTTTTAGCTTCTGTGCCGCCGACACGTGGAACGTTTTGCAAAGCCCCTTAAAACCCAATACTTTAGTATCCAGTGGTCACTTTAAATCTATAATAGCCAACCATTTCAACTCTGTAATTATTTTAATTAATTTAAATAGTTTAATTGAATGACCTTTCCGTTTCTACATAGTTTTTTTTTATATTGGTGTCAAAGCTTGACATCATTGAGAGCTTGCTCTGAATGATCTTTTGAGATTAAATAATGATTGAATGAATCAAAATAAAGCATCTGCATAAATAACTTTACATTGAAATGACTCCCCGACCACCACCGTCTACACTACGAAACATTACGTGGGAAATAGGCTCAAGGACTTTCATCAAGCCAACAGACTCATGAACACTCTTTAGTCATTCAGATTCTATTGTATATATTTATGTATTTAGTATTTTAAGTACTTTACGTTGATTTTATTCTACTGTTGCACTTTTTATATCAACCACCGTCAGCACTGTCACCTTTTTCATACATCATTATTACGCTGGTTTTTTATTGGGTTTTTGTGTATTGTATTGTTCCATTGTGTATTTTATTGACATGCTTTAGGTCGAGGGGGCAAGACTCAAGAATCTTGCTCTTTTTTTGTATGAGAAATATGACAAAAATGCAACAATAAAGCTGAATGTGAAACAATGAAATGAGGCTAGCGGTTCCGGTACCTGATGGGGTCGGAGAGGAAGCAGAGGCCCCAGGCCAGGCGGGCCTTCTGCCACATGCTGAGGGCGGCGATGGCCCTCTTGAAGGTCACCGGGATGGGCCGATCCCCCAGGTGGAACTTACAGAAGGGCACCCTGCTCGCCTGGAACGCAAGGAGACGAGGGGGAGGAGAGCAAAACTGGCATAATGAGATGGATGTGAGGAGTAAGGTGAAAGATAAATATTATTCTAGTAAGTCTAGTATTCGATCATTCATTCATCCATCCATAACAGAGAAATGACTGTGATAGTTTTTTTTTGTAGTACAAACATTGAAGCTATAAAACTGGTTAATAAATAAATGACAACACAAATGCAGTGTGTGTGTTCTATACTTGTGAGAACCAACCCTTGACAGCCCACCCCTTCTTGTGAGGACATTTTGGGTTGCGAGGACCTTTTAGCTGCATGGTCCTCGCGCACACACAAAAAAAACGCTTGGATGACCTCACATTGTTAGCCCCTATTGAGCAGTGCAAGTTTCAGCAAGGGTCCTCAGAAGTATAACATTGTCAAATCGGTTCAGTCATTTGAGTGGGTTCCTGTTATCAGAACATGTTTTTTTGTTTAGTTTGTTTTTAACTTTTGGGCCTTGGGGGGGCAGGTGGCGCACGGAGATTACGTTCGACACCAACACCGGGAGACACTAGGATTCGCCTGTTCGAATCCAGCTCCCGGCGTTGCTATCAGCTTGGCTGTCCTCTCACGCTGATACAATTGGCTGTATCAGGGGGTGGGAAGCTGAAGGGTGGGTCCTGGGCGTTGTGGACAGCGACCCCTACAGTTCGGTCGGGGCGCCTGCTCAGCGAGGGTTGGATCTGAGGAGAGATAGTGTGGCCTCCCACACGCTACACTCTCCCCGGTGAGAACCTGCGCGGCCAGGTTGGCCTGCCCCAGGCTGCAGATGCGTCGGAGGAAAGCATGTGACAGTCTCCGGTCTCCCGGACCAACAGTAGGGGAAAGTACGCAACAACCAGGAAGGGTGGGATGGGAGAAAAATCGGGATTTTGGGCCTTGTTTCCCTGCCAGCCTGCCGACCCCATCCAGGAAAAGAAGACCCCCAGGCTCTCTGCTCATCGCGGCCGAGTCGGCTTCACAGAAGCACAGTGGGGGTCTTGTCTTCTCTGCCTGCCAACAGATCTTTGTGTTTCCCTGGCTAGGAAACATCCAATATGGAAACAGACAACGCTTGGATACCCAAGGCGGCTCTTGTCTAGTGACCAATATAATTTTATAATATAACGTATGAAGTATATCACGGCATACATACCTCATCCATACTGCACCTTATGTGTATACTACTTCATCAGAGCATATATTTAGCATTTTGTTTTTTAGATTATATATATTCTATTAGATTATATATATATATATATATATATATATATATATATTAGTGCTGTCAGGCGATTAAAAAAATTAATCTAATTAATTACAGGATTTGTAATTAATTAATCTAATTAATCACATTTTAATCGCATAACAATTTTATGCCTGATATTCTATATTATATAATCATATTTCAAATTGCATGTGTCCGGATGGCAGAATTCAGTACTGTATCTACAAAACCTTCTGTTTAATCATCTTCCATCTATTAATTTGCTAAGATTTTTCAGGTCTGGTCAATTTGAGCATGGTGTTATTCACAGTCAAAGATACAAAAAAATGTATTGATATTCTCATTTGGTTCATTACAATTTACTCAAAATAAATTTTTCATTCAATCAATCACCGCGCAGATTGATTGATTGAATGAAAATGTTATTAACAGATTGCAGAATGGGTACAATACAGTACGGCACACAATTGTTAAGGGGATGCAGACCAGGGTGCAACTTGCACCGTGCAATTCATTCTTTGTGGATCTAGCCCACAGTATTTCTGACACTGGGAATACATTCCCTGAGATTCATAGATGTCCCTAGAATCAGATACCAAGAACATGCAAATGGACCATATTAAAAAATAAAAAAATCTGTAAATGTGTATTCTACATTCTTATGGAATGAATGATACAAAAAAAATATTATTAAAAAAAAAAAAAAAAAAACGTTTTTTTTTGTAATTAATTTTGAGTTAATTTTCATAACGCGATACTTTGCTGTGTAATTAATTAATCTAATTAACGCGATAAACTGACAGCCCTAATATATATATATATATATATATATATATATATATAGTAAATATATTTATTGTAGGGCAAATATAACTGAGAGGTCATACATACCCTCATCTTGCACCTTGACCTTTTTACACTGCCTACTTGCCCATATGCGCATGTCCAGAGGTAATTATATTGTTATATTGTTTACACTGCCTATTTTTATTTCTCCACTGTACTATAATTCTATGACCTGTATCATGTATTCTACTACCTGTACCTCCCCCTCCCCCATGCTGCTATGACGCCTGAATTTCCCCAAGGGGATCAATAAAGGAATATCTTATCTTATCTTCTTCCATTGTACACACGCGACAATGGATGGTCCTCACAAACCTAGATAATCATGTGTGTGTGTTTATGTTTATTGTTATTTGCACTTACAAACATACATTCTGGAATAAAATAAGTAAAAGAAGAACAGTTAAAATGTGCAGGAATGGTCAAAAAGCCCAAGGGCTTATAAGCGACCTACCCTCTTAAACCTATATTATAGGATAACTACACAGAAAATCCCCCCCCCCCCCCCCCCCCCCCCCACATTATGCACAAACACACATGCGCATATCCCTCTCTCATACACACAGATACATACAATACAGCATTATACAACAATTATAATGTTGGAAAAAAAGACTACTCACAAATACACATGGATACTCTTTTTTAAGCTTGCTTTTAAATGTATTTAAAGTGGAACATGTTTCTGTTAGATTTTGTATATCATTCCACATCACTGCACCTTGATAAACAAATGAGAATTTGGCAACAAATATGTGTGTGTGTGTGTGTCACCTCTCTGAAGGCCTCTCTGAACTCTCCCCCAGGAGCCATGCCCAGCTGCTCCGTGATGTGAGCCGACACCTTGAGCAGCAGGATCTGCATCAGGCCCGACATCAGGCCGTTCTGACAGACACACATCAAGTCACGACACATTGATTTATAAAGTACCGGTACTTAATTTTTTTTTAAATAAATAAAGACATGTTGACCAAAGTGCTGTACAGACCAGGGCAGGTAGTAAAATCACAGGACAAGACAGAAAAAAACAGAAAGAGATCACATAGGCATCTATTTCTATACACATCGGCACAAATCAACTAATTAAAAACAACAGATCCTAGGCATAGGTAATAATTAGGTATTATTCACTTTTTTAACAGGGGGATTTTTTTCATACCATATCAGGGGGATCCAGAGGCTAGAGAAGTGTGTTTTGAGGCTGAACTTAAAGGAAAACTCCAACATTTTGGGAAATTAGCTTATTTAACATCTTCCCTGGAGTTAGACAAGAAGATACATACCTTTTTTGTCTCTGTGCATGCATTAGTCTTAGGGAACAGCCGCTCCGTTAGTGTAGCTTAGCTTCATCACTGGAAGTGGGTCAGACTTGTACCCTGACGTTCCCTACAGTCCCCTACAGTCACCAAATACACTCCAAATACAACTCCAAAACGTTCCTGTAAACATGTTGTGACCTGTGTATTTACCACGTGGAGAAATAAAAAATAATTGAATTAGACAATTACGCTTTCTAAGCAAATATACTCTGAACAATTTTTTGCCTAACCACTCCTCTCTGGGCGCAGTGATTTCAGTGCTACTTTCGTCGCTCTTTTATTTTGGAACTCCCCGACCGGAAGTTACCCTCGTTATCTGTTTGAGTGTCCGGTTGCTGGTTAGCTCCATTAGCGTGTATATCAAGACCAGCCATGGGAATACTGTTCTCTAAATTGGGGAGGCTTTTAATCGTCAAGGTAAGAGGATTTTAAGTCATGGTATCCATAAACTTCAATCGGTCCGGATCATTTGAATGAAATGAGAATGTAAACAAACACGGCGTCACGTTAGAAAGTAGCACTGAAATCACTGCACCCAGAGAGGAGTGGTTAGGCAAAAAATTGTTCAGAGTATATTTGCTTAGAAAACGTAATTGTCGAATTCAATAATTTTTTATTTCTCCACATGGTAAATACACAGGTCACAACATGTTTACAGGAACGTTTTGGAGTTGTATTTAGAGTGTATTTCGTGACTGTAGGGAACGTCAGGGTACAAGTCTGACCCACTTCCAGTGATGAAGCTAAGCTACGCTAACGGAGCGGCTGTTCCCTAAGCCTAATGCATGCACAGAGACAAAAAAGGTATGTATCTTCTTGTCTAACTCCAGGGAAGATGTTAAATAAGCAAATTTCCCAAAATGTTGGAGTTTTCCTTTAAAGGAATCAAGAAAGGGGGCAGATCTGACAAAGAGGCTTGATGGCTGACATCAACTTCAAACAGGATTAAAAAAGGTATCCAGTGGACTTTTTGACCACTAGAATGAACTTAATGTAATTGGAGCTATAGAGCACACAGTAGCAGAGAAAGTGTGTATCAACTGTGCACAGCAACACACACAAGCACGCCACAAGCACAGAGGTGAACACAGGATGAGTGCACTGGGAGTGTGGAAAAACACCCTTGTGCTTAAACTCCTTGGTCCATTCGAACTGGCTGTCAATCAAAAGGAGGTGGTTGGACTGAAAGTAGGGCTGGGCGATATGACCAAAAACGTTATCGCGATAAAATTATAAAATTATTTTCATATAATTCGATATCGATAATTATCGTCGATATAATGTCTGTCAAGTTTAATTAACTTCTAATATGCTGCTGCGAATGTCTCAAGTCGAGTTGATGTCGTCATCAGTCCTCGCATGTTAGCAGTTAGCCGACAAGCGGAGTATCTCATGACAATAAATATGACACTAAAATACTCTCTTCCGCCACAATATATTGAAACGACGTCCACTCCCACACTACTATAAACGTGGCCTCAGAATTCAAAACACACACATACTCGGCACGTAAATATATAAAACAGTGCCGTGCAAGCTAGTTAACCTAGCCAGCCTGTTGCTTCTACGCGGTGTATTCCATGACAATGTGCTAAATATCACACTAAAATACTCTCTTCCGCCACAATATATTGAAACGACTACCACTGTATACCACCACTACTATAAACGTGGCCTCAGAATTCACCACACACACATACTCGGCACGTAAAATTTTTAAAACAACGCCGTGCAAGCTAATTAGCCTAGCAAGCCTTGTTGTTGAGTGAGTCCTACCGCTCTGGGTCTCCTTCCGGGTCTCCGTCGATCTCGGCCATCTCCTTCACTGATTGGTTGTTAGCTGTTGTGCGTAGCACGTCATCACGTAAGGTTGGTTGTTGTTAGTGAGTGTGCTGAGCCAAGGCTGAACGGAGCCAAGCTTGGAAAATCGATATATCGAAACTTTGCGACCACGTTTCATGTTTATTTCGAGGAAATAATTTATCGCGATAGTTATCGTTTTATCGCCCAGCCCTAACTGAAAGTGACACTTAAAAAGATAGAAGCTGCACTGCTGTCAAGCAGCATGCTCTAGGTTAAAAAAAAAAAACCCTCTTGGTGCTTTACTTTGTACCAGGATTGGAAAAATGTGGTTTCAGAAATTAGAAAATGTAGGCGTTCATAAAGAATTTAGGGTTTAGTGGCTCGGGAGGTAGAGCAGTCGTCTGGTAATCCGGAAGTTCCCGGTTCGATTCCCCCTCCTCCCGGGCAGCGTGTCGATGTGTCCTTGAGCAAGACACTTAAACCCTAATTGCTCCTGATGAGCAGGTTGGCACCTTGCATGGTTGCCTCCGCCGTCGGTGTGTGAATGTGTGAGTGAATGGGACAAATGTGAGGAACAAATTGTAAAGCGTTTTGGATAAAAGCGCTATATATATGCAGCCATTTACCATTTAGAACTATAGGGACTGATCTATGAAAATCTTTTTTTAAATGGGACAATTTGATGTCTTATCTGTGGAACACATAAACTAGTCTAAATCTAATATTTACTATTTATTTTCCAGCACCTATTCCCTTGCATTTCTGGTGTGTGTACCACCAATATCCCCTTCTAGGGATGGGCGTGGGCAAATCGATTCCTCGATTACTCGCCGTTACAAGGAGCTTGAGTGGTTTACGAGGGACTCGAGTGGTTTATGAGGGAACTCGATTTTTATTAGACCTGCACAGTGCTGGAGGGGTTATTGCTGTTATTCTGTCACCCAGGCCATCTATCTGTCTGCACTGGCCATATCTTCTACAGTTCTGATTGGATGAACTGTCGCCCACAGGCCGACCGCAGGCCAAGGACCTGAATTATAGAATGTTCTTCAAATCGATCGATGATTGATTTCCATCGTTGTCCAGATACAGTATAAAGTTTTTATTTTTATTTTTTTACACCTTTTGAAGGCACTGGATAAATGAGACTTGGATTATACTCCACAAATTGTGAGAGCAGGTTTGTAAACAGATGTTTTGATAGTTCGGTATAGTTATCCAAAACCAAACCAAAATTATTTTAGATTCTACGTTTACTGTGGAGACGTGCAAGAAGACAAAAAAAATCACAGGATGAGTAATTGATATACAAATCATGATTTTTTTTGGTCAAGTGCTCATTTAACCAGATGGGTAGGGCTTTGTCCGTCTGTGTTGGTATGGAGTATTGGAGAGTTGGTATCTCTCCGAGTACCCGTCTAGGTTTCTATTTATTATAAATTATTTGGTTACCAGGTATGTCCACTAAAAGTGCTTGTTTTTGCCACTGAAACAGAAATCTCAGAAGTCTCGCTCTCTATCACGCGAGACGTGAGTTGTTGCAGGAAGTCAAGTCAAGAGTTTTATTTGTCACGGCATACAAGTATGACAACAGTAGAGAGAGTTGGAGAGGAGGCTTCTATGTTGTAACGTTTGTGCATTTCCAAATTGTGCCAAAACATGCCGCCCAATTTTGTAGCATTTTATTGGTAAGGACACACATTGAAGTTGTGGCTAGATACCTGTTAAAGTTACATTGACCCAAACACAGCTAATGTTACTACTACTACTAGCCAAAGAAGAGAAGACATGCTGTACCATGTTGTTCCATGAGAGGAGAGACCCGATGCAGACAGAGTGGAGGTAATGTGATTATCACAAAATTTGTGATAATCACATGACCTCCACTCTGTCCGCATCGTAACTGGTTACATTGTAATGGTAACTGCCTTTTTTTTTATTGACAATACACATTAAGTATTGGGTATATTGCTGACCATTGTTATTGCTGTTGCCATGCTCTTTAACCCTGCTAGGCCCTCGGTTGCAAAATTACAACATCCCTTTTAGCTATTTAAAGAAGATGTTTATTTTTAAGCACATTTACAGTCAATGGGAACTGTTGTTCAACCTCACAATGCTATTGGATAGTAAATGTGTTTATACGTCCCACCCTCTGGTCTCTGAAGTTGCTAATGTCTTTTTCATTTGGGCTTCATTAAGATGCATTCTAAAAATAGATTTCCCTAAGCGAGGATTTGATCATCCCTCGAGGGATTAATGCGATCACTCAATCTGGGAACACATTACTGGTGCCCTTCCCTGCCCGGCCTCCCCACACCCACTAAGTGCCTTGCCTGCCGCTAGCGGCGGAGTGAGTTAGTGACATTGGCCGTCATAGAGGTGCTTCGCAACTAAAAACCTTTACGAACTGGCCAGTAGATAGGTAGGATGTGTTCCTGGCTCCACAAAGAACAACAAATTGATTAATTATAGCTAATTGATTTAAGTTGTACTTTTATTATTCATCTCCTTGGGGGAAACTCATTTGGCGGCACGGTGGTGTAGTGGTTAACACGGTGGTGTAGTGGTTAACTTTAGAGTTGTTCCGATACCGATACCAGTATCGGAAATGCCTCCGATACCTGCCTAAAATGCTGGTATCGGTATCGGCGAGTACCCTCTAATTCTGCGCTCCGATACCATATGACGTCATTTATAAACAATACGTGCGGTATCCTCCTACTGAGAGTGAGCATTATAAAACAAACGTGTTTTAATCAACCGTGAATGAAAGTGTCAATGCTGTTTGTCATTTTAACAGCAGATACTTTCTTAAATGCCATCGTCCCGACAGCAGTGTGACAGGGAGCTCTGATGTATTCGCTTGCTGGTGTTATTAGCATTAGCTGAAGAGCTAACCGAAAAGCTAGTTTTAGCTTTAACGTTACCTTGGCTAAAGTTGGGGCTATTCATAATCCAGCAATAATGGCTGCAGATCTGCAAGCAAAGTACAGCAAATTGGCAAAGGAGTATGCCAAGGTAAATCACTTTTTCACCAGTAACGTTATATTGTCTTGTTTCCATCTAACCTAGCTCGCGTTAACTGCTAGCTCATGCTAACGTGGCTAACTGATCAACCTCTCCCACACATGCACGCAATTAATGACATAATGCGGACAGCCATGATACCGGTGACAATATTTAGCTTTTAGTGCCAAATGATAAGAGTCTGAGGCGGAGTCTCAAAAGAGAATGTTGAATATTTATTGTGCATTAAAAATCACAACAGAGCCTCTGCTACTACAGTAGCTAACCTAAACGGAGCCGACTGGATAGGAAGTGCAACAACGTGTAACCTCCGTGCGGAATCAATGTCACAACATATTATACAACTATATTATTGTCATTTTAACAACCATTTTATTCCACAGAGATAATGATTATATATAACGTGAGCATCTCTCTTTATTTTGGCACTACCAAAGTTGTCATTTCAGAGCTCTAGACTGCAAGTAAAATGGTTGCATTATGCAACATTTTTGGGGGGGGAAGTGCAGTTCATATTTGACTTAGTGGCACTTGTGCAAGTGGGGGTGAAATCGAATGGTATTTTGACATATTGCACTGGAATTGTTCATCTTTCTATGGCCATGCGTGTCTGACTTCAGCCCCCCCCCCCACTCCTCACCTGTTTGATGGCCTGCTGGACCTTGTCCAGGTTGATCTCCTTGGCCTCCTTCAGCAGCGTCTTCTCGTCCATCTTCAACATGGACACCCTGTACTGGCACAGCTCCACCACTACCACGTCTGGCTGCACCGCACGGATCGTCTGCGCAGGAGAGCGAGGAGAAGAGAGAGGACAGGAATCACAAATTATAGGCAGCGTGTGTTTGTATGGAGAGAGTGAGAGGGAGGGAGAGAGGGAGAGAGGGAGAGGGAGAGAGGGAGAGAGAGAGAGAGAGAGAGAGAGAGAGAGAGAGAGAGAAGATCAAGATAAAGGATGAAGTGAAGTGGGGCGGCTAGGTGGTGTAGTGGGCAAGGCACTCGCCACCAGTGTGGAGACGCTAGGATTCGCGTGTTCGAATCCAGCGCTCCACATTGTTTTCAGTTTAGCTGGTCGTCCGCAGTAATACACATTGGCCATATTACGGGGAGGGAAACTGAAGGGTGGGGATCGGGCGTTGTGAACAAGCGACTCCTACAAGTCGGTTGGTGCGCCTGCGCAGTAGAATCAGGAAGTGTCGGGGGCAGCGTGAGCCTCCCACGCGTTACTCCTCGACACTGAGAGATCGAGCTGCGCAGGTGAAAAGATGCGACTGCTGTTACCTCAAGTACCGGAGGGGACTTGTGCTATGTATGACTTAGTCCACATTGCAGCCGGCTTGTGGGAGGCAAGAAACAGCGTTCGTGACAGGGGAGGGTTGAATTGGATGATACGAAATTGGGATGGGAGAAAATATAGAAAAAATGGGAGAAAAAGTGGATAAAAAAAAAAGGATGAAGTGAAGTGGATAGGCTGTCGTGGAAAATAGCAGCCACATTTCTGCTACAAAAGAGGAACGCCACTTTAAACACAGTAGACCTCAACACATCATCACTCTTAACCCCTTAAGCCCGACAGGCTTGACCTTACGTTCAGGGCCGAGATTCATATCATGCCATAAATCGATCAATACAGAACGTATTAATTAATGTTAATACATTCCCTGAGGTCCATAGATGCCCCTAGATACAAATAACATGAAAATGGCCTTGTAGAAGTGGGGCAATCTTCCATTTACTTATGTATTTTAGGCGTATTTAGGTTATGGTCAATGTTTGATGACCACTTATCGTGCTCATGAATATTAATTAAAAACATGACTTAAACACACTCTTGCATATCAAGGCAAATCTCCACAATTTCACCAACAGCTCTCTGATTATAAGTAACCAGCAGTAATTTACATGCCAAAAACAAAGCAGAAGCAGCAAGAGTACTAAACACTTAAGCTGGGACAACAACAATAATTACACATGTGAACACAACAGCCCTTCAGAACCCCAACCCTGTCTGCTTGCTTGCCTACATGTATGATAGTGTGTACCTAATACGTCTTATCATTGTGTGTACATGTCTGCTTATGTTTGTACATAATGCAAATGCATGTGCTATACATCTGCTAATGTATGTGCTGCCATATATAGCTCTCATGTCTGTTTGTCTGCATAGAGTATTTGTGCTTATGTTTGTACATGTCTGCTAACATATGTCGTCAATGTGCTCTTTAGCTATTAGCAAAACTTTTACTCATATTTTGCATAATGTGTTTTTAACCTGTTCTTATTTAACTGTTTGCATGCTATATATATTAGGCTTTTATTTTTAGCGGCTTTTTAACACCAGGCCCATGGACAACAGTTGAACATTTGCTTTGGCTAACACTGTCTCACATTAAAGCCCAACCTCCAGGTTAAACCCTACTGATCAATTATGGGTAGTTTACATCATTGGTATATAATTTCATTAAGGTGTGTTGTCCCTGTTCAAATGAAGTCTAAACTAAACTCTGGAAGACCTCCTGCATTGCCAAAGAAGGGACGCCCAAGCGCTTTGAACGACTACAGGCCAGTCGCTCTGACATCACACATCATGAACACAGTCCTGCAACACCTGGGTGAGTGACTCCTTGGACCCCGTGCAGTGACTGACTCTCGTCATTCACTACTGTTATCACTATTATCACTCTCACCACTGTTGGATCTTGCGTGTGATTTATTGTGCCTCAATCAAAGTTGGCAATTTGTTCATGTTGGTCCGCTATTATATAGAATATGCTGTTTTAGCGGATTTGTGCTGCAGATATTAACCCTTTGTCGTGTGGCAGTGAAAGTGTTAACCTTCTGTATTGTTGTCACAGTGAAAGGGTTAACCATTTGGTAGTGTGGTCGTGAAAGGGTTCAAATGTGCCACACGCTGCTCTGCTAGAAGGTCAATGATGGAGAGTCACTCACGCATTCGTGCTTCAACAACAGGGAGTCAGCCACCCAGTCAGCCACCCAGTCAGTCAGGTAGGGACATTCGCTCTTCTAGGCCGAACCCCGGGGTCCAACAAAAGAATCACTGAATGTGTCAGTTGCTCACCGTGGCCACATCCTGCTTGCTGCTGTCACTGAAATGGGCGGTGCCCACCAGGTAGAGCAGGCTGCCGTCGGGGGCCGTCAGCCGGGTGACCGTCTCGGGGAGCTCTGGGGACGACTGGCGCCGCTGGGCTCTCACCTGCCACAGCAGCTCCACCGCCTCGCTGTCCGCTGCGCAGAGAGAGAGAGGACACGGAGAGAGAGGACGCAGAGAAAGAGAGGACACGGAGACAGAGGACATGGAGAGAGAGAGAGGACACGGAGAGGACATGGAGAGAGAGGACACGGAGAGAGAGGACACGGAGAGAGAGGACATGGAGAGAGAGAGGACACAGAGAGAGAGGACACGGAGAGAGGACATGGAGAGAGAGAGAGGACACAGAGAGAGGACACGGAGAGAGAGGACGCGGAGAGAGAGGACACGGGGACAGAGGACGCGGAGACAGGAGCGTTAGCAAGGGATGGAGAGGAGACGAGACACAAAGAGACAGGAGCATTAGCAAGGGATGGAGAGGAGACGAGACACAAGAGACAGGAGGATTAGCAAGGGACGGAGAGTGAGACAACACACAAAGAGACAGGAGGATTAGCAAGGGACGGAGAGTGAGAGTGTGGGTAGTAGGGTTAGTAGCTTCTGTCTGATTGTGTAGGTACTGAGGGTAGTAGGGTTAGTAGCTTCTGTCTGATTGTGTAGGTACTGAGGGTAGTAGGGTTAGTAGCTTCTGTCTGATTGTGTAGGTACTGAGGGTAGTAGGGTTAGTAGCTTCTGTCTGATTGTGTAGGTACTGAGGGTAGTAGGGTTAGTAGCTTCTGTCTGATTGTGTAGGTACTGAGGGTAGTAGGGTTAGTAGCTTCTGTCTGATTGTGTAGGTACTGAGGGTAGTAGGGTTAGTAGCTTCTGTCTGATTGTGTAGGTACTGAGGGTAGTAGGGTTAGTAGCTTCTGTCTGATTGTGTAGGTACTGAGGGTAGTAGGGTTAGTAGCTTCTGTCTGATTGTGTAGGTACTGAGGGTAGTAGGGTTAGTAGCTTCTGTCTGATTGTGTAGGTACTGAGGGTAGTAGGGTTAGTAGCTTCTGTCTGATTGTGTCGGTACTGAGGGTAGTAGGGTTAGTAGCTTCTGTCTGATTGTGTCGGTACTGAGGGTAGTAGGGTTAGTAGCTTCTGTCTGATTGTGTCGGTTCTGAGGGTAGTAGGGTTAGTAGCTTCTGTCTGATTGTGTAGGTACTGAGGGTAGTATGGTTAGTAGCTTCTGTCCGATTGTGTAGGTACTGAGGGTAGTAGGGTTAGTAGCTTCTGTCTGATTGTGTCGGTACTGAGGGTAGTAGGGTTAGTAGCTTCTGTCTGATTGTGTAGGTACTGAGGGTAGTTGGGTTAGTAGCTTCTGGCCGATTGTGTAGGTACTGAGGGTAGTAGGGTTAGTAGCTTCTGTCTGATTGTGTAGGTACTGAGGGTAGTATGGTTAGTAGCTTCTGTCTGATTGTGTAGGTACTGAGGGTAGTAGGGTTAGTAGCTTCTGTCAGATTGTGTCGGTACTGAGGGTAGTAGGGTTAGTAGCTTCTGTCTGATTGTGTACTGTAGGTTAAGATAATTGTTCAGACACAACCAAGGAGAAAGAGAAAAACGTCCTTAGTTTACCATTAGTGACAGAGGACAAAGATAACACTTGGTTCTTACAAACCTTCGACTGGAAAAACTGCATTCTTGCCGTCTCATGCCAGATAGGATAATGCTGATTGATAACGCACCTTATGCTGTGGGTATGGGCCGCACTACATGGTAACGATGGAGCACTAAACAAACTGACAGTCTCACACCCTGGAGATGAGAGGCTAACAGCAACAATCTTGTCAGTGTTGGGGAGTAGCTTCACTACACGTAATTAAACTAAGTGTACAGTAAGTTTCACTACATTTCGCAGTAGCTTGCTGGTATCAACCCAATATAAATGACCAGTCATTTTAGTAGTTAATTACATTTTTCTTTACATTTTGAGGTGCAGTTAACTACTGGAACTACAATTCTGGCTGTCCTAAAAAAGAAAATAATTACATTATTATGATTGTTTATTTTAAATTTATTAATTTGACCACTGCCTCTCCTCTCTTGAGTGAATCTCCACCCCTCATGACCCTGTCAGTGTCATAACAAGAGGGTCTGCTCCGACAACTAAGCTGACGGACTCACTCTTTAGACTAGACCATTATTATAGTCGCATTGGTAAATGGTCTAAGAAAGGTGATCATTCAAGATAAATAAGTTTATAAAAAATTATATAATTACATTACTTCTTACTTACATTCTGGGAAGAACTCAGATATGGTTATTTGATGTTGGTTTATGTCTGGCAGGCAGATATATATCGATTAGTATGCTTACTTAGTTTTCACTTTCAATTGAAAAGTATTTTATAAAAAAAGTCATTGTGTCATAGATACTGCAGATGGAGTCGAAATTATGTAATTATTATGGTAACTGACTGTTGTGATCATGAATGCATGAAAGGGGGCCCCTGATGGGGGTCGTTTCTGATGCTTTGATGGCCAGTAACGGCATTCGTTTTGAACACTACACACGCTGATCAGATGGATCGCTATGAAAACATTGCAGGATCAAGCTGGAATTGACGTCAGATAGTCCTTACCTTTGATCGGGGCTATTCCAAAAAGAATATTCCAATTGTTTGATGTCCATCTGGTCCATCTGATGTCCATCTGGTCCACGACATAATCCGGCACAACACATGCATCGAGTGTCCCGGAGACTTTTCAATGTGATCGAGTGAACCTCTAGGCTTCCCTGTACTAACATTCTCCGCCCAGTGGTATTTAAATGTAACACACGGTCTAGAACAGGGTTTACTGCACTCTCGATACTGCCACCTAGCAGGAGCTGGTCGGTACTGCACCCTCGGGGTCCCAGTATGCCTTTTAACGGCAACATACAGGTCTGTGACATTGAATAGAATATTAAAATCGGACAAAATAACATATATATTGAACGTGGTTGGCGTTCAAAGGTTTTCGAGCAAACGCGTATATAAACGTTGTTGGCGCAGATTGAGTTAACACATTGACTGCCGTTCACGTAGATCTATGTTTCTGTCGCCCGAAGGTTGAGTGCCGGAAACGTAGATCTACGTTTCTGTCACGATATTCCTTTTATTATCTATTGCCATTCATAATTCAGCGGGCACCTTGTGCATACTGTCTAAATCACATTGCATGCGTGCACGAGGAAGGATAATAGTGATGATCTAGCGTTGATTTCAGGAAGATCCGATAATCAGGCGAAAAATGACAACATGTTTATTGAATTACACAAAAACGCTGTTTTCGTGTCTTTTCCCTGGAATTGCTCAGAAGCGGCCGGACTATGTTCATATTCAAAACGGTATAAAACGGAAATGTACGGCTGAAAAAATTATCAGTTTTTTGCACGTTGACCAGAAGCAGCTCAATGAGACTCTACGGCGTTATCAGACCCATAGCTATACTATAAAATATAGGTTTAGCTCTACAAAGTACAACTACGTTTACATGGGGTTAATGGACGTGGTCACTTCTCGGAAGGGGCGTGGCACTCAATGTGTTAAGCATCGCTGTGCATTGTTATTGCTGCCACTCTTCATGCATCTAGAAATAGATTTGCATGAATGAGTACTCGATCACTACTCGATCTCACTACTAGAGTAATTTGTGCGAGTAAATCAAATTTAAAATAAAATGTATTTGTATAGCCCGAGATCACATGGAATAGCCCCCATGGGATGTACAAGTATTCTTGTACAAGTCAAGAAGAAACATCACAATAGGTTCCTACTCGATCTAGGAAAACATCCCTAATATGTACACAGTACAAACAAAACCAAACAGTCACACACTTACAGAGGCCTGGGGGAAGACTTGGCAGCTCATCTTCAGAGGGGTCCTCTGATGGGCCGACTGACTCGTCCTGACAGAGTACAGCAAACAATAAGAGGCCTATCCAGCCTGACGAGAAAATGCTAATGCATGTCGTGTTTGTTTGTTTGTTTGTTTGTTTGTTTGTTTGTTTGTTTGTTTGTTTGTTTGTTTGTTTGTGTTTGTGTGTGTGTGTGTGTGTGTGTGTGTGTGTGTGTGTGTGTGTGTGTGTGTGTGTGTGTGTGTGTGTGTGTGTGTGTGTGTGTGTGTGTGTGTGTGTGTGTGTGTGTGTGTGTGTGTGTGTGTGTGTGTGTGTGTGTGTGTGTGTGTGTGTGTGTGTGTGTGTGTTCAAGAGCTAAGCGCTTGCCAACTCTAATTGTGACACTCAGACATTAGCATTTTGCACAGGTCTAGCCTACTGCTTAAGGCAAATTATAGCAAGTTGAGTCTTCCAGAGATGGTGATGGGAGGTGCCCACTTGATAACCCTGGTGATGTGCTGGCTCTCACTGCCTATCAATTAGGGATAACCCTAACCCTAACCCGGGGCCGATCACGTGATTTTCCGAAGATCGGGATTGACAAAAAAAATTAAAATAAAAAAATCTGAATTTTTATTTTATTCAACAAACATGACCATGTTCACGTCTTAAACTCATACTGAGGCCTTAGTTTTGGTTTTAAATTGCATATCATCATTCATTTATTTATTGTCACACAGAGCAGACGAATTTTGCCAAAACAAACCAATAGTATCCAGCTGCAGAACGGCAGACCAGCCACACTCTCAGACCCAAATTACATTTTTTTTATTTTTTATTTTTTTATCCCAATTTCTCACATTACATTCACCCTGAATGTTGACGTTATCCAGGTGAAAAGTTAACTTCATTCAAGCGAGGCATTGCAATCTTTGACATAAATCATTTGATGTATAATTAAATCAAAGGAAATGCGTTTGGGTCTGAGAGTGTGGCTGGTCTGCCGTTCTGCAGCTGGATACTATTGGTAAGGCCTCAGTATGAGTTTAAGACGTCATGTTTGTTGAAAATATATATATATTTTTTTTGATCGGATCGGGAAATATCGGTATCGGTAGATACTCAAAATCACATGATCGGGATCGGATCGGGAGCAAAAAAACGTGATCGGGACATCCCTACTATCAATCTACATGTTTGGTTGTGGTGGCCACTGGAGGCCATGTGGTATGTATGTAGCATCAGCATTGTCAATAGCTGGAGCTCACGTTTGAACCATTTCCTCCTGCACCCACCCCGGCCTTACCCTAAACCGGGTTTGTATAGTACCCCCCCCCCCCCCCCCCCCCCACACACATGCATATATTAATATTATATATTATGACCTTTTTATTCCCCTCCCCTCAATTAGCATAGGTGTTTGGCAATGGGTTTGAGTTTCTTTATTGAACACTTATCCTTATCAAGTATCTTGTGTTTTATTATAAAGCATTTTGCATCAACAATTCAATGGCTTTAATTATTTAATTTATGATCACTTATATAACTTGGCAATGACAAAGTCAAGGTAGGATAAGAATGAACAAGCACAATATTAAAATGCTCTTCACAACACAGGGCTGTGCTGCTACATATGTTGATAGACAAGCTGCCTCATGTGTAGCCCCGCCTACTTCTGATAGACAAACTGCCTCATGTGTAGCCCCGCCTACTTATATGATACACAAGCTGCCTCGTGTGTTCACCCCGCCTACTTATATGATACACAAGCTGCCTCGTGTGTTCGCCCCGCCTACTTATATTATACACAAGCTGCCTCGTGTGTTCGCCCCGCCTACTTATATTATACACAAACTGCCTCATGTGTAGCCCCGCCTACTTATATGATACACAAGCTGCCTCGTGTGTTCACCCCGCCTACTTATATGATACACAAGCTGCCTCGTGTGTTCGCCCCGCCTACTTATATGATACACAAGCTGCCTCGTGTGTTCGCCCCGCCTACTTATATGATACACAAGCTGCCTCATGTGTAACCCCGCCTACTTCTATGATACACAAGGTGCCTCGTGCGCCTACTCCTGTGAGAACAGGACAGCTGTCAAAGCATTCGATTGACCTCAATGCAATCACTCACTAACACACAGGTGGAAATTTCCCCAAGGGGATCAATAAAGGAATATCTTATCTTATCTTAAAGTAACTAATTACAATTTCTCAAGTTACTGTAATTGAGCATTTTTTTTTCAAGTAACACTACATTTTTGAGTACTTTTAAAAGTATGTAGCCTACTTCTATTTGAGTCATTTTTTTTTATCAAATCTTTTTTATTTATTTATTTTTTCATCATGAAACAAAACATATCACAATACAATAATAATAATAATAATAATAATAATAATAATAATAATAATAATAATAATAATAATAATAATAATAATAATAATAATAATAATACATAAAAAGACATCCCAGGACAATAACTTAACACAACAAGACAATAATTGAGAGGGCGGCTACGTGGCGTAGTGGGCAAGGCACTCGCCACGAAATGCTGGAGACGCTGGGCTCGTCAGTTCGAGCCCAGCGCTCCACATTTGCTTTCAGTTTAGCTGGTCGTCCGTACTAATACACATTGGCCGTATTAGGGGGTGGGAAACTGATGGGTGGGGATCGGGCGTTGTGGACAGCGACTCCTACAGGTCGGTTGGTGCGCCTGCGCAGTAGAATCAGGAAGTGTCGGGGGCAGCGTGAGCCTCCCACGCGTTACTCCTCGCCACTGAGAGATCGAGCTGCGCAGGTGAAAAGATGCGACTGCTGTTACCTCAAGTACCGGAGGGGACTTGTTCTATGTATGACTTAGTCCACATTGCAGCCGGCTTGTGGGAGGCAAGAAACAGCGTCCGTGACAGGGGAGGGTTGAATTGGATGATACGAAATTGGGATGGGAGAAAATATAGAAAATGGGAGAAAAAGTGGATAAAAAAAAAAAGACAATAATTGAGACAGACTGTACAGTGATCATCCCAATCATTGAGTAATTTCTTAAGATTTGTACTACTACTTTGAGTACTACCTACCTCAACCTATAGTATACCCATATAAGTACAAGTATAAGTTATCATATAATTTATATGATATATCACTGTATGATAGTCATGTACAATAACACTGTATATACTGTATATATATTTATTTATCCATGTATCTATATGGATGAATATATCTGGGTGGTTGATGTGAACTCAAATCCAAAGTAAAATCTAAAATGTATGTCAAATGACATATAGTTGAATTACTTAAGGGGGAGGGAGGGAGGGAGGAAGGGAGGTTGGAAGGAAGGGAGGGAGGTTGGCGATTCTGCTTATTTGCTAGCTAATTAACTATCTAGCTGCTAGACCTGATTATTCTAGCCATATGATTCAGTGGGTAGTTCCTAGTGATTAGCTGTAGAACTCTGATGAGTTTGCACCGCTTTATAGAACCTACTATAGCCTACGTACACTGGTGTGACGGCCATTTCCACCAGTGTGATGCTGATTTCATGTCACACTATAGAACAGTGCTGTCTACTGTACTTTCTGGATGAAGAAGGACCCTTCTCAGTAATGGGATGCCCAAATGAATGCCTGTTCTATATTCACAGAATGGTGCCACACTAGGTGGACATCAGATTTGTGGACAAAAAGTAATGTGTCATAACTATTTGGAGTGGGGACATGAAGGCTAAATAACCTATAGTCTCATAAAGTAAACACTGTTGAATGTATTTGGTCTTATATATTTTATTTAATTACAGTTGTTTGAAGATCAGCAATGTTACCATGGACAGTCACACCAGTGAACAACGGTCATGTTTCAAACTAAATATTAACTCGTGAATTACAGATGTATTTGTTTAAGAAGATTAAGTTGTTGAGATTTAAATAAAAGATTACCAATGATTATTTATGTGTCACCGTAAAACACAAGAGTGGAGCGTCACGTCAACCAACCATCTGCATTTATTCCTGTTTACATACAGTACCTGTATACCCACTCTGTGCACTTTACATGCACTTTATATTATAACTATATATATCCCATAGTACTACCTACTCTTATTAATTATACAAGCTGGCCAGTATGGCTTAGTACCATTACCATAGTGTATTTATACTTGTAGTTATATGCTGTACATAATAATACTGTAACATATATCAGATTAGCACATGACGGCAACTGTAGTCATCCCCCATCCCCACCGGTCCTGCAACTGTGATTCCGGAAAAGCTCTCCGTCCTCCCTCCCCCCCACCGCCCCCTCCCCTCAGGGTGCTCCGAGATACACAGACTCAAGGCTAGTTTAACATGTCTCAACAAATGTGCATGTTTGTATTAATTAATGATTGTGCCATTATTGCTATCAAATGTAATGATTGTGAAATATTTCTGTAATGAGTTGTATGTGTATGTATCAAGCATCCTTGACTTCCAGGGACAACGATGTAAATAAGTCATTGGCTTTTTCGTTCCCATCCTTGACAAAAGCAAATATGTGATGTAATGATCTGTATATATGTTTTGTTGTCTAAATAAATACCTATCACTACCTACCTACCCATAAACTTCACGTACCGTAAGTATCAGTACTAACCTACTTGAGTGATATAACATTAGGCACACACACACACACACATGTAGGTAATGTAATGTTAACTTACCTCCGAGTTGTTGTCTTCTTGGTCCATAATTCTTGCACCGAGAGCTCTAAGGATGAGAGATATGAGAAGCAGGAAGAAGAAGACACCCGTCTACTCTAGTGGATACTGTTTCCTTTCCACTTCACATTGTACATCTAGCTGCTGGCGTTAGCTTGGTTTGGCAATCATTTAGTCTACTGTAACTCATGTGACGTCGTGCACACTCACTGTGATGTTTGTGTAGCAGAGGGATATTAATCATTTAGTCTACTGTAACTCAGGTGACGTGGTGCACACTCACTGTAATGTTTGTGTAGCAGAGGGATTAATCATTTAGTCTACTGTAACTCATGTGACGTGGTGCACACTCACTGTAATGTTTGTGTAGCAGAGGGATATTAATAATTTAATCTACTGTAACTCATGTGACGTGGTGCACACTCACTGTAATGTTTGTGTAGCAGAGGGATTAATCATTTAGTCTACTGTAACTCATGTGACGTGGTGCACACTCACTGTAATGTTTGTGTAGCAGAGGGATTAATCATTTAGTCTACTGTAACTCATGTGACGTGGTGCACACTCACTGTAATGTTTGTGTAGCAGAGGGATTAATCATTTAGTCTACTGTAACTCATGTGACGTGGTGCACACTCACTGTAATGTTTGTGTAGTCTACTGTAACTCATGTGACGTGGTGCACACTCACTGTAATGTTTGTGTAGCAGAGGGATATTAATAATTTAATCTACTGTAACTCATGTGACGTTGTGCACACTCACTGTAATGTTTGTGTAGCAGAGGGATTAATCATTGAGTCTACTGTAACTCATGTGACGTGGTGCACACTCACTGTAATGTTTGTGTCGTCTACTGTAACTCATGTGACGTGGTGCACACTCACTGTAATGTTTGTGTAGTCTACTGTAACTCATGTGACGTGGTGCACACTCACTGTAATGTTTGTGTAGTCTACTGTAACTCATGTGACGTGGTGCACACTCACTGTAATGTTTGTGTCGTCTACTGTAACTCATGTGACGTGGTGCACACTCACTGTAATGTTTGTGTCGTCTACTGTAACTCATGTGACGTGGTGCACACTCACTGTAATGTTTGTGTCGTCTACTGTAACTCATGTGACGTGGTGCACACTCACTGTAATGTTTGTGTCGTCTACTGTAACTCATGTGACGTGGTGCACACTCACTGTAATGTTTGTGTCGTCTACTGTAACTCATGTGACGTGGTGCACACTCACTGTAATGTTTGTGTCGTCTACTGTAACTCATGTGACGTGGTGCACACTCACTGTAATGTTTGTGTAGTCTACTGTAACTCATGTGACGTGGTGCACACTCACTGTAATGTTTGTGTAGTCTACTGTAACTCATGTGACGTGGTGCACACTCACTGTAATGTTTGTGTAGTCTACTGTAACTCATGTGACGTGGTGCACACTCACTGTGATGTTTGTGTAGCAGAGTGATTCATCTGAGAGCCACGTAGCATTACGGCCACAATAGCCAGTAGCAACTGACAGCTAAGGTTAGCTAGGAAGTTTGCAAAGCAAGTCAAATTGGCAAAAGTGACAACCACCATAGCAGGTCTGCTAACGAACGTTACCTAACGTTAGATGCCGATAGGCATATAGTCATCTGAGCATTTAAACTAGTGTTTACTGTTAGCTAGAGTTTTGCTAGGCGGAAGTCATTTGGTTTAGCTAGCTGTTAGCTGTTTGGCGTTAGCTAACGTTAGCTGTAGCTCGTGCAAATAAACCAGCTAATGTTGACGTTTGAAATCATAGCGCTACTCTGTTATTTCAGAAGGAAAGTTCACTCAAGTCACCACTCTCAAACACAATGCGATACATGATGAAGATATATCAGGTACATTACATATTACTAGGTGATGTAAAACAAACATCACTTACAGAGCAAAGCCAGCCCGTCTGTCAGTCTGCTCCTTTGAAACTAGCTGCTAGCGCACACATACACGTCTGTCTGACAGCCGCGGTGCATTCTGGTGCTTGTAGTCATTGATTGACAGACGTTTTGCCTGAGTGATTGATTGATTGAACATTTTATTAACAGATTGCAGAATGGGTACAGTACAGCTCAATACACACAATTGTTAAGGGGATGCAGACCAGAGAAAGACTTTCGTCTTGTTTACATCAGGGTCCCCCATTTTCATCATCAACGTTTGCTTTGGAAATAACAATCTAAACGTACGCAATTTATTTTTGAACAAAATGTTTTATTTAGCATCACTACGTCATATATATTAGACAAAACCTCTGGCCCTTCCACTACATGGTGTGCCTATATTAGTCTCGTGACACGTGTGTGTAGGTTATGTGTCTGACAACTTCAGTGTGAAAATCTTTCATGAAGGTTTACCCAGAAGATGTGATTGAGCAGAACTGTTATGTACATAACACGCTCTTGTACAATTGTGCTACAGGTCATAAAGTGCTTTTGGATGCATTTGGTGTGCTTGAGTACTAAGTAGTCAAACAAGCAGTGGGGCAGTGAGCCAACCAGTTCATGGAGTAATATTCCTCCCAGTTGTGTAATGGTTGAATGTGGATATACTGCTGCTGAAGTGTGTATAAGGTATCCCTAACCCACCAATATTTGTAAATAGTTATTGGTTGATAGGTAGGCTAGGCTAGATACACTCTGCCTCATAGAGGTGGATTCAGCACAGCCTGCATAGGCAGGTTAGGTTGGTGCAGCCATAGTATTTGTCACATTGGGTATCAACACTGAAAACTGCACCTGCCCTGTACACAGTAAACGGAGGTCGGTGTAGAAGTTATGAAAGGTAGACACACATGGCCTTGTACACTGACACACCTGTGCTATCATATCTTAAATACTTTTTATAAATAAGAATAACAACTCTACCATAGCTACTAGTCTACTTTTCATTCATTCACTTTTTTTGGATGGTTGATGTCAGCACAATGGGAAACATGGCAAAATGACTGACCATAACATTCGATCACATTCAGTGGTAATGGATGATATTTATCTTAGTGTTGTCGAGGTTTTATATATGTATTTTCTTCCCCCACATCTGTCCTATAACCATTCCAAACCACAGTTGTATTCATCCCAAACAGAAGAAAAACCATCCCACATCCAAAAAAACATCATGAACTAATCTACTGGACCATCCCTTAATCTATTTTGTACCATCCTAAACACAATTTATTTACCGTCATCAGGACATTGGGATGCCATTAACTTCAAGCCTTGATTATAACATGTAAAACATTATCAGTGTTGACTCTTCAGTGTTCACAAAACGATTCTAGGTGTCAACACTTCATTGACGTCACGTAGGCCTAACTAAGTCTCGTACTCCTTACCGGTGATTCCAGCTCCAATCATTACATCCAAATTGAAAGTCTTCAAAAGAAAACATTAGACCAGGTTTTCTAAAGACACCCTGGTACCTACAGTATATTAAACCTACACTTGTCAGTTCCTTTGGCCAATATGCACATTGCACATGTTGACACTTGATGTGTTTCTTGTGTCGATGTTGCAGTTATTTTTCATGCTTTTGACACAGATCACATTCAGCCCCCCCCCCCCCCCCCCCTTCTGTTGCAGGACACATGTTGACCTTTTTTCATCTGTAATTAAGTGCACCAACGGTGTAAGAGCCTAGAGTTGACACTGGGTCTCTAATTAGTAGTGAGATGGCAGTGGTGAATCTATGAAACCTATGTGTTTTAAGAAAATATTTTAAACACCCCACAAACACCGAATCATGTACAGTATGTACTGTTCTAAGCGCATACAATTATTGCCACAAATATATTGTGATCTTTTGCATAATTCTTCAGTGCAGATCTCCAAAATTGTATTGCGTGAGCTACCTGTCTACTTGGCTATGGGCATAAAGGGACTATAAGCAATATCATATGTGCTCTAACATACATTGAGGTTGAAGCCTTAAAGCTGTCCTTTCTGCAGGTTTGAAACGTTGTTTTTGGAAAGCTTCACAACGCCTTTTAGGTGTAATGCTTCAAACCTGCACTGTAGGCAACCTGTTGAATCATATCACTGCTGGTTTCGTTGGAAAGGTGGTTGGCTGCACACGTTCATCCTGAGACATGGACGTGACATCATTCCCTGCCTCACTACATCATCGTCTGTTATCAGTTCCGCTCATCTCTGTGTCCCCCGTGAACCTTCATTTATAAACGAACCACTCGATTTCTTCACAAACTGTAACCTGGGATCTCTGTCGCATCCCGTCGCTGTTTCTTACGGCTCGGCTCTCGCTCGTCGTTCAAACCCAGTCCGCCCACCAGAGTGGAGGTGTGCGAGGTGTTCAGTGGGAGGTGAGTGGCGTGGTGATTATGTGAGCAGTGAGTGCAGTGTTAGGAGGGCAAAAAAAGTGGAGTGGGGTATCCACCGTTCCCGCTTAGCATTCCCCGGCGGCGATCATCTCTCCGGGTCTCTCCGCCAGTCTGTCTCTGTGGCCGGCCTCCTCCTCGTCCTCCTCGAAGAGGGTGTGGTGCATGCTGCTCAACAGCTGGTGGCCGGGGTTCTTGGCGAAGGGCGCCGGTTGGGTCTCCGGGTCCTCCGGCCGCAGGAGCGGGTCATCGGGGAGAGGCGAGGGCTTGGGGCTGGGAAGGTCTCCGCTGGAGGGCGGGTTGGGACTGACACCGTTCACGTAGGACGTGGCGCGCAGGGTCTCTGTTGAAAAGGCAGCGCTGGTGGACTCTGGGCTGTCTTTCTTTCCTGAAGAGTGAAATACAGTAAGGAGAGAGAGAGAGAAAGAGAGAGAGATATATAAACCCTCTATCTCTAGGAGAACCTGAGGATGAATGCTGTAAGGACTGGTTGCCTAGGTGACGGAAATTCCTTCCTGAGGTACGGTCGGAAGGTGTGACTTCTTGGTCTTTGGGCATTGCTCACACAAGGAATGTGATAAAATTCCTATGAACTCACAGCAGCCACCTGAAGAGAGTCTGTGCTCTAAATGGAGACACTCAAAGCTCAGCAGAAATTCTTGACCATCTTTAAGTCCTTTATTTTAAACCTATAACCGTGTCCTTGTTTAGTCTGTTTGGTATGTTGCTATTTTCTGAAAAAGCCATACCTGGCTGTTACCCATTGGCTTGGAATTCACTAGCGCTGACAACATGCCTTTCTGTGACAGTATAAAAGACCTGTGTATTTTCCAGTTCGACACACAACTCCTCTGGCTCTCAGGCTCTCAGGCTCTCAGGCTCTCAGGCTCTCAGGCTCTCAGGCTGAGTGTATTGGTGTCCACAGCTGTGTATTCCTTAATATAATTTATTCACTCTGGAATACAAACCCTGAAAGACTAATCCTCTTCCTCATCTTTTTTAAGGTCTCAATTAAAGAACACGACAGAGGGCTGCACGATTCTTGCTAAAATTTTAATCACGATTTTTCTCTCTAAGGCCATGGTTAGACTAGGTGTTTTTGTTTTTGTTTTGTTGCTGAATGAATACGTTTGCTGTCCCAGTTAAATAGAAATGCCATTTTGGCAGGAAAACGCGTTGCCCTACTGACAACGCTGAAAAGGTGTTTTCGTTTTGGATACTCGCCAAAACTTGCCGACAACGTGTCATGTAATCTGCGCGGAGCCGGTGTTGCTCAACGCCCATGCGCAGTAGATACCGACATCTGCGTGCCCTCACCAACGTCCGGTGACGACAAAGCTGTCCCAAATAGCTGCAGCTACCATGTGTTGTCAAGTTATTGTTATAAGGACCCCAGTCCAAGCTACAACAGTCTGCATTCCCTTAACAATTGTTTGTATTCAGTTTGGCTGGTCGTCCGCAGTAATACACATTGGCCGTATTACGGGGAGGGAAAAACTGAAGGGTGGGGATCGAACGTTGTGAACAAGCGACTCCTACAAGTCGGTTGGTGCGCCTGCGCAGTAGAATCAGGAAGTGTCGGGGGCAGCGTGAGCCTCCCACGCGTTACTCCTCGACACCGAGAGATCGAGCTGCGCAGGTGAAAAGATGCGACTGCTGTTACCTCAAGTACCGGAGGGGACTTGTGCTATGTATGACTTAGTCCTCACTGCAGCCGGCTTGTGGGAGGCAAGAAACAGCGTTCGTGACAGGGGAGGGTTGAATTGGATGATACGAAATTGGGATGGGAGAAAATATAGAAAATGGGAGAAAAAGTGGATCAAAAAAAAAAACAATTGTTTGTATTGAGCCGTATTGTATTGTACCCATTCTGCAATATGTTAAATAAAGTTTACATCCATTCATTCTGCTAGCATTAACGATTGCATGAGCAGCTGGCTAACGTGAGCTAACGTTAGCTATCAGACCCTGTTAGCTCAGAGCTCCTCTTTCAATCTTAACAAGCATTAAACAAAATGGCCCAGTCATCTATTCACCTTTGTTTAATACATGAGGCGTTGTCTAATGTTATCTAGCTACTGATAGCTCCTGATATCATCAGTTTGGTGCTGGCTGGCTAACGTGAGCTAACGTTAGCTGCTAGCCACAATGCTATACTGTTGTACTTGCATATTCCATTCACGTTAGCATGTAGCTAACAACATCGGAGATCTTTTTGTGAGACTAAACTATCCGCTCTTGGTGGTCAATTGTGTTGATGTTAGTTTTGTTTCATCAACAAATAAGAGGCAGAACACACAGTGAATGTATCCGTTTTGTTTATTGCACTTTTATTGCACTTTCTTTGCTGAAAAATAAGTGCTACATTGGCTAAATAGCTCACGGAGGCATTTAAATATGGTGGCTTGTTGATTTTTTTGCAGGAAGTGTATTGGCACATCCAAGGTAACTACCTCCCCGCGCATGCTCAGTGCTGAATTCGAGACGCGATCCGTTGTGGTCTGACCACGCCTCGTTCTGACAAAACGAAAGTGCTCAGATCGCAAAACAAATGTCTAACTCGGCTGTCACTACGTTGCGCTCTGGAAAGCGAAACTCATCTTGAAAACTAAACGAAAACACCCTGTGTGTAACCGACGCCTAAGAATTGAGATCACAATTCTCTCACACGATTCTTATTTTTCGCCATCATTTAAAAAAGTAAAGTAAAAAGTAAATTCTTTTATATAAAAAAAAGATTAGTAAAAAAAAATCGCCATAATTTAGAAATGAGATTGCATAGGTCTATGAATCGAGATCGCAATTTTTTTCTCTCGATTAATCGTGCAGCCCTACGACAGAGGGCTTACCTGTGATCGACGCAGACACGTGGACAATAGTGTGCGTGCCTTCAATGAACACGGAGCCTATGGTGTGGTCCGCGGGCAGCGGCTCCGTGGCGGTGACCTCCACCTTGGGCTTCCTGAGTGTCAGCATGTACGGGTGGACGTCCAGCGAGAAGTTGCGTGGATGTTTCTTCTCCATCCCACTTATATCTGCGGGTGACACGTGACAGGTCCACTTTAAGGTGAGAGGAGGCACACGTTCTGACGCAAAAACAATGGCTAACACCCCTTTCCTAACAATGCAATATCAATTCAATCGCTAGTTTTATGGAACCGCCGCTCATTAAAGGAACACGCCAACATTTGGGGAAATTAGCTTATCGTCTTCTCCAGAGAGAGACAAGAAGATAGATACCAGTTTCCTCTCTGTGCGTTCAATAGAAAGCTATCTAGTTGCACGTTAGCCTAGCTTGGAATGGAAGCGGACAGTGCCAGTTAGCCTTCGGGAGAGGTGTTTGTTAGTTGGACAATGCCTAGGCTAACCGGCACTGTCCGCTTCCAGTCATTGTGCTAAGCTAGGCTAACATGCAGCCAGATAGCTTTCTACTGAACGCACAGAGAGGAAACTGGTATCTATCTTCGTGTCTCTCTCTGGAGAAGACGATAAGCTAATTTCCCCAAATGTTGGCGTGTTCCTTTAATATGAATGCAGTTGATTTGGAAAATGTTATTAAAAGGTTTTACAAGCTACCAATTACTTCACACTGGAAGAACTTGAACTACAGCAAAGCTACCTTCAAGAGAAATACAGTTTGGTTCAATTCCACATAATGAAATTAATCAAATGCAAATATTGTATTCTCACAGCGTTTTTGTTCCTTTTGTTTGTAATTCCAGTAGTTAACTGTACCTCAAAATAGCTATAAATTAACAACTACAGTCACCATGCACATTTTTATTTTGTTCAACTACCAGCAAGCAACTGCAACACTTTGTTAAACCAATAGTTTAATTACATCTCCAATACTGAAAAAGTGCATCCCTAATATGCATGGCAACAGAGGCACCCAAGGAAACTATAAAAGAAGGAAGGGTCATCACGTCACACTGTGCCACGTGTGTGGTTTCCAATGTAGACACTTTCAGTTCGGCCAACATTGAGTTGAATGGGATCACATTGTCTCCGTGCCTCTGAGCGCCGTGTACCTTTAGTGGGAGGATGCTGTGTGCTCTTGCTGTCCACCAGTGGCGCGTTGAAGCTGTCGGACACCGTTTTCCGCCTGACCAGCTTGGATTTGTCCGGCTTGGCGCTGCCCTCCAGACGTGTCATCGTCAGGGGCTCCTTCGGGGACGGACAGAAATAGAGATGGTCACGTCACCGCGCTGCAACCGCCCCGAGCACGAGTCTTCCATAGTATAGCTGTAATATAACAATGTTAAGTTGTGATTAAGGCAAAGTGTCCTCTGTGTTTTGTGTTAGTCCTAATTGAGAACGAACACTGTCCCATTTCTTGCTGAGAGGCTCATTTGCCCCGAGGGTGTGTTCAGCTGGAAACACCCCGCTAGGTCACCTCAGTAAATGTTGATATCAATCACTGTGCCCCACTGAGCACATCCCCGCCGTAAGTGGTGCTCTGCGGTGTTTTAGGGCTACTGCTGTTGCCTTGGCTGATGTTTAATTGAATGATATTTCAGATTAAGTATGAAAAGAAGCAGTAAATGTAAAAAGTAAGTGTGAACTTGATTAGATATATAGATGTGAATAGTGTGTGTTGTGTTTGACGTCTGTGCAAGGTTAGAATGGATGTCCCTGGGGAACGGGCTTAATTTGATCAAGTAATTTTCATATTGAATTATCGGTAGGCCTATAACCGTAATTACATTTCACAAAACGTGTACGGTATATATCCATCCACGTAGCCATGGAAACAGCACTAACGAGGCCCGCCTACCTTGAACGGCTGAGGCAGCGGATTGGAGGACGGGATCCACTTCATTTTCTTCCGGGGTCGCTTGATGTTCAGCGGCTCCCCCGCCAGCTCGCCCATCCCCAGGGCGGAGGGGTCCATGTCGAGGTCGTGCGTCTGCATCCCACAGTCCCTCACGGTGGGCGTGGCGTCGTGGTTGGACTGGGCCAGGGCGGCCAGCAGCTGCCGCACCACGTTGTCGTACATGAGGTCGCTCTCGTTGGTGATGAAGTCGAGCCTGTTGAGGGACTTGATGTGGTCCCGGTTCTCGTTGCAGAACATGGCCAGGATGTTGATGTCGCAGAACTGGGACTTCTGCCAGCGCCGGCGCGTCTTGATGCCCACCTTGTGCAGCTTGTTGAACACGAAGTTGGACTTGCGCACCACGAACAGGTGCAGCAGGTTGATCAGGATGATGAGGTTCATGGTGCACAGCAGGGAGAGGTCCACCGCCGCCATGATGCGCTGCAGCTGCACGGCGGGCAGCTTGCAGTTGACGCTGAGCCTCAGCTCCGGGTAGCTGCTGGTGTCCGGGGGCTCGCCCAGGGCGCAGGTGAACTCGTTCTGCCGCTGGCGGTAGTAGTAGGCGCTCAGGTAGGAGATGGGGATGGAGCTGAGGCAGACGATGGCCAGGTGGCGTCCCAGGTAAAGCTTGGCCAGGAAGTTACTCTGGCCCCGTCTCTCCAGGTACTTCTCGAACAGGTTCTGCTCGGGGCACTTCTCCTTCTCGGCGTTCTCGATGATCTCCCTCCTCTCGCGCTCGGTGATGCCGGGACCTTTGGACTGGATCTGCTTCTCGATCTTCGGGGCGCGGCCCTCGGCCGCCCGGTGGTAGCAGTTGTCGATCTCGTGGAGCAGGAAGTTGAGCTCCGAGGTGAGGCGGGTGGAGGCGAGGAACTCCCAGCCCAGGGCGGGGATGTACATGATGCCGGCGAAGGCCAGCAGCGCGTAGGGCAGGAACTTGTGTTCAAACAGCGAAGGTCGGAGGTCGGGTTCCACCCCTGGCGACGCGTCCCGCAGCTCTGTCCAACAGTAGCCTCTGGCGTACAGGGCCTGGTCCCTGGTGAAGTTGTGCGGCGTGTAACAGTATATGGACTCCTCTGAGAGGTGGGGGGGGGGGATGGACGCAGTCATTGTTAGTCTAGGTGAGCAGACATGGCTTTTAACACGATGGATGATAATGAACACCATAATGTAATCTATTGTGCATTGGTCTGAAAGAATAAACATTCCACCTTAAACGTTGAACCTTTCTCTAAAGGTCAGAATTGTTTGAACATTTCTACGAATGCGTACGTTTCTTTCCAATGCTGTTGTTGTGTTGTTGTTTTAGAAGTTATCAAAAATCCATGTAGATCTATTTTTTATCTATTTCTTTTCTCTGTATCTGTGAGAATTCCTCTCATTCATTTGTCTCTACGGCACGCCGGGCTGCATTGTCCCTGAAAGCACTCAGGGTGCTTGTTCAGGGGAGAAGAGCGTCACTGTACAGTATCAGACAGAGGAGGAAATAAAAACAGTCCTCCAGCCAAACATGAATTCTATCAATCGTCTGGTTGTTAGTTTCAGAGGTGGAGTGGCTCCTTCGTCGAGCATCACGGGTCTCGAGTCGCATCACCCCCCCCCCCCCCCCCCCCCCCCGAGGTGCACTGGTGACTTTGATGCTAATAGGTGTTGGACGAAGCACTTAGAACACAGAGCACTGGCTGCAGCGGTCTAGTATTAGAGAGGGGGGGGGGGGAGCTTTGGAACACAGAGCACTGGCTGCAATGGTCTAGTATTAGAGAGGGGGGGGGAGCTTTGGAACACAGAGCACTGGCTGCAATGGTCTAGTATTAGAGAGGGGGGGGGGGAGCTTTGGAACACAGAGCATTGGCTGCAGCGGTCTAGTATTAGAGAGGGGGGGGGGAGCTTTGGAACACAGAGCACTGGCTGCAGCGGTCTAGTATTAGAGAGGGGGGGGGGCTTTGGAACACAGAGCACTGGCTGCAATGGTCTAGTATTAGAGAGGGGGGGGGGCTTTGGAACACAGAGCACTGGCTGCAATGGTCTAGTATTAGAGAGGGGGGGGAGCTTTGGAACACAGAGCACTGGCTGCAGCTGTCAGTGGTGGAACAAGTACACAGTTCCTTTACTTAAGTAAAAGTAGAAATACCCAGATAAATGAGTACTCTGGTAAAAGTAAAAGTCCTCCATTCAAATTCTACTTAAGTAAAAGTATAGAAGCATTTTCTATTGAATGGACCTAAGTATCTGAAGTAAAAGTATGCATTCTACATAACGTTTGTGTATTCCTCGATCCATTGACCTCTAAAAGATATGTTAAAGTGTTATGTGGTCCAGTTATGCTGCTCTTATTAAAGGTTATGTTAAAGTGGTATGTGGTCCAGTTATGCTGCTCTGATTACTTCCTCTTGAAGTTGACAGGCTTCAAATGTGAAAGTGCATAATCTTCATACTGTAAATATTTGCCATGTTTTCTATGCAAAATCTTTTTCTTCAAAGTAACTAGTAACTGATGAGTTCAGATAAATGTAGTGGAGTAAAAAGTACAATATGTCCTTTGAAATGTAGTGGAGTAAAAGTAGAATAGAATAGAATAGAAAACGTTATTGCCATTTCAACCATGGTTGATTGGGATTTGTCTTGGTGCCACATACAGTACAGACATTATAAAAACATACAATAAAAAACACAAGAATACATGCAATACAATGCCCCACAATAAAAGTTTTACACAAACAATTAAAAAGAAAAAATGTAACAGTACCTAAAATAAATTGCTCAGTGTTCCAGTTTAAAGTGCATATTGCCTTAAAGTGCCTGTCGGCTGGTGCTAGCCCTTGTTGTGCAAAGTGCCTGAACATTTGTACTTGAGTTCAGGTGACGGACAGCCTCGGGATATGTACTGTTTTTAAAACGGCATGTCCTGCACCTGAGACTTTGGAGTCTTCTGCCAGAGGGAAGGGGGTTAAAGAGGTCGTAAGCAGGGTGAGAAGAGAAGGGTCCCTGATCACCTTCTCCCCTTTCCGCCTGATTTGTGTGGCATAAATGGAGGCCACAGAGGGGAGCTCACAGCCGATGATTTTTGACGCTGTGCGTACAGTTCTTTCTAAATGTCCCCTATCATGGACGGTGGTGTTTCCGTACCACACAGTCATTGAGAAGGTAAGGACACTCTCCACAGTGGCTCTGTAAAAGCTGAGCATCGCCTCCCTGGACACACCAAACTTTTTAAGCTGGCGCAGGGAGTGAAGCCTCTGGTGGGCTTTGCTAATTATGAGGCTGGTGTTAACTTCCCATTTTAAATGATCACATATGGTGATGCAGAGGAATTTAAAACTGTCTACCCTCTCCACCTGCTGGCCGTTTATGTACAGAGGAGGGTGAACTGCCTCCCCGCACCGGAAGTCAACTATAATTTCCTTTGTCTTAGAGATGTTTAAAAGCAGGTCGTTCTCCTTGCACCATACAGCAAAGCTATCGACTTCAGCTCTATAGGCCGATTCATCCCCGTTCTTAATTAGTCCCACTACTGTTGTGTCAAGTATGAAGTTCCCTAAAATGAAAATACTCATGTAAAGTACAAGTAGCTAAAATCTTTACTTAAGTACAGTACTTGAGTAAAAGTACTTAGTTACTTTCCGCCACTGGCAGCGGTCTGGTATCAGAGAGGGGGGAACGCTTTGGGATGAACTGAAGTTTGGAGGCTAACCGTATAGGCTATTATGTTTTGTAATCGGTCCGCTGTGGGTTGGAGGACAACTGCCAATGACAGTAATACTTAAGAGGCACATTTGGTGTTAATCTTGCAGTGAGTCGCCCACGGATAATGGCATCCTCATATCTCTGTGTGCTTTGGACATAATAGGGAACTAAGGGTGAAAATAGGAAGAAAGAGCTTAGCTGTCTCATGCGTGGTGCCTTTCACCAAAAAACAATGATGATTGATTTTGCACATAACCTCACACACATTCCAAAACTCAAAATGGTTTTTCACACATTAATTTAGTGTGAGTTTGAATATGGCCACCACAATCCTTGTGTGGTGTTGATTACAGCACCATGAAATGATAAGGTAGCAGTCCCTAGAAGACAAGGTATTGCTATTTTTTCATAATTTCATGGTGCTGTAATTAATACAACACAAGGATTCAATGTCCCAGATGACATCACTGGTGGCCACAGTCAAACTAATTTGCTCTCAACATTAGCGACTGTCAAACTAAATGAATGTGTGCAAAACTGTTTAGAGTTTTTGGATGTGTGGTGAAGTGCCCCTTTAAGTTCGATTCTCAGTTACAGCTGGGTGGTGCTGCTATGCAGACAGCCTGAGTCAGCAATGAGCTAATAACCCTCCCACCTCCCTCCCTCCCTCTCTCTCTCTCTCTCTCTCTCTCTCTCTCTCTCTCTCTCTCTCTCTCTCTCTCTCTCTCTCTCTCTCTCTCTCTCTCTCTCTCTCTCTCTCTCTCTCTCTCTCTCTCTCTCTTCCACCCACCTATCTCTTCCTCGGTTCCAATTCTTCCTCCCCTCTTCTCTCCTAACCTTGTTCCCAGTTTTATCTCCGTGAGATAAAGCCTGGTAAAGAACTACGGCCGAAAGTGTCTATGGGGTAGACTTTCCGGTGTATGTACTTCCCCTGGAAGCTGCCTCTGAACGGACCAAACTTTTCCCGAATCCTGTCGGCAAACAAGCTAGAACGTCCCGGTTATGTAGTAAATTCTTCAGGCAAAGCCGTTGCAGTGGCTTAAACGTTTCTATAATTGTTTTGTCGAAACCGGAAAGCCTGTAGCCGGTACTTCCTGTACTTCCGTTTGCACACTTTAGGAGGCATAGCTTTACCAGCCTACTTCTCTCCCTGCCTTCTCTCACTCTTTCACTCCCTCTACCTTCTATCCCAGCTCTTTCTTTCTTTTCCCCTCCCTTGTGTCCCTCCTCCATTCACCCTGTTAGCCCTGCCTAATCTCATACTGATCTCTCTCTCTCTCGCGCTCACACACGCACGCATGCACGCACGCACGCACGCACGCACACACACACACACACAGGAACACTGCTTTCCCCCAGTAAACCACAGTGCCCAAGCATACCATACTAGGAAGTATATTTCATTCCTCCTGAAATAAAATTATTTGTTTGCCTATGAGTTGTTGCTGCTTCAGAGGGGAAAGAAAACCCTTCTAATCAGAAACCATTGCCGTGTCATTGCAGTGTATTGGAACACACCAACTTTGTCCTTGGGAACTGCAACTATAAGTCAATGACAGGCCATGCTATTCTGAAGACTAGTTCAAACAAAGGGCTGTTTTTATTTGTTTTCAACAGCCAATGGGCTTGCAGTTATCTACACAGTCCATATCTCTATGTGAATCTGAATGTTATAAATCACCTGCAGTCGGTAACAGTTAATAAACAGAAGATGTGAGCGTGCTGTCTTCTGGAAAATTAGACCACATCATGTCACATCACATCACACCACATCACACCACGTCACATCACATCACACCACACCACATCACACCACATCACATCACACCACATCACATCACATCACATCACACCACATCACATCACATCACATCAAATCACACCACATCACATCACACCACACCACATCACATCACATGAAATCACACCACATCACATCACACCACACCACATCACATCACATGAAATCACATCACATCACACCACATCACATCACATCACACCACACCACATCACACCACATCACATCACATCACATCAAATCACACCACATCACACCACACCACATCACATCACATGAAATCAAATCACATCACATCACACCACATCACACCACACCACACCACATCACATCACATCACACCACACCACCTCACACCACACCACCTCACATCACATCACACCACCTCACACCACATCACATCACATCACACCACACCACCTCACACCACACCACCTCACACCACATCACATCACATGAAATCACATCACATCACACCACACCACATCACACCTCATCACACTACGTCACATCACATCACACCACATCACACCACACCACATCACATCACACCACACCACATCACACCACACCACATCACATCGCACTACATCACATCCCATCAAATCACATCACACCACACCACATCACATCACCTCACATCACCTCACATCACATCACATCACACCACACCACATCACATCAAATCACATCACATCACACCACACCACATCACATCACATGAAATCACATCACATCACACCACATAACACCACATCACATCACACCACATCACATCACATCACATCACACCACATCACACCACCTCACATCACATCACACCACATCACATCACACCACACCACCTCACACCACATCACACCACCTCACATCACACCACCTCACATCACATCACATCACACCACATCACATCACATCACAATACCTTGACATCTGGCTTGAATAAATACAAGGCAAAATATAGATGTTCTTGTTGACAAGCTGCAACAAATAAAATGGCTTCTTCTACAGAAACAAAACCTGCTTCTCTTTAGGAGAAAAGGACTGTTGAAGCAGTTTTGCTGTCGGTTCACAAGGACGTCATTTATAGAAATGCTTCTCCGTCCACTCGTAAACCCGGTCATTCTGCCCTCCAATTTATTACTGGTGATATGACACTCACCACTGTCTCCTCTGTGATAAGGTGGGTTGGTCTTCCCTGGCAGAGTGGTGTAATGATGGCCATTATCAGAAAGCTACCATCTTATATTGTAATGATGCTAGATTTATAACTAGACTTCTCGTCTCGTCACGTCTCGTCACGTCTCCTCTTGTCTCGTCTCGTCTCGTCACGTCTCGTCACGTCTCGTCTCGTCACGTCACGTCTCGTCACATCTCGTCACGTCTTGTCTCCTCTCGTCTCGTCACGTCTCGTCACGTCTCGTCTCGTCACGTCTCGTCTCGTCACGTCTCGGCATGTCTTGTCTCCTCTCGTCTCGTCTCGTCTCGTCACGTCTCGTCTCGTCACATCTCCTCTTGTCACATCTTGTCACGTCTCGTCTCGTCACGTCTCGTCACGTCTTGTCTCCTCTCCTCTCGTCACGTCTCGTCACGTCTTGTCTCCTCTCGTCTCCTCTCGTCACGTCTCGTCACGTCTCCTCTCGTCTCCTCTCGTCACGTCTCCTCTCGTCTCGTCACGTCTCCTCTTATCACGTCTCCTCTCGTCTCGTCACGTCTCGTCACGTCTCATCTCGTCTCGTCTCGTCTCGTCACGTCTCGTCTCGTCTCGTCACGTCTCGTCTCGTCACGTCACGTCTCCTCTCGTCTCGTCTCATCTCATCTTGTCTCGTCTCCTCTCGTCTTGTCTTGTCTCGTCACGTCACGTCTCATCTCGTCACGTCTCGTCTCGTCTCGTCACGTCTCGTCTCGTCTCATCACGTCTCGTCTCGTCACGTCTCGTCTCCTCTCATCTCGTCTCGTCACGTCTCGTCTCGTCTTGTCACGTCTCCTCTCGTCACGTCTCGTCACGTCTCGTCTCGTCTCGTCTCGTCTCGTCTTGTCTCCTCTCCTCTCATCTCGTCACGTCTCCTCTCGTCACGTCTCGTCACGTCTCGTCTCGTCTCGTCACGTCTCCTCTCGTCTCGTCTCGTCACGTCTCGTCACGTCTCGTCTCCTCTCATCACGTCTCCTCTCGTCTCGTCTCGTCACGTCACGTCTCGTCTCGTCTCCTCTCGTCTCGTCTCATCTCGTCACGTCTCGTCACGTCTCGTCACGTCTCCTCTCGTCACATCACACCACATCACATCACACCACACCACATCACATCACACCACACCACATCACATCACATCACACCACATCACATCACATCACACCACATCACATCACACCACATCACACCACCTCACATCACATCACACCACATCACACCACACCACACCACACCACACCACATCACATGAAATCACATCACACCACACCACATCACACCACATCACATCACATCACATCACATCACACCACCTCACATCACATCACACCACATCACATCACACCACACCACCTCACACCACACCACCTCACATCACATCACATCACATCACACCACCTCACACCACACCACCTCACACCACATCACACCACCTCACATCACACCACCTCACATCACACCACATCACACCACCTCACATCACACCACCTCACATCACATCACATCACACCACATCACACCACCTCACATCACACCACCTCACATCACACCACCTCACATCACACCACATCACATCACATCACACCACCTCACATCACACCACCTCACATCACACCACCTCACATCACACCACATCACACCACCTCACATCACACCACCTCACATCACACCACATCACACCACCTCACATCACACCACCTCACATCACATCACATCACACCACATCACACCACCTCACATCACACCACCTCACATCACATCACATCACATCACACCACATCACATCACATCACAATACCTTGACATCTGGCTTGAATAAATACAAGGCAAAATATAGATGTTCTTGTTGACAAGCTGCAACAAATAAAATGGCTTCTTCTACAGAAACAAAACCTGCTTCTCTTTAGGAGAAAAGGACGCAGTTTTGCTGTCGGTTCACAAGGACGTCATTTATAGAAATGCTTCTCCGTCCACTCGTAAACCCGGTCATTCTGCCCTCCAATTTATTACTGGTGATATGACACTCACCACTGTCTCCTCTGTGATAAGGTGGGTTGGTCTTCCCTGGCAGAGTGGTGTAATGATGGCCATTATCAGAAAGCTACCATCTTATATTGTAATGATGCTAGTTTTATAACTAGACTTCTCGTCTCGTCACGTCTCGTCTCGTCACGTCTCCTCTTGTCTCGTCTCGTCTCGTCACGTCTCGTCTCGTCACGTCTCGTCACGTCTCGTCTCGTCACGTCGCGTCTCGTCACATCTCGTCACGTCTTGTCTCCTCTCGTCTCGTCACGTCTCGTCGCGTCGCGTCTCGTCATGTCTTGTCTCGTCACGTCTCGTCACGTCTCGTCTCGTCACATCTCCTCTCGTTACGTCTCGTCATGTCTTGTCTCCTCTCGTCTGGTCACATCTCCTCTCGTTACGTCTCGTCACGTCTTGTCTCCTCTCGTCTCGTCACGTCTCGTCTCGTCACATCTCCTCTCGTCACGTCTCGTCACGTCTTGTCTCCTCTCCTCTCGTCACGTCTCGTCACGTCTTGTCTCCTCTCCTCTTGTCTCGTCACGTCTCGTCACGTCTCGTCACGTCTCCTCTCGTCTCCTCTCGTCTCGTCTCCTCTCGTCTCGTCACGTCTCCTCTTATCACGTCTCCTCTTGTCTCGTCACATCTTGTCTCGTCTCCTCTCGTCACGTCTCGTCACGTCTCATCTCATCTCGTCTCGTCACGTCACGTCTCCTCTCGACTCGTCTCATCTCATCTTGTCTCGTCTCCTCTTGTCTTGTCTCGTCACGTCACGTCTCGTCTCGTCTCGTCTCATCTCGTCTCCTCTCATCTCGTCTCGTCTCGTCTCGTCTCGTCTCGCCTCGTCACGTCACGTCGCCTCTCGTCACGTCACGTCACGTCTCCTCTCGTCACGTCTCGTCACGTCTCGTCTCGTCTCGTCTCCTCTCGTCTTGTCTCCTCTCCTCTCATCTCGTCTCGTCTCCTCTCGTCACGTCTCATCACGTCTCCTCTCGTCTCGTCTCGTCACGTCTCGTCTCCTCTCGTCACGTCTCCTCTCGTCACGTCTCGTCACGTCTCCTCTCGTCTCGTCACGTCTCGTCTCCTCTCGTCACGTCTCGTCACATCTCGTCACGTCTCGTCACGTCTCCTCTCGTCATGTCTCCTCTCGTCTCCTCTCGTCTCGTGTCGTCTCCTCTCCTCTCGTCTCCTCTCATCACGTCTCCTCTCGTCTCCTCTCCTCTCCTCTCGTCACGTCTCATCTCGTCACGTCTCGTCTTGTCTCCTCTCCTCTCGTCACGTCTCCTCTCCTCTCCTCTCCTCTCGTCACGTCTCATCTCGTCACGTCTCGTCACGTCTCGTCTCGTCTTCTCTCGTCACGTCTCCTCTCGTCACGTCTCGTCTCGTCTCCTCTCGTCTCCTCTCGTCACGTCTCCTCTCCTCTCGTCTCGTCTCCTCTCCTCTCGTCTCCTCTCGTCACGTCTCCTCTCCTCTCGTCTCGTCTCCTCTCCTCTCGTCACGTCTCGTCATATCACGTCTTGTCTCGTCACGTCTCGTCTCGTCACGTCTCGTCACGTCTCCTCTCGTCACGTCTCCTCTCCTCTCGTCTCGTCTCCTCTCGTCACGTCACGTCTCGTCACGTCTCCTCTCGTCTCGTCTCCTCTCGTCACGTCTCCACTCGTCTTGTCTCGTCTCCTCTCGTCACGTCTCGTCACGTCTCCTCTCGTCTCCTCTCGTCTCCTCTCGTCTTGTCTCGTCACGTCTCGTCACGTCTCGTCACGTCTCCTCTCGTCACGTCTCATCACGTCTCGTCTCGTCTCCTCTCATCTCGTCTCCTCTCGTCTCCTCTCGTCACGTCTCGTCACGTCATGTCTCGTTACGTCTCGTCTTCTCTCGTCACGTCTTGTCATATCACATCTCGTCTCGTCACGTCTTCTCTCGTCACGTCTTGTCATGTCACGTCTCGTCTCATCATATCACGTCTCATCTCGTCACGTCTCCTCTTGTCACGTCTCCTCTCGTCACGTCTCGTCACGTCACGTCTCCTCTTGTCACGTCTCGTCTCGTCATATCACATCTCGTCTCGTCACGTCTCCTCTTGTCACGTCTCCTCTCGTCACGTCTCGTCTCGTCGCGTCTCCTCTTGTCACGTCTCGTCTCGTCATATCACGTCTGGTCACGTCACGTCTCCTCTTGTCACGTCTCCTCTTGTCACCTCTCCTCTTGTCACGTCTTGTCTCGGCTCGTCATATCACGTCTCGTCACGTCACGTCTCCTCTTGTCACGTCTCCTCTTGTCACGTCTCCTCTTGTCACGTCTCGTCATATCACGTCTCGTCACGTCACGTCTCCTCTTGTCACGTCTCGTCTCGTCTCGTCATATCACGTCTCGTCACGTCACGTCTCCTCTTGTCACGTCTCGTCTCGTCATATCACGTCTCGTCACGTCACGTCTCCTCTTGTCACGTCTCGTCTTGTCACGTCTCGTCTCGTCATATCACGTCACGTCACGTCACGTCTCCTCTCGTCACGTCTCGTCACGTCTCACCTCATCTGGGAACTTAAAATGGGCTCTTCTTTGGACTTCAATAACACACTAAACACTAAACGTTCCCAAGTGAGAGGAGTGAGAACGTGATGCTAGTAAACCACTGAAGTTTTCATCCTCTCCCTCACAGCGCCACGCGTCTCACCTGCAAAGTTGCGCGTGAAGACGAGGGTGACGAGCAGGATGGGGATGATGACGGTCCCTATGGTGACGACCCGGTCGAAGGGGAGCTCCAGCTTCAGCTGGACCATGAGGCCGGCCAGCACCCCGCCCTTCTCGTCCAGAGAGGAGCCGGGTAGGATGAGCTCCTTCAGCTTCTCCCCAGCCAGCAGAGCCGTGGCCATGTCTAGGTTCTGATCGAGGATGTTCTGCATGCGGGACCCTCTCCGGGCTGGGGGGAGACCTGCGGCCCCTGGCTGCGGCTACACACTCCACCACTCTTGTCCGATTCACCCGCGACCCCCCGCAGAACCACCCCTCCTGCGACTGGATTGTCCCCCCGCTGTCGTTACACAGTCCACCGCTCAGTCTAAAAGAGACACATGCAAGCGCACGCACCCACGCATGCACACAGGCGCACACACACATGCACGCACATAGACGTGTGGCTGACGTCAGCCCCTGTCACAGCGCACGAGGAATGACGGGGACATGAGGCCTGTCTTCCTTGGGAGTTGTGGTAGCTTAACGTTTTCTCCCCCTCAGCTGTCCAACCTCAGTGTAGGAAAGGAAAAAACGTAGTTCAACGCAGCGTTCTTCACCCCAGGCGTCCCGTGGGCATCCCTGGACCTTGTACGTCTGTCCCCTGTACGTCTGACCTCGGCCCAAAGTGCTTAACCGTATGTCGGCTTGACGAATGAGCTTTGTTTAGGTAGGTGTCCTTCTGGTCCTCGGAGAGAGAGAGAGTGCGACTGCGGCGTGTCGGGAGTGCAAACGTGGTCTTCGGTCAGCGGCAGCTCCTCCTCCAGACCTGGTGAAAGACAGAAAGATTATCTCTCTCTCTTCAGAAGTGCAAGGAGAAAGGGGGGAAAAACAGGCAGAGTATAAATATAAACCACTTTACACCTTTCTCAGCCTCTCGCCCTGAGTCTCTCTCCCTGTGTCTCTCTCCCTATGTCTCTCTCCCTGTCTCTCTCCTTATATCTCTCTCCCTATGTCTCTCTCCCTATGTCTCTCTCCCTGAGTCTCTCTCCCTGTGTCTCTCTCCCTATGTCTCTCTCCCTATGTCTCTCTCCCTGAGTCTCTCTCCCTGGCTCTCTCCTTATATCTCTCTCCCTATGTCTCTCTCCCTATGTCTCTCTCCCTGAGTCTCTCTCCCTATGTCTCTCTCCCTGTGTCTCTCTCCCTGTGTCTCTCTCCCTGGCTCTCTCCTTATATCTCTCTCCCTATGTCTCTCTCCCTGAGTCTCTCTCCCTATGTCTCTCTCCCTGTGTCTCTCTCCCTGTGTCTCTCTCCCTGGCTCTCTCCTTATATCTCTCTCCCTATGTCTCTCTCCCTATGTCTCTCTCCCTGAGTCTCTCTCCCTGTGTCTCTCTCCCTATGTCTCTCTCCCTGGCTCTCTCCTTATATCTCTCTCCCTATGTCTCTCTCCCTATGTCTCTCTCCCTGAGTCTCTCTCCCTGTGTCTCTCTCCCTATGTCTCTCTCCCTATGTCTCTCTCCCTATGTCTCTCTCCCTGAGTCTCTCTCCATGTGTCTCTCTACCCGAGTCTCTCTCCCTGTGTCTCTCTCCATGTGTCTCTCTACCCGAGTCTCTCTCCCTGTGGCTCTCTCCCTGTGGCTCTCTCCCTGTGTCTCTCTCCCTGTGTCTCTCTCCCTGTGTCTCTCTCCATGTGTCTCTCTACCCGAGTCTCTCTCCATGTGTCTCTCTCCCTGTGTCTTTCTCCCTGTGTCTCTCTCCCTGTGTCTCTCTTCCTGTGTCTCTCTCCCTGTGTCTCTCTCCCTGTGTCTCTCTCCCTGTGTCTCTCTACCCGAGTCTCTCTCCCTGTGGCTCTCTCCTGTCATACCGGGCAGCCCGTGTGGGTGGGTGCTGCTGCCGTTAATACTGGCTCTGTGACCAGTGGAGCGTGAAACTGTGGTCACATCTGAGACGGGGACTTTTGCCTTTGATCGAGCAAGGACATCGAAGAGCCAATTTACTACACCCGCTGCGATGAGAACGATAACCCCTCTGCACTGCAGAGAGCTCACAGTGAAGTTTAACCTTGAGATTTCAACCTTGGGGGGAGGGGGCCGGATGGCGGTTATAGATGCATAGAAGACATAGAAACTATCGCAGTCTTTCCCAATGAAACCAAAATGACTGGTCGTTGTTTTTCGCTTGAGAAACTACCGCAAACGCAGCTTTGTATACTACATGGAAGCCAGTGTGAAAGCCATGCAGCATGGCCTGTAAAGAGATGCTGTTTTTTTGCACTCTATCAAAGAGTAAACATCAGCTGCCTACGAGGTGAAAGACCAGATCAATCTCTCACATGCACTCTTTGCAGTACCGGCTTACAAAAATAATTATGGACTAAAATCATTTTTCCACACAAACACCAACATTTTGGAACGAGATCTCATTCCACATCAGAGCAATAACCTCCCATCTCACACTTCAAACAGGCCTACAAACAACATCTGATGCTAGAAAACATCTGTAATCACTGATCCGACTCTTTCCTAGGTCTTAATCTTGTTGATACTGTCGATTTGTATTGACTGCTATGACTGCATGTTTGTCCTTGCTGTCCACAATGCCTATAATGCAATGTCTTTGGCAGGATTATTTGATTGTATATGTAGTGCAACTGCCTATTTGTTTTGTATTTAAATGATTGTTTCATGTGCTGCAGAACAGGGACCTGCTGATTTTTTTTGTAACTGAGTCAGGACAGTTTAAATGTACATTGTGAAATGTTTTTTTTTTTACCGTTTCCTGTATAAATAAAGTATAAATTTAAATAATATATTCTAAATAATTTTAATCCTTGTGGTGTAAATGTTGGGGTCGAAGGGGTTTTCCAACCTCAGTATCGCTGCTGTGGGTGGAAACGTGAAATGGGGTAAAACCTTTGAAGATTTTTATAAAACATTTTCTAAGTGATAATGGGTTCTCCTTTGAGAAAGGCCTGGGAACCTCTGAGTTATTTAGACATATTATTGGCATGATATCTGTTCATGCCAGAATATTTCCAAACATATTTTGTACAGGGGGCTGAGTCGCGTGAAGTGAACGATACAATTATGGAATTTGGAAAAGGGCAGAAGTGAACAATTCAGAGGGCTTGGTCCAGGCTAGACTTGAATTGGTGAATTTAAATCAATTTAACTTCAAATGTGTATCTGTGACTGTGTGTGTATAGGAACGTGTGTGTGTGTGTATAGGAACGTGTGCGTGTGTGTGTGTGTGTGTGTGTGTGTGTGTGTGTGTGTGTGTGTGTGTGTGTGTGTGTGTGTGTGTGTGTGTGTGTGTGTGTGTGTGTGTGTGTGTGTGTGTGTGTGTGTGTGTACACGTGCTACTGCATGGTGCAGAGGTGGACTCGGTGCAGATTCTGCATGCTCAACTTCACATGAAGGTTGTGTGAATGTCCTTTGGGAGGAGAGTGAATACCATCCCTTCTCATTACCTACCCTCCCTCCCTTCTCTCTGTGTCTATCTCTGTCTGTCCCTCCCTCTGTCTCTCTGTCTCTCTCTCCCTCTGCCTCTCTCTCTCTCTCTCTCTCTCTCTCTCTCTCTCTTTCCCTCTCACTGGGATGACTTGAATATTCAGTCACAACATGATTTGGCATTTTCTCTGTTGTTTCGAAGTATTCAAGAACAGCAGAAGTCTCTCTTGTGTTTATAACATTACTGACTGTTCCAATGGATTACATTACTGACTGTTTCAACAATTGTGTTATGGTGGATCACATTACTGAGTGTTCCAAAGTATTACATTACTGACTGTTTCAACAATACTGAGTGTTATGATGCATCACATTACTGAGTGTTCCAAAGTATCACATTACTGACTGTTTCAACAATACTGAGTATTCCGATGCATCACATTACTGAGTGTTCCAACAGATTATATTACTGTGTTCCAACGGATTACATTTCCAATACATATAATGTGAAGCAATCATCTTTAATGAATGACATTTCTAAACTGTGGTCATCTTCCCATACTGATTAATTTCACCACCTAAATGTATTCATCGCCATGTGACTGTCAAGGTAAGTTTGCCCAAAAGCTAGACTTTCTTAAAATAAGGTCAAAGGAGGCGGAAAAAAAATACCCACTTTGCATCATCTCAATTTAAAGGTACAGTATCTCATTTATCACACCGCTCCATGGGCAGCTCTGGTGACTCTCGGTCCTCCTTGGCAATGTTCCAGCCGAACAGATGATAAACCACAGTTGGCCGGAGCTACAAGTGTTCAGAGAGGAACGCACAGTTTCTGGGGTAGCTAGTTCTGACTGTAACTTTGCTATGGCGAGTACAGTGGGTCGGTCAACAGATAGATGCAGCTATGTACATGGTACACTAAGAGTCTTTCAATTCATTATGAATGAGGAGATGAATAACGAGGGCAGCGCTGCGAGTTGGTATTTCACTCGACTGTCACCCATAATATCCTCAACGACTGTGGTCACGATGAGAAATAAATTAAATACCGATCACCGCGGCATCCATGGTTACAACAGCGTTTACACAGCGGGTCTGTTGACGTTGACACTCGAAACCAGCAGAACAGTTCAGCCTTCCTGAAATAATGTTACCCGCCTCAAACAAAGACGTCGGACTGTGCACCGTGTACCGGTAGCTCGCCTCCCCACAAACCGTGTGCATGCTGCCGATTCAGCACCAGAGCAGTGGACAGCTCCCGTAAGCAGCTGTGGGCAGAGTGTGCTTGTTGTAAGAGAGAGAGAGGGAGGGAGATAGAGAGAGAGAGAGAGAGAGAGAGAGAGAGGGGGGGGGGGATATTCTCTTATCGGACTGTCTCAGTGATATTCAATATTTGTATCAGCCTACCTACCTGTTCACACACCACCAGTGACGATTTCAAGACATTCACAGTCTATAGCCTATCTGGCGCAAACATAGCATCTCGAAGGCAAGAGAGATTAAATTGTAGCATATACTCACCAGTCTTGGTGTATATTAACCCCGGCGCTGGAAGAGTTAATCTGCAGTGCGGGCCGAGTGGTTACAGCAGCAGCGTGTATCCGGGCTCACACCGGTTTGTTCCGCCTCTACCCCACAGCACCCCCCCCCCCTCCCCGCCTCTCCCCTCTCTAGACCAGGGATGAGGAGAGAACACAACACCCCCCCCCCCATCCCCGCCTCTCCCCTCTCTGGACCAGGGATGCTGATGAGAGAACAATACAACATTAGGATTCAAGTGTTCCCCACGTCGTCACTCTTTGTACCAGATTTAAACGAGATTATTATCGTGACTCACGAGATTAATTGATCCCCGTGCGCTGCTGCGGCTGCTGGAAAAAGAACTGTGCGTTTGATATGATGATGACTATGCTATTATATACCGTATAATAATAACAATATTACATACCAACCATTCACTCAAATAAGTTTACTCCGCGCGGCTCCCGTTCAGCTCACAACCAAACTACTATACAATGACACCACGCGTCTCTTCTCGTGGATAGGTCCGTTGAAGCTGGAATTCGTCACAATTAAACTGTCAGCTGTGCCTTATTTCCCACAGTCATCTTTTTGTTCGGAGATGGTTTGTGGATATTATGCTCAAAGGCAAAGCACAACAAGGACATGGCGCCACGAAGTATACGGGATCACCTATATATCATCTATATGTCATTCAAATTCGGTCTCATGGCACATCGAACACATGGATGGGGCGTGGTGGCACATATCTCTTTATCGAGACTTTCCTTGTTGTTGTTGTTGTTGTTGTTGTTGTTGTTGTTGTTGTTGTTGTTGTTGTTTTACACTATAGAGCCTACACTATAATGTTGGGGTGCATTGTCTGGTGAGGGAGCTGATGATTCGTATTGCTCAACGAACAATAACACTATGCAACAACCATCAAATGCACTCACAACAACACACACATCCACACACACACACTCACTTTAAACAAACAACACACTGCAGCACCCACTCTCCACACGTTAGAACACCTAAACACACTTTATATTTATTGGTAAAGGATTTGCACTACAACCCATACCTCAGTACACCTTACTGTAAATTGTACCTAAATTGTACCTCATCCCATTTCTGCTTTGCACTATATAGTATATTGTATATTAGTATATTGCATAGTATATTGTATTGTATGGTAACTCAGTTACTTACTTCTATTCTGCATCGAACATTGTACATATGTATATACTGAACACTGTGTCTACGTACGTGACTTCTATTTTTACTTCTATTTTTACATGCTATACTATTTTATTTCATACTTATGTTTTGTCTAGCACAGTCTCTGGAGCGTAACAGAAAGAAGCATTTTGTATAAAAGTATTCTGTACTTCTGTATGACAACTATTAAAGAAACTTGAAACTTGAATCTGACACGGGGTCGCTATAATACCCAAGGTATGTATTTGCAAAGATTCTCTGGCTACACACTACACTGCGCCTCGGCTCCCTGCAGCCAGGGATATGCCTCTCAGGAGGGTCTCTGCCACTGCATTGATCCCCGTTGAGAATATGTCGTTGTCCTGACCTTAAGACATTCTGTTTCCCTGCAGTTCTGTCAAGGTTACAGTACGACGCAAAAAAAAGACAGACACTTTACTCCTTTCAGGTGTGTGATATCTGAACATTTGAATGATGATGTAATGATGATATAGGTAATTGGAACCTATGGCGTTCTTGAATTATCCTAAAGATTCCGAAAATATACACTTGGTCAAACTTCATTCAGGCTGCTGCTGCTGCCAGTGACTGACTACCTACAGAAATCACTCAAACTGGTCACCTTTATGCAAATCAGCATTCAAGCACGCTCTTATGAACATTCTCACTGATTCCTGCAACTGTTTCTGCAACCCAGTAACATCCCCAACTCTCTGTCTGTCATGGTGCCCCCCTCACTGCTATATTGTTTGTTGTATATATATTGTAATAACATAGGCCTATTGTATGTCGGAAATGCTTAACCTGAATTCTTTTTCAGCCCCCCTTTTCAGATTTGCCTGCATTAAATAAAGGTAAAATAAAATAAATAAATAAATAAATACAATTCCGAATGGTCACTGTACTATTGATTTGCACTAGCACTATTGCACTTGGGACATTGATTGATATTATATTATTGATATTATTATTTCGACATTGATATGACATTTGACATTGATATTATATTATTGATATTATTATTTTGTACATGCTATATTCAGTATGTTTGTATGCCAGTGGTGATGCTCTAAACTCAATTTTGTTGTACCAACAATGACAATAAAGATTCTATTCTATTCTATTCTATTCCAAAGAAATCTACACGTGACCCGACAGTGAATTGGGTTAATTGCTAAATGAATGCACTGCGTTCACTCTCTGCTTTCCGTGATGCTGGAAGAACCTCCCGACCCGACCTTACCGGACCATGACGTTCAGAAGTTGAAATGTTGACTCTTTGTGAGTGTTTCTTCGTGCTGTGCATGTTCTGTACACAAGCGTGGAGTTGACTCTGTGTGAGTGTTTCTTCGTGCTGTGCATGTTCTGTACACAAGCGTGGAGTTGAGGCTTTGTGTGCAAACACACTGAGGTCATGAGCAGCCATGAAACGACGACACATGGTAACCATCAACCACTTTATTTCTCTAAGTAAGACAGAAATTCAATCAAGACTGGCTCTACACAAACGATTAGGCCTAATAGTGGAAAAATCAAATAAAAAAATACTGTTGTTTACACTTTGTCAATATAAATATCTGTGGCAATTCGAGGCTACTCTCCTAACCTATACTGCGGACACTGGTCAGATCCTTACACATACAGTCCTAAAATACAATAGAGCATATAGGCCTGTGGAGTGTGCGTACTGCACAGTAAGCAGAGTGTTAAAGCAAGTCAAACTCACAAGTCAAACCTCAGAGTGTACTACGACTATGCTTGCACCTCATGGTACCAAAGCACCTCAAAGGCGCTAAAAACAAGATTACAAACATCACAAAACAAACTGGTCAGACTACTACTTGACCTTGGAACAAGACTGGGAGATTGTTTGAGGGGGGAGGGGATCATTATTCCACAAACACATTGTGCTTATATATCATCACCTATATATATATATATAAACAAAGTCCAATTATATTTCCCATTCTCAAACCTCAACCTCATCTCTCCCTTTTTACTTTATTCTCTCTCTCTCACATACTCTCTCTCTCTCTCCTTTCGGAACCAATACCTACACCCCTTGTTCCTCGCCTCTGTTTAAAGAGTCTCTGACTGTCACACACAATCCTCTCACTCTATAATACGTCTCTCTCCTTGTCCGTTCTCTCAGTCTGTTTATTGAGCCATTTGCACCACCACCGCTTTCCAGGCCTTGTCTTTGTCAAAGTCCCGCAGTGTTCCGTTGACAGCTTGATGCTGAGGGTGAGAGATGGGGGAGACGGGGGGACGGGGGGACGGGGGGACGGGGGGGGGGGGGGGGCGGGGAGTATCAAATCAAATCAAATTTATTTATAAGGCCCGACAACACACGTCAATGTCCCCATGGGCCGTACACGTCCTCCCCAAACAAGTCAAGAAGAAACATCACATCAAATCAAGAACAAAACAAGAACACCACAAGGTCCAAAAAAAAAGTTGAGGAGAATCATAAGTGAAATGTGTAAATAAGTGAGATAAGTAAAGCCTTTTGGACAAAATAAAACGGTACAAGTGTTTTGAATAGGCTTGAACTGCCGACACACACAGTTGTCAGCAATAGGCTAATGTGAACATTATACATTAACTGAGGGGAGGCATCCACCCTCTGTTGTCTTTTTACCGTGAATGAAGACGACACATTTAAACTCGCAGTTTTTTGAGGTAAGCGAATAGAAGTCGTCTGAAAACGTTTTGGAGTCGTACGCGATCCTTCGTCTAAAAGATTGAAATGATCAAAGGAGGTCTGATGTTTTCATGTTTCACAAAATGAGTGACAGACATATACATAACCAGTTTGTTCTCACACATCAGTGACATTTTGTGCTCAGCTCTGGTGTGTCTCGCAACTGAGCATGGAAATGAATGTGTGGGCACAAGTGTTTATAGGAGAGAGAGCAAGCGAGAAGGATAGTTACATTTCGTACTGGTTCCTCCGTCTTGCTTCGCCTATTGGACTGTTGCTAAAGTTCTGTACAACAAGTCAGCAGGAAAGGTACATCTCTGGCAGCTAAGGCTAAGTGATATTGTTCATCAAACAGTGTCGAACTTCAGTGCTACACTTTGAGTGCACAGTAGCATCTAGACATATTTACACAGTAGGTAGTAGTATAGGCACATAGTAGATAGTGGTGTAGACATAGTAGCAAAGTACAGTACATAATACAGTAAGACAGTTATATTGATTGGAGTGTTGATGACCTCACAGGGGACCATATAGGAGTGGGTCTCAGGTGGCCAGAAGATGTAAAGCGTAGGGGTCTTGAGGGTGTGTAGTTAAAGACCGTTGACCGGAGGTAGCCGTTCCCCTTGTTGCACGGTATGCCAGGTCAAGAATCTTGAAGTGGATTCGTACTGGCAACGGGAAGCCAGTGCAGCTCTCTAAGAAGTGTTCCTGGCACCTGGCCCACTGAAATAATTTCACTCAATGCACCACCTATCACTGACCAGGACCAGACCCTCTGGTTTGCATAATAAGCAGGTGTGGAAGCTGCTAATCGCTGCGTCTTTCATGCTGAGAGCTCGCTCACTAGCATCTAGACCAGGGGTTTTCAAACTTTTTTATACCACGACCCCATTTTATTTCGGATTTTTTTTGGCGACCCCACACTTAATGTATCACGTAATTTCAACATGGAATTAAGGAATATCAAAATAAAAGCACACGTTGTTGAACTTGATCATGCATATTTATTAGAAAATGTAATTACAGCACTATGTTATCAATACATATTTATAAAACGAGGCATATTTAGCCAAAATATGTTGCCAGAACATTATAAAATAAATTATAATAAATAATATATCGTTTTTTTTAAATGTATTTTACTTTCCAATGCGCTGTCACCTACCCACGGCCCGTAGTTTGAGACCCGTAGTTTGAGAACCGCTGATCTAGACGCTGTATAAGAAGAGGCTTCTCATTGATGAAGACAGCCCACCGGAGAGTGAAATTACATGCCCCACCCCACCACCCCTCCCACAACCGAACGGTACGGTGGGAGACTATTTTCATGGCACTCCGGTGAAGCGGCAATCTCTTCCGTGTGCTCACTCATCCTCCATCGACCCATCTTTAGCCAAGGCTTGTAGGTACGGACATGGCTGGGATATCAGCGATGGCTGCTGTCAGCCTCCAGGATACGCAGGTAGAGGGGCTCGTTAGGCAGCAAAAAGAGAGTGGCGGCTGTGGACAAAACTCTGGTTTCTCTTCTCTGTCCCGACTCCATCTGGCATCTAGACAAGAAACCAAGACCTAAACAGTTTCTCCAGGCTTTTCCCTACATGTGGCACAGAACACCACTGCTGCGAACAACGTTGCTCTTCTCATCACCTACCTGTCTTCTCATCGCCTACCTGTCTTCTGCGGCGGCAGGTAAAGAGCAACTTAATCCGGAGAAAATGGAACTCCTTTGCCCAATCCACGGATGCTATCCTCCACCTCATTCAGGTGCAGGCTACAGCTGCTGGGAATGCAATGGCTATCTCCACCCTTATGCAGCGATGCATTTGGCTGTCCCAATCTAAGCTGGAAGAGCAAAGGAAGAGACCCCTCCCCTCAACCCCCCACATCAACGTGTTGGAGCTCGGAGCAGTGCTATAGACTGCCTTGTGACAGGTCGGCATGTTCCGGTCAGAACAGACAGCGGGTTGCGGAAGCGGTAGTGGATTTCTTTGAGAGCAAAGACATCACTCATTGCGCCCTGTGGTTTTGCAACAGGCTGAGCAACAACCCCCCACTGGGTGTGTGGATGCCTTCTCCCTGTTGCCGTGGCCACTGGCCAGACAGGCTCCCCCATCAACCTGATGAGTCAGCCGTTGGAGAGGGAGCACTGAGAGGAAGCACTGAACTGTAATTCTGCCTGCTCTGGACCAGGGGTCAGCGTGATACAGCTACCGGCAGCTCCTCCGTGGCCCACGGTCTCAGGGAGCTCCGTCTCAGACACATGGTAGAGGACGCCATCTTCCTATCCTCAGGCAGCGACTGGTTTCTGAGAGGTTGAAAGGAGATCAAAAGTGATGAAACCCGACATCATCAGAACCGTTCAGAATGATTGCGCTCCATCCACTACCTGTTTATGCAGGGTAGTGGTTATTGTTCCAAACTTGGCGTGACGCCAGGTTCTCTGGATCCAGTATCCTGTTCTCTGGAATTTCTCCTCTCCTTTTCTCCAGTCTCTGTTAGACAACCTGTCTATCTCGACTGTGAAAGTATTTATGTGCCTCACCGGGGTTTTGACGATAAAGCAATTTTCAGCCATGGCTGTCAAAATGGATAAACAAGAGCGCAAGGGGGGTACGGAGAAGTCGCGGGTCCAAAAAAGTTAAGAAAAAAAAGTTAATCTAGAGGCGGATGCTCCGCCAAATGTGCAAAAATAACAGACAAGTTTGCTGCAGGGGCTGCAGTAGCTTCAACATCTTCTACAAGAGCAGACATCTTGCTGCCAGTGTTGTAGCACTTGAGTCTGAGTCCTGGACTGATTTTCAGGACTTGTGACTTGACTTGGACTTGAGCACTGATGACTCGGACTTGGACTTGGACTCGAGCTTTGATTGCATTCGGACTTGTTAATTGATAAATACAGTTATTTATATATAAAGAAATTGTAATAGGCCCTAATCATTTGGCATAATATATTGATGGCTAGTGAATTTGTTTGGCTATTGTGTCACAAAGTAAATAAACTCCCTTTGAAATGGTGACCGCTGACTTGGACTCCGACTAGGGTAATGGGGACTCGACTCAGGCTCTTCTTTGGTGACTCGGACTCGGACTCGAACACTGGGGACTCGAGACTCGACTCGGACTCGAGATTTAGTGACTCGACTACAACACTGCTTGCAGCAACAGGCGGAAGTTGAGAACTGGAGAATAGCATAGGAGCAGGCACGTGGAAGGGAAGCAGAGGAGGGAAGGAGTGAGAAAGAGTGAGCAGGAGGAGAGTGTACAGTAGTTGAATCACTCAGGGGGAATAGTATAATAGATACGCATAATTATTTATCAAGGGGACCGCAAGGATGGTAGTGGGTGGTATCCGACTGATTGCGCTGGGCCGGTCTGGGCCATAAATGCCAGGGGCGATTTCTTTTAGGTCCCAGTCCAGCTCTGTGTGTCATAGTGAAGCAGCTGGAGGCCGACCCCACCACCCCTCCCACAACCGAACGGTACGGTGGGAGACTATTTTCATGGCACTCCGGTGAAGCGGCAATCTCTTCCGTGTGCTCACTCATCCTCCATCGACCCATCTTTAGCCAAGGCTTGTAGGTACGGACATGGCTGGGATATCAGCGATGGCTGCTGTCAGCCTCCAGGATACGCAGGTAGAGGGGCTCGTTAGGCAGCAAAAAGAGAGTGGCGGCTGTGGACAAAACTCTGGTTTCTCTTCTCTGTCCCGACTCCATCTGGCATCTAGACAAGAAACCAAGACCTAAACAGTTTCTCCAGGCTTTTCCCTACATGTGGCACAGAACACCACTGCTGCGAACAACGTTGCTCTTCTCATCACCTACCTGTCTTCTCATCGCCTACCTGTCTTCTGCGGCGGCAGGTAAAGAGCAACTTAATCCGGAGAAAATGGAACTCCTTTGCCCAATCCACGGATGCTATCCTCCACCTCATTCAGGTGCAGGCTACAGCTGCTGGGAATGCAATGGCTATCTCCACCCTTATGCAGCGATGCATTTGGCTGTCCCAATCTAAGCTGGAAGAGCAAAGGAAGAGACCCCTCCCCTCAACCCCCCACATCAACGTGTTGGAGCTCGGAGCAGTGCTATAGACTGCCTTGTGACAGGTCGGCATGTTCCGGTCAGAACAGACAGCGGGTTGCGGAAGCGGTAGTGGATTTCTTTGAGAGCAAAGACATCACTCATTGCGCCCTGTGGTTTTGCAACAGGCTGAGCAACAACCCCCCACTGGGTGTGTGGATGCCTTCTCCCTGTTGCCGTGGCCACTGGCCAGACAGGCTCCCCCATCAACCTGATGAGTCAGCCGTTGGAGAGGGAGCACTGAGAGGAAGCACTGAACTGTAATTCTGCCTGCTCTGGACCAGGGGTCAGCGTGATACAGCTACCGGCAGCTCCTCCGTGGCCCACGGTCTCAGGGAGCTCCGTCTCAGACACATGGTAGAGGACGCCATCTTCCTATCCTCAGGCAGCGACTGGTTTCTGAGAGGTTGAAAGGAGATCAAAAGTGATGAAACCCGACATCATCAGAACCGTTCAGAATGATTGCGCTCCATCCACTACCTGTTTATGCAGGGTAGTGGTTATTGTTCCAAACTTGGCGTGACGCCAGGTTCTCTGGATCCAGTATCCTGTTCTCTGGAATTTCTCCTCTCCTTTTCTCCAGTCTCTGTTAGACAACCTGTCTATCTCGACTGTGAAAGTATTTATGTGCCTCACCGGGGTTTTGACGATAAAGCAATTTTCAGCCATGGCTGTCAAAATGGATAAACAAGAGCGCAAGGGGGGTACGGAGAAGTCGCGGGTCCAAAAAAGTTAAGAAAAAAAAGTTAATCTAGAGGCGGATGCTCCGCCAAATGTGCAAAAATAACAGACAAGTTTGCTGCAGGGGCTGCAGTAGCTTCAACATCTTCTACAAGAGCAGACATCTTGCTGCCAGTGTTGTAGCACTTGAGTCTGAGTCCTGGACTGATTTTCAGGACTTGTGACTTGACTTGGACTTGAGCACTGATGACTCGGACTTGGACTTGGACTCGAGCTTTGATTGCATTCGGACTTGTTAATTGATAAATACAGTTATTTATATATAAAGAAATTGTAATAGGCCCTAATCATTTGGCATAATATATTGATGGCTAGTGAATTTGTTTGGCTATTGTGTCACAAAGTAAATAAACTCCCTTTGAAATGGTGACCGCTGACTTGGACTCCGACTAGGGTAATGGGGACTCGACTCAGGCTCTTCTTTGGTGACTCGGACTCGGACTCGAACACTGGGGACTCGAGACTCGACTCGGACTCGAGATTTAGTGACTCGACTACAACACTGCTTGCAGCAACAGGCGGAAGTTGAGAACTGGAGAATAGCATAGGAGCAGGCACGTGGAAGGGAAGCAGAGGAGGGAAGGAGTGAGAAAGAGTGAGCAGGAGGAGAGTGTACAGTAGTTGAATCACTCAGGGGGAATAGTATAATAGATACGCATAATTATTTATCAAGGGGACCGCAAGGATGGTAGTGGGTGGTATCCGACTGATTGCGCTGGGCCGGTCTGGGCCATAAATGCCAGGGGCGATTTCTTTTAGGTCCCAGTCCAGCTCTGTGTGTCATAGTGAAGCAGCTGGAGGCCGAGCTCTGTCAAAAAACACCTGTCACACAATGTGGCTGTGCGAAGGCGTCTCAGGCAGGACATACTCTTATCTGTGGGAGTCAGGGCACGTTCCACATCTTCTCTCCCAGGGGTTTCAGTGGAAGACATATCGATGGCTGAAACGCAAAACCTCCGATCTGATTTGTCACGTTGGATTATGAGAAACCTCCTATCTGCACCTGTTTAGTCTGTCTGCTGCAAGATATTTCCCAAAAGCCAAAAGCAGTGTATTGTATACGGAGGTGTAGTCTGACGCCACTTTAGTTTCCCGCACGGTCCACCCGTATAGGGATTTATCATTGGGTAAATGTATTATCGGCTATTGTGATAATTCTGCCTCATGAACATTGGCAAGCTTTCCAATTTTGCACAAAATGAGTTCCCTTCTATCACTAACATTATTGTTTAAGCATTTTTGAAATTATACGTAATTATATAAATACGCCAATTGTTTCATGTTGAGCTATAGATTGTGGATGAATACACACAGAAAGGTACACCATGCCAATGTTCATGGTTTATTGTTTTAAACTAGACGATTTAGAAATGTGTCCATTGGAAATAAATGGCTATTTCTAGCAAGGTGGATTGGCCGGAAAGAATGACGTACTGTAACCACTACACCTCCCTATTGGGTATCCTTAAAAAAAATTGCATTCTGCAAGAAAACAACACTTTTCTTTAGTTTTCTAGAAAATGTTAAAATGTTTGATAGGAGGTTTTGCGTTTCAGCCATCGATATGAGCATCATAGTCCTCCCCTTGTCCCTTTATCAGGTTTTACTTGTTGGACATGTCTGGGAGTTCTCTCTCTCCCATTCTGTCCTCACCTCACGGAGTCTTCCCCTCATCTACTCAGCTCTGGCTAGCTGCAACGTTTCCCAGGCTCCTCATTTCACCAGTAGGGAATTTATTTGTGCAATTACTCACTGGAATGCCTGTTCTCTCTTGTGCATGTTACAATTCATAACCCCTTTACTGATTTCCGAGGCATTCAAACCTTTTTATCCTAAACACTTCTCTGTTCTATAGGCTTACGGACGCTAGTGCTGGAATCAGTGCTTTTTACACACGAGGAAGGTGGTCTTCTTTATTTAGTCTGTTACAATGCGTAACCTAGACTATTTGGCTATCCTTCTTATTCCTTATATAGACATTTTCTATGCCTTTACTAGACTATGGCAGTGTGTGAAGTACGGGGGGCTCGGGGGGTCAGAGACCACTTGATCGACACTTGAGACCCCCTGAAAGCCTCAACAGCAAACATTTGGGGGATCTCTGGAACAATAAAAAATAAATACATTTGTCACTAAAAGATTTATTTGAAATATGATGTCCAGTATTCATTACTCAAACTACAAAACTACACATGTACAGAAAAAACAAGAACTTTCGTACTGTCTTTTACTATGATGCACTTTGCCACTAAATAATCTTCCTTGCCTATATTACTACCTAGTACTACTATGCTAATAATGTCTTTACTACTATGCACTCAAGACTGCAGCACCCAAGTTTAAACACTGTTTGATGAACATCGTTACTCAGCTGAAAGAGTTGTACCCTTCCTGCTGACTTGTCGTACAGAACCTGTAAGTTGCTTTGGATAGACGTGTTCAGCTAAATGACTAAATGTAAAATGTAAATGTCAAATTGCCATTGAATACCCGGTTGTTTCAGGCAAGGCCTCCCATGGGTGGCGCTGTTGCAAACGGTCCCCATGTTGTGTAGGAAATCTAACCGTTACCTGTACAATTGAAAAGGCCACCTAAGTACACCCACATTCATTAATATGGGAGGTGTAGTTCGGTAGAAAATAGTTCCTACATGAAACTGTTCACAACAAGGTCTGTGGATTATCTTGAATAACCGGGTCATGATTTCTGGAAAGAAACATTGCTTTGAGTTTTTCAATTGTATTGTTTTGGTGCTTTTCGCGCCAAGCCGAGTGCCATTCAGCTCGTTCATTGAATTGGAGAAGCGCTATTTACGGCAGCTATCTCAGAAACTAGGCAAATCACACAGAAACTATCTCGACCCACACACACTCACTCACTCAGTCAGAGAGAGAGCGTGAGAAAGAGAGATATAAATAAGAGGTTTTATTTGAACAAGTGTGTGGACCACCCTGGCTACACTTATCAAACAAGAGGGAAGACTGTCAGGTTTTAAACTGTGGATACCAAACAGAATTGGTAAAGACAACTTTGAACTGTTACACAGTAATCCAGAACTATTTTATTGCACTGTAAAAAACTGTGATTTTATAGTATGTCTGCACTTTATGTGCTCATTTCATCATTCATGTCTTTTCTATTCTACTAAAACTGAATCAAACCATAAACAAGGTGGCCTGTTGGGATGTTAGATCCTAATGTGAAAAACTGTGATTTTATATGTCTGCTCATTTTACCCTTGCTATTATTTTACTTATTTTTACTTTTATCTCTACGCCACACTATCCGCTGGGTGCATACTCTAACCTCATTCTTTTGTTTTATCCCACTTTATGCTTTGCTCTTGCTGCTTGTTTTACACTGATTTTATGTCTTATTTCTTACTGATGTAAAGCACTTTGAACGGCAATCCCTTGTATGAAAGGTGCTATACAAATAAAGTTATTATAATAATAATAATAATAATAATAATAATAATAATAATAATAATAATAATAATAATAATAATAATAATAATAATAATAATAATAATAATAATAATAATAATAATAATAATAATAATAATAATTATTATTATTATTATTATTATTATTATTATTACTACTACTACACCTCCCTGTACCTCTGAGTGGTGGGACAGGGTCTGCATGTCGTCCCACTCCGGAGCCCCCATGCGGAGCTGGCTCTTATAGGAGGCGCAGTGCACCACGGTGGCCAGAGTGAGCACTGCTTGTACCAGCAGCAGCACCATGAGGATGAGCAGCAGGATGTCATAGGACTGCTGGGGATGGTACACACACACACACACACACACACACACACACACACACACACGCACGCGCACACGCACACGCATGCACGCGCACGCACACACACACACACACACACACACGCACACGCATGCACGCACACGCACGCACACACACACACACACACACACACACACACACACACACACACACACACACACACACACACACACACACACACGCACCAGGTTTGGGAGCAATTCATCTTCAATTCAATCAATGAAAACAATTTAAATAGAAATTGCTGTTTGCCTGCTGATGATGGGACATTTTCTGTACATGTCAATATGTTGTAGGACAACCTTTTCATGCAAACAGGCAATAATTGTGTTAGCTGGATCCTATCATATTGATCCTATAGTACTGAATACAATTTGTGACTTGTGCATATCACTAAATGTCAAATCACTTATCTTTATTAGCATTCCTCATTCTTACAGTAAATAGTAAATGCTGGCTGTATTTATATAGCGCTTTTATCCAAAGCGCTTTCAAATGTGTTCCTCACATTTTACCCACTCACTCACACATTCACACACTGATGGCAGAGGCAACCATGCAAGGTGCCAACCTGCACATCGGGAGAAATTAGGGGTTAAGTGTCTTGCTCAAGGACATTTCGACACGGTGCCCGGGAGGAGCGGGAATCGAACCGGGAACCTCTGGATTACCAGACAACTGCTCTACCTCCTGAGCCACTGTCATACATACTAGCATAACGCTTGCAGCTAGTATGTACCCTTGGTTTCAACAAGGAATGCTAGTAAAGCTACAGTACATGTAACGTGCCATTTCTGGGACATTATGTGTAAATCTTTTCTTTTCCTCCAGTGTCAAGCAAGAAACATTAACAACTGGAATTCTAAATGTCAAAGTACTCCTTTATGGCAGTAACTAAAAGGGTGTATACTGGGTATCAAGGGTACTACGACTATGCTTGCACCTCATGGTACCAAAGCACCTCAAAGGCACTAAAAACTAAATTACAAACATCACAAAACAAACTGGTCAGACTACTGCTTGACCTTACTACTAGAACCCACCTTACCCCTGCCCACTTTGACAACCTAGGATGGCTTAGAGTAGCCGACAGAGTACAGCAACTTGCAATGGGCCTGGTCTACACGATACACAACACCACTAAGGTACCCATGTACATGTCAAAATACTTCCCAAAGGTCAGTGAATACCACGAGCACAACACCAGAGGGAGCTCCACAAATCATGTTCAACCAAGATTCGGCTCAAACAAGGGACTAAACGCGTTTCACAATTAGCAACAACAATGTGGAACGCCCTACCCACAGCTGTAAAGGAATGTGAATCACTACCCACCTTCAAAACCTCTCTAAAAGAGCACCTACGGGAGATTGCAATCCGAAACTGGCCCCTGTAAATATCCAAACTCAACCCCCTCCAATGTACAGCCCCCCCCCCCACCCCACCTACTCAACCCACCCACCCAACCATCTCCAATGTACAGTTTCCTAATTACCTAACTAAAAAGCTTATACCAGTGTACTTTCACCTAATCACCTAACTAAAAAGCTTATACCAGTGTAGGCTCACCTAATTACCTAACTAAAAAGCATATACCAGTGTACTTTCACCTAATTACCTAACTAAAAAGCATATACCAGGGTCCTTTCACCTAATTACCTAACTAAAAAGCATATACCAGGGTCCTTTCACCTAATTACCTAACTAAAAAGCATATACCAGGGTCCTTTCACCTGATTACCTAACTAAAAAGCTTATAACAGTGTACTCTCACCTAATTACCTAAAGCTTATACCAGTGTACTCTCACCTAATTACCTAACTAAAAAAAGCTTATACCAGTGTAGGCTCACCTAATTACCTAACAAAAAAAAGCGTATAACAGTGTAATCTCACCTAATTACCTAACTAAAAAAAGCTTATACCAGTGTAGGCTCACCTAATTACCTAACTAAAAAAAAGCGTATAACAGTGTAGGCTCACCTAATCACCTAACTAAAAAAAGCGTATAACAGTGTACTCTCACCTAATCACCTAACTAAAAAAAGCGTATAACAGTGTTTGATTGATTGATTGAAAAGTTTATTAACAGATTGCAGAATGGGTACAGTACAGTACAGCTCAATACATACAATTGTTAAGGGGATGCAGACCAGAGAAAGACTTTCGACTTGTTTACATCAGGGTCCCCCATTTTCAATTCATCATAACATATATGACATACATGACATACAGATAGACAGTACTGCTACATCTATACATTTATGACATATCAGATTTGCAAATACAGTACTGTTTGTGATACAAAAGTGTCCAGAAAAGGAGTGTATATACATTTGGCATAGAAACTGTACATTGGAGGAGGTTGGTTGGGTGGGGTGGGGTTGGGTGGGTTGGGTGAGGGCTGTGAGGCTTTGGAGGTGGGGGGGGGGGGGGGGGGGTTGGGAAGGGGACACACACACATTTTACACTGTACATTGGAATATTGACAAAGCCTTACTTGGTCATTTACTGTACAACTAGGTTAGGACATTTGTAGGGGCCAGTTTCGAATTGCAGTCTCACGTAGGTGTTTTTTGAGAGTGTTTTTGAAGGTGGGTAGTGATTCACATTCCTTTACAGCTTTAGGCAGGGCGTTCCACATTGATGTGGCATAATTGCGAAACGTGTTTAGGAATCTGGGTTTTACATGATTTGTGGAGCTCCCTCTGGTGTTGTGATCGTGTACTCTCACCTAATTACCTAAAGCTTATACCAGTGTACTCTCACCTAATTACCTAACTAAAAAAAGCTTATACCAGTGTAGGCTCACCTAATTACCTAACTAAAAAAAGCTTATACCAGTGTAGGCTCACCTAATTACCTAACTAAAAAAAGCGTATACCAGTGTACTCTCACCTAATTACCTAACTAAAAAACAATGTACCTGGCTGCTCTCACCTTGGCTATGGGCACATCCTGTAGGAAGATCTCTGCGACGCTGAACACGCTGCAGGAGAGGAAGCCTGAGGCTGAGAAGAGCAAGGGGGAGGTCACACTGCTGATGGCGAGGAGCACCTCCACCTGGGAGAGGAGAAGACAGGGGTGATGAGGAGGGGATGAGAAGAGATGGAGAAACAGGGAGACCATGAAGAGGAAGTAGGTTCAGGGGAAAAAGAGGAAAATGACAGGATATTGAGTTACAAAGGAGGCTCATAGGGATGAATCAAATGGATTGCCTTAGATATATCTCTCCATGACCTCTCCATGAACCTAACCTCAGGTGAATAGTGACACAAATGTTCTTCCACACACAAACAATATATACCTTTTGTGTAAAAATACAGAAATAAGCTAATATTTAATTAAAAATATTTAACATTTGCATATTCGTCCGAAGAGTATTAATACTTATTATATTAAGTTAATTAATTCAGTGGATTAGGTTGATCTTTCTGTGTGATGATTAGTTGGCCATTTATGGATGGGTTTGAAAAGAGGAGGTTTGCGTATATAGGGAATATGTAATTTTGAGAAACATGTCTGTAAAAGGTTTGCCTGTAGCTTTGGACGTATAAATGAAGTATTTATGGGTGTTTTGATTATTGTTTTATATGTTTTGCGAAACAGAGTTGTTGTAGTTGTAGAAGCAAATCTTTACTTGTGGTGCATTGCCTTTGTACAGAATGAAAGTGTTAATCTTAAACCATTACAACTCTGTACAGATATGATTAGCACTACACTCAGTAGTAGTAATGTGTATATTTGGTACCCAGTTTAACCACCTGTACATTGTATATTACTGTTGCACCTTTACTGCTACATTTGCACTCTGGTTGGATGTCAAACTTCTTTCGTTGTAGCTATACTGTACTTGTGCTCGACAATACCTTTGATTTTAATCTAATCTAATCTAATCTAATCTAATCTAATCTAATCTAATCTAATCAAATCTATCTAATCTAAATCAGTATACATGTAGCACCACAACCATTCTGGCTTGGTTTGTTTCAATTTTTTTGGACTCAGGACGTTTCATTCCTTGTGAAATATGATCAATAAACTGTTGATACAAACAGGATGTGATTTTGTGGAATAGTTTAAAATGCCTTTTCATTTGCTTTGTTTTAATTTGCTTTGTTTGCTATTCACATCAGAGCGGAACTTAAACAGAGCTATGGAGCGATCCGAAAATTGCAAAGGGATTCTTTTTCAGTCAGCAAGTGCTGACATTCAGTAACTCTCGGGACTTGAGTTGAATGGATGCGGTTGACTCACCAGACATCTGCTGGGGTATTCTGACACGACATGGCTGGCAATCGCACTGGGAAAACACTGCAATACATCAAGGATAAAACATGAGAGATTAGATTCATCTGATGATGGGAATAGCTGCAGCTTTCAAACAGCTTCATCATGCTGTATGTGTTCAGTCATTCTGAACAATGACGGCCCATTAAAGGCCAAATCAGTGATCCAGACGTAAAAAACAAATGAGTAGTGTAAAAAGTATATAGAGTAATATTTTACAGTTTTTAAATTGTAGTTCCTGTGTTTTGTGGCTGTAAAATAGTTTGTTTAACGTGGTCATGTTTGTAAACATTAGTACACATATTTCATGGTGGTTTCAAAAAGCTTTTTTCCCATCCACAGATCAACATCTTCAAGAATGTGTATCCTACATTTATATGGTAATAAAAATGGTAATAAATCCCAGTTGTATCTCTGATGAATGGTAATGTGCACAGTAGGAACATACAGCCACTAGGATCCAGAAGAAGGTGACAGACAGGTAGGGTCCTGGCAGCAAGGCGTCCATGTTGAGAGCAATGATGCCTCCGAATACAGCAGAGATTCCCACTATTATCTCAATCACCTGTGAATGAAAGAACACAGACACACGAAGGCTGCTCCAGCACAGAATGGTACATGACAGTATGTATATGACAATGTATTTCATTATATTTGACAGAATGTATGTCATTTTATTTAATTAAATTATATTGTATTATATATTTAATTATATTTCATTATATTTCATTATATATTTCATTATATGTAATTATACTCAACAAGTTTGTTCTTAGTACAATGAGGCTTTTGAATGGACAAGCTTGTATCTGATATTCTCTTTAAACTATAGTTCTAGAATTCCAAGAGTCCTGGGAAAACGAAAAAATGCCTCAGAACCTCGAACTAATTAGAAATCAACATTGATGCGGCAAGAATTTACATATGCTTAAATGGTATTGTCTAATTTCTCTTACTGTGTCACCACCTGGTCCCAAGCCAGTAGTACAAGTATGAAACCCCTACTACACAAACCTTACAAATAAACAAATAAACCAAACACATACCATCACTGCAATATCATTAAGACATAAACGTCTCCTTAGTTTTGACATTTCTTATTATAATTCTCTTTTATATTTGTTCACTCCTAATCTTGCACCTCCACATTAAGCAACTTATTGTACCTTGCAATGCAAACAGCAGGCCAACAAGAGCTACCACTATCCAGCCTCAGTCCACTAGAGGGGACTGTCCTCAAGCCACAATTATGTCCACAAAACCTGCCTTTTCAATTACAGCATCAACGTTGTGGAACACTCTACCAACTGGTGCAATAACACTCTTTCACTGTTCATAATAATAATAATAATACAAAATATATATATATATATATATACATATATATACACATATTATACATATATACACAGTATAATATAATAATATAATATAATATATATATATATTTATTTTATTAAAGGCACATCAATCATGTTTATAATGATTTGCTATTGTATTGTAGATTTAGAATTTTGGTGCAGTATATATTTTATTGTTCGCTGTCCCTGTCAAAAATAAATAAATAAATACATATATATATATATTTGCTGGACCTTGTCGAATGATGACCTGTCCCTAGACTTTTGGGGGCCCTAGGCAATACATGTTTAAATCAGATCTCCCCACCAGAGGATGCAGCCGTTTCAACATATTCAGTTGAAATTATATTTGACATGATTGACATTTCGAGGGGCCCTCTGATTGGCTGGTTGAAATTATATTAGACGTGATGATTGATGTTTCTAGGAGCTCTCTAATTGGTCTGTTGAAATAATGTTTGACATAATGATTGATGTTTCTAGGAGTCCTCCGATTGGCTGACTGAACCTCCCTTACAACCAATCAAATAACTAAGAGGGGTCCTTGATTAAATAATCCCATTGCTATTTGAGAGTGTGGTGACGTCTCATTCAACAAAGCCTTACTCACAGAATATGCTTTTAGGAGCCGGGTGGGGAAGACGGCCGGGGTGAAAACAACAGGCCTGTCGTACATCACCGTCTGGAAGAGACATGATAAGATAGAGAGGGTTATGGATGAAAGACCGTGTGGTAGAGAGCAGGAGAGAGAGAAAGAGAGAGAGAGAGAGGGTCAGCAGGAGGGAGAGAGCAAGAATAGAGAGATATGGATGAAAGACAGTGTGGTAGAGAGAAGGAGAGCGAGAGAGAGGTTCAAAGGGAGGGAGAGGAAGAGACACACTCTCTCTCCTTCTCTCTCACACACGTACACAGCCACACACATGCGCACACATGTGCACACACACACATACACACACATACACACACACACACACACACACACACACACACAATCCCTCTCTCTTTCTCTCTCTCTCTCTCTCTCTCTCTCCCTCTCTCTCTCTCTCTCTCTCTCTCTCTCTCCCTCTCTCCCTCTCTCTCTCTCTCTCTCTCCCTCTCTCTCTCTCTCTCTCTCTCTCTCTCTCTCTCTCTCTCTCTCTCTCTCTCTCTCTCCCCCCCCCCCCCCCCCCCCCTCTCTCTCTCTCTCACACACACCTTCCTGTGGCAGCAGCAGTCGTCTGCAGAGCGGGCTGACAGGATGACAGTACTGGCCATCAGCACCTCCTGCAGGATCATCAGGATGAGGTTGAAGTTGATCTGAGCAGGGAGGAGACAGCAGGGAGGAGACAGAACACACATTGATGCAGGAAAGTAACTAAGTACATCACTGTGACATGACCTTCAGATGGTGGAATGCAATTCAAGCACCGGAATACATTGTATAGAATAATGTGCGTTTACTTTTCATATGTAAGTATGAACATCAAATAACACATTTTACTATTACTTTTACCGGAGTACAATTCTTTCTGGGTATTTATATGTATTACCTCTTCCACGACTGCAGAAGAGAAGAGGAAGTACAAGGAATTACAGACACCACCATGGATAATATGAAGGAGCGGAGAGGGTTAACTACAGACACCATGGATAAATCTTCTCCAGAGAGAGACAATAATAAGATAGATGCCAGTTTCCCCTCTCTGTGCGAACAATGAATGGAAGCAGACAGTGACTGGTAGCCTAGGCATTGTCCAACTAACACCTCTCCCGAAGGCTACCTGTCACTGTCCGCTTCCATTCATTGTGCTAAGCTAGGCTAACGTGCAGCCAGATAGCTTTCTACTGAACGCACAGAGAAGAAACTGGTATCTATCTTCTTGTCTCTCTCTGGAGAAGACGGTAAGCTAATTTCCCAAAATGTTGCCGTGTTCCTTTAATCTCATACCAAGAAAATACTTACTGCTTACAAGCACCATGGTTACTGGTTACATCTACAAAAACACAACAGCAACAACAACAACAACAACAACAACAACAACAACAACAACAACAACAACAAGAGCTGTGACAGGTGAACGTTGGGGTCCTCACGTTGACAGCAGAGGGGTTCAGGACCAGCTTGCAGCCGAACCACACCAGGCAGGTAGTCGTCACAGCGAAGGTGGAGACGTACACCACCTGGAAATCTGACACCTCGGAGAACATTAAGGAAGTACAGGACATTCCTCAGTGTCTAGCCCGTAATCCCACTTCCGTTATATACACATATCCATGTCTTTGGCAGCGTTGTGTTGTGTTGTGTACAGTGGTGGAAAGTAACTTAAGTACTTTCCACCAAGTACTGTACTTAAGTACAATTTCGAGCTACTTGTACTTTCATTTTCAAATACTTTTAGTATTTTCATTTTAGGGTTAGGGTTTTACTCCACTACTTTTCAAAGGAAATATTGTACTTTTTACTCCACTACATTTATCTGAACCCATCAGTCACTAGTTACTTTGAAGAAAAAGATTTAGCATAGAAAACATGGCAAAAATGTATGAAGATTATATGCTTTCACATTTGAAGCCTGTCAATTTCAAGAGGACGTAATCAGAGCAGCATACCTGGACCACATACCACTGTAACATAACCTTTAATAAGAGCAGCATCACTGGACCACATACCACTTTAACATAACCTTTAATCAGAGCAGCATAACTGGACCACATACCACTTTAACATAACCTTTAATCAGAGCAGCATAACTGGACCACATACCACTTTAACATAACCTTTAATCAGAGCAGCATAACTGGACCACATACCACTTTAACATAACCTTTAATCAGAGCAGCATAACTGGACGGTCTGGACCACATACCACTTTATTGACTTTAACATAACTTTTAGAGGTCAATGGATCGAGGCTTGAACGCTCCCAAGCACTGGAATACACAAGCGTTATTACTTTTACTTCAGTTAAGTACTCTACATTAAATAGAAAATACTTCTCTACTTTTACTTAATCGAGGACTTTTACTTTTACCAGAGTACTAATTTATCTGGGTATTTAAACTTTTACTTAAGTGTGTACTTCTTCCACCGCTGGTTGTGTACTTACTGCAACGTGTCTGTTCTTGGCAATGGCAAAGCTAACGACTGCTGCAGGGATGCCCTGTAAGTAACACAGATGAACAGATAACAGACTAATGAAGGGCATGATTTGGGACACAGCCATTTACAGGTGCATCTCAATAAATTAGAATATTGAGGAAAAGTACATTTATTTCAGTAATTCAATAAAAAATTTAAAATCATATTATATAGATTCATTACACACAGAGTGAAATATTTCTAATATTTCTTAAAATGTTGATGATTATGGCTTACAGGCAGCTAATGAAAACGCCAAATTCAGTATCTGAGAAAATGTGAATATTACATAAGACCAATAAAAAAAAATATCTGTATATTACAGAAATGTCAGCCATACTGAAAAGTATAATGCACTCAATTGGTCGGGCCCCTTTTGCATGAATCAATGCGGCATGGCGTGGAGGCAAACAATATATTTCCTCAATATTCAAATGTATTGAGATGCACCTTTATCTCTTCGGCACAGACTAGCTAATATCATACGGTGCATCCTGAATTTCCCCAAAAGGGGATTAATAAAGGAACACTTGACTTGACATGCATGTGATAGAAATGTACAACTATAATGTTTTACAAGAACCATAGCTTCTGCCTTCAGATATCACTGCATCTCGTCTATGTTTTCTTTTTACACTATTACATGTTAGACTACTGGTTGTTCAACCATTTATGGCAGATTCACTCAATTCCTTGTATGAATCATGTATGTGGATTTTCTGCCATATGCTTTATTTAATCTTGTAATATTTGTCTACATCCTTTCCATTATGTGATGAAAGAAACCGGCTACACTGTCACTCACTGAGCCAGCAGCACAGCGCAGGTAGTCCATGGCGACAGGAAACACATTACCCAGGTACAGAGAGAATCCAGCTGTGGTCAGTAGACTGCCCTGCAGACACACACACACACACACACACACACACACACACACACACACACACACACACGCACGCACGCACGCACACACATGCAGACACACAGACACACAGACACAGACACACACAGACACAGACACACACAGACACACAGACACACACACACACACACACACACACACACACACACACACACACACACACACACACACACACACAAACACATGTGAGCACACAAGCATAAATACACACAATTTAATGTAAGCACACATGAGCACAGGGTTGCTGCTGGAACAACCTACAGAAAACACTCAAACTGGTCACCTTTATGCCTAAGTCAGCATTCAAGCACACACAATTGATTTGCCTGCTTAAATAAAGGTACAACATTTTATTAAAATAAAAACATACATACCAGCATACACACACACGCACATGCACACACACACACACACACACACACACACACACACACACACACACACACACACACACACACACACACACACACACACACACACACACACACACACACACACACACACACACACACACACACACACACACACACACACACACACACACACGCACACACACACACAGAAGTGAACAGTGTGTAAACTGCTGACATTTAAATTGGCTGTCACAAAGCAACAACACAAATTAGTTTTTACTCCACAACAACTTGCTTCTCTCCCTTGTGGCTAGATATTCAGCTGACACATCAGTCCATACGGAACACCTGTTCATACAGCACACAGTGCAAACACTCATTTCTAAAACATTTCCAAAATGTCCAGCGTACAGTATGACTCACGAAAGAGCAATCTCAGACTCAACACTGTGAGCTATTTATGTATATCAAATGCTGTAGAAGTGTGATTCTGTTGACTCCTAATAGTGGATGATGCTGCCATTCCAGCTACGATGTACAGTCAGCTACGATGTACACTGAACTACGACGTACACTGAACTACTATGTACACTGAACTACGATGTACACTCAGCTACGATGTACACTGAACTACGATGTACACTCAGCTACGATGTACACTGAACTACGACGTACACTGAACTACGATGTACACTGAACTACGACGTACACTGAACTACGACGTACACTGAACTACGATGTACACTGAACTACGACGTACACTGAACTACGATGTACACTGAACTACGATGTACACTGAACTACGACGTACACTGAACTACGATGTACACTGAACTACGACGTACACTGAACTACGATGTACACTGAACTACGACGTACACTGAACTACGACGTACACTGAACTACGAGGTACACTGAACTACGATGTACACTGAACTACGAGGTACACTGAACTACGACGTACACTGAACTACGATGTACACTGAACTACGATGTACACTGAACTACAACGTACACTGAACTACGATGTACACTCAGCTACGATGTACACTGAACTACGATGTACACTCAGCTACGATGTACACTGAACTACGACGTACACTGAACTACGAGGTACACTGAACTACGATGTACACTGAACTACGACGTACACTGAACTACGAGGTACACTGAACTACGATGTACACTGAACTACAACGTACACTGAACTACGATGTACACTGAACTACGATGTACACTGAACTACGATGTACACTCAGCTACGATGTACACTGAACTACGAGGTACACTAAGCTACGATGTACACTGAACTACGAGGTACAGTCAGCTACGAGGTACAGTCAGCTACGAGGTACAGTCAGCTATGAGGTACAGTCAGTTAGGAGGTACAGTCAGCTACGAGGTACAGTCAGCTACGAGGTACAGTCAGCTACGAGGTACAGTCAGCTACGAGGTACAGTGAGCTACGAGGTACAGTCAGCTATGACATACATTCAGCTATGACATACACTCTTCATAATCGTATTGAAATAATACATGATGTGTCCACCCCACTTCACAATTACAACTCAATCAAATGATGTAGGTGAAAAATAGCAATCTCTAATGCAATCCTTATCTCTATGATTTCATCTACAATACATAATTTCATTGAGCTGTAATTAACACAAACACAAGGATTCAGTGTCCTCAGATGACATTACGGGAGGGGATATTCAAACTCATTAACTCTCAATAACTGTCAAACTAAATTAATGTGTCCAAAACACTAGAGCCTTGGGATATGTGTGTGATTATGAGCAAAATAAATCACTGTTGTTTTTCAGCAAAGTGCCCCTTTAATACATACAGATGAGTTGAAATATTACACAACCTGAAGATGTGTTGCTATTTACACATTGGGTCACATATACCGTTACTTTAACAAATATAATTTTTTAAGAATGTCAATTAGCCTACCTCTTTAATCTGTTATTTTTACTATAATATCGTCGCCTTCTTAAAATAGTGGCCTAAGTCATAATTTCTCGTTTTTCAGGAAACATAATAAACTGAACCATATATAGAATATATTATATTTATTAATAATTTCACACAAAAATGTTATGACAATAGAAGACAATTAACATAAAAATAACGATGTATATCAATTTACATAATTACATTACATAAAAGGAATAAATGACTTAGGCCAATTTACGAACATGCCTTGTGACTTGAGCCATTTTAAACCTGACTTAGGCCAAATTACTTCTTGAGTAAGTGACAGTTACAACTCAAATCACTTATGAGGGCCGACGTTCCACTCTACTGGTTAAAGTTGCTTACTCGTGAGTAGTACGTTCGTTGATAAAGAAAAATACTGTCCACAGCCGCTCCAGTGTAAAACAAAGATATCCAAATGGTTTATTTCTCTTCCACAGCGAAGTCTTTCTTTACAGAAGTGGTCCTAAAGCTATTTTCCTAAATATTCACATTACTACTACAAGGTAAGAAAACTGTATTTTCACAGTCTCCAAAATCACCGCCGACTCGACACATGAAAATTACTCCACACTGGAAAGCCGTAAATCAACTTGCCGGCTCTTTCCACAGCAAAAACGGTAGGCTTGGCACCTTGGTTGAGAAATGCAGGCTTCAGTCTATGTTGTTTATCTGTTGAGTCCTGTTCCAAGCTACCACTGCCTGTTCTGAGAGAATTGTGGACTATAGGACTATATATAGAGACGCAAATGTTCTAGAATGTTCGGTTATGACATCATACGGTGACATCACCAATGTTCCAGTACGTTCGATCATGACATCATACTGTGACATCACAAATGTTCTAGAACGTTCGGTCATGACATCATACTGTGACATCACAAATGTTCTAGAATGTTCTATTATGACAAATAAGACTGTTCAATGACTTTATCTAAATCCAATCAATATTCCTAATGCCGTTTCAATGTAAGGTTATAAAAATAAACATTCATATAATACAATAACCTAAATATATAGCTTTGGCTCCTACATCACTCTTGGCTAAATCAAACATGCCAGGTGAATCAAACACTGAGGAGGAGGCATGTTCCTCTCCTCACTTCTCCCCCCCAGCTCTTCTTTACTGGGTTTTTATTGTAGTTAAATCACTCAAAATCAAACAAATGGCAGGAAAATCAAACACTGGGAGGCATGTTCCTCTCCTCACTTCTCCCTTCAGCTCTTCTTTGCAGAGCTATTGATTGATGCCTATTTATGTGGCAAATTATCGAAGAAGTGATGACACTCGGTGGGCATGACATGTTTCATGGACTGAAGGTCCTGAAACGTCCTCTCTGTGGTTGGCAGAGCATGTGGAAACATTCTAATCCATGTCATCAGCTCGTTTGGCACCTGGACCCTCTGTGGCAGTGCTTCCCATGAGTTATCCGAGAAGGATAGCTTGTAATGGACCTTGCCATCACTGCTAAACTGAAGAGCCCGCAAATTATGTACAGTCGGATCTCCAGCTTTTTTGCCATTCAATTTCAGGTTTTCATCATGCTTGACCACCTTCACATGGTAGGGTGATGGTCTGATTCTTGCAGTCTGTGTAGCTAGTGTAATTCACGATGAGGACGTCCAGATTGTTGAATCGTACAAATACCTGGGAACTGTGTTTGACTGTAAACTGAAGTTCAACCTAAATACAGAGTCTATTGTTAAAAAAGGTCAGCAGAGGATCTACCTGCTGAGAAAGCTGAACTCTTTTAATGTTAGTGCGAAGATCCTGAGCACTTTTTATAGTTCTTTTATTGAAAGCCTCCTAACTTTTTCTTTTATCTGCTGGTTCAGTGGCCTGTCCATTAAAGATAGGAACAGCCTACAGTATATTGTGAAAGTGTGCTCCAAAATAATTGGAGTAAAACAGAGAGACCTATGTTCTCTCTGGACGGACCAGGTGGTCAAGAAGGGGACGAGCATCATTAATCAACCCCTCCATGCTCTGTCTCAGTGGTTTTCACTGTTGCCTTCTGGCCGCCGTTATGACGTCCCACCAAGTAGGACCAACCGCTACGCCAAATCTTTTGTCCCCTCGGCTATCAGACTTTTAAACACAGACAGTAGTCATTTTAAGTAGCCTTTTGCACTTGGTTGTCTGTTTTTACTTTTACTTTTATTGCTGGATTGTATCACATGGAGTGTTTCTCTTTTTATTGCCGTGCTGTCGTTGAGATGTTTTGTTGTTTGTTTGTCTTGTTGCTTGTTGGTGAAGCTGCAAATATGAATTGCCCCACGTGGGATCAATAAAGTTGTCTGAATCTGAATCTGAATCTGATCACGTAGTCTCTCGGGGTGATGATATCCGTAATAATTGTATGTTCAATGGTACTATGCATGCTGTCACACTCCATTTGTATGTGTCCAGCAACAAGGTACTTCTGTGTTATTAGTACCCCATATTTCCTGGCAAGCTCAGAAAATGCATTCGCCACATTTGCATTGCGGTTCTGATAACCACAACCATCGCTCCACACTACTATGTGGGGCGGCGTGGCTCAGGGGTAGAGCGGGGCGTCCAATGATCGAAGGGTTGGTGGTTCGAATCCCGCTCAAGCCCATGTCCATCCCATTGCCGTTGTGTCCTTGGGCAAGACACTTAACCTACTTGCCTTGTATGCATGTGAATGAATGTTGGTGGTCGGAGGGGCCGTAGGCGTTGATTATTCGCCACGCTTCCGTGAGTCTGCCTCAGGGCAATTGTAGCAATTGTAGCTTACCACCACCGGTATGACTGTGTATGAACGAATAATGGACTCTGTGAAGCGCTCTGAGTCAGAGCAACACTCAGTCAGAGAAGAGCGCTATATAAATCCAATCCATTATTATTATTATTACTATCTCCTTGATTTCTGGATGATCTTTGATCAAACCTTCAAAATGGCGATATTGAAGGTGTGCGAATACTTCGCTACTGAGATTGCCCTGAGTCTCGTCCCACATGTAGCAGTACCCTTCCTTTGAGTTCAAGTCATAGAGGGTAAAGTTATGGACCTGCAGTTTTGTTTTGTAATACACGCAGCTGGCTTGGGTTTTTGGACACAGCAGCACAGCTTGCAAGTCCATTGTCCAAACGGACTTCTCATTGTTTGCAGAATCCTTGTTGTGTGATTTCTCTTGTCTTGCTTCATTTTTTGCCATCACATGTGCATCATATTTGGCCTTACTGATATTACCATGCTTGAATGAAACACAAACATCACACTGATCTTTTCGAGGAATGATTACGGAATACTTTCCTTCATGGAACACATCTGTAAAATGCCGTATCCCAACGGCCCTCACTCCAGCAGTTGCAGCTGCTTGTTGATATTCCCGATGTAGTTGGGAGATGGTTGTGCCTGGGTGAAGGAACTTCTTGTCTTTGTAGGTCGCTGTGCTTCTGCAGTAATGCGAATCAACAGTGGGCAGGTCCTTCAACCAGTCCTTAAGGAAATCTGTGACGTCAGTTTCCAGCTTTGCATGCTTGCCACTCTTAGGTCCAGATTTAGTTGGCGGGGCTGCTGCTTGTCTGTCATGGTCGATGGTGTCTTCATTCAGCCAGTGTCTAATGGTTCTTTCATGGAGACAAAGTGTAGAAAAAAAAAGTGCCTGGCACACTTTATGACTTGTTCCATCCTGAAGTTTAAGTTGGTAGGACAATGACACATTGCGCCTGGATTCTTCAGCAACTTTCCTTTTCTTTATGGCAACCTTTGTGACCAAAGTTTTGATGTATAACCGACGGTCTTCCCAGGTGTTCATCGACCAAACATTCTGAAATATCCACTGCCTCTGTTCTTCTGTAATGGATTGGCAGTCTCGAGTCTTGACTCGTTGACAGAACTTTGAATTGCAGGGAGGACCCTTAGCCTTCGCAGGTATTTTGTTGCCACCTTTGCCCTTGTATGGCATTCCTTTGAGACGTTTCTGCTTGGATTCATTCACTATTTTGTGTTTGTAATTAAACTATAATTTGTGACAGTAAAAGACTAAATAACTACACAACATGTATAGCCTGGCCTATATTATAGTAAACCTTATCACTTACCAATAGGGGACAAGCCCTGAATCATGGAAATTACTTCATCCAGACTGTAGCTTTTCTTGCTTCTCGAAGCATCTGCCATCTTGAAAAGTTGTAAAATTGCCTAAGTCGCACTCTTGACATAGGCAATATTCTTCCAGGGTAGAAACAGCATGATCCTTTCAATTAAGGATGTAGGCGATTGTACCAGAGGGTGACCAGCATCATGAAGATATGAGTTAGGCAAAAAAATAATCCAAAAAATGACTTAGGCTATTATTTTAAGAGGGTGACGATATATATTATCATCTACTTATATCTTAAGCTTATTTGCCAACCATTGCCGTAGAGTGCTGTTGACAACGGCTCAATTTCCCTCCTCAATGTTCTCTTATCTTATCTTTAAATCTTATCTTTATTGTGTCGGATGGTCCAAATCGATCGACATCTAGTGGCAAGCCTGTCGTGTGCAGTGCAGCCATTCTGACCCCCCCCCCCCCCCCCCATGAAGCCGCCTCCCCTCACCCCTATGAGGACACTGTAGAGTCAGGCCCCGCCCCCCCTTGTCTCCCCTCACCCCTATGAGGACACTGTAGAGTCAGGCCCCGCCCTCTGAAGCCGCCTCCCCTCACCCCTATGAGGACACTGTAGAGTCAGGCCCCGCCCCCCCTGTCTCCCCTCTCCCCTCACCCCTATGAGGACACTGTAGAGCCAGCCCCCCCCCCTGTCTCCCCTCTCCCCTCACCCCTATGAGGACACTGTAGAGCCAGGCCCCCCCCCTGTCTCCCCTCTCCCCTATGAGGACACTGTAGAGCCAGCCCCCCCCCCCCTGTCTCCCCTCACCCCTATGAGGACACTGTAGAGCCAACCCCCCCCCCCCCTGTCTCCCCTCTCCCCTATGAGGACACTGTAGAGCCAGCCCCCCCCCCCCCACTGTCTCCCCTCTCCCCTCACCCCTATGAGGACACTGTAGAGCCAACCCCCCCCCCCCTGTCTCCCCTCACCCCTATGAGGACACTGTAGAGCCAGCCCCCCCCCCCCCCACTGTCTCCCCTCACCCCTATGAGGACACTGTAGAGCCAGCCCCCCCCCCCCCCTGTCTCCCCTCCCTCCTCACCCCTATGAGGACACTGTAGAGCCAGCCCCCCCCCCCTGTCTCCCCTCACCCCTATGAGGACACTGTAGAGCCAGCCCCCCCCCCCCCCACTGTCTCCCCTCTCCCCTCACCCCTATGAGGACACTGTAGAGCCAGCCCCCCCCCCCCCCCCCCCCACTGTCTCCCCTCTCCCCTCACCCCTATGAGGACACTGTAGAGCCAGCCCCCCCCCCCCCACTGTCTCCCCTCTCCCCTCACCCCTATGAGGACGCTGTAGAGCCAGCCCCCCCCCCACTGTCTCCCCTCTCCCCTCACCCCTATGAAGACACTGTAGAGCCAGCCCCCCCCCCCCCCCCACTGTCTCCCCTCTCCCCTCACCCCTATGAGGACACTGTAGAGCCAGGCCCCCCCCCCCACTGTCTCCCCTCTCCCCTCACCCCTATGAGGACACTGTAGAGCCAGGCCCGGCAGCTGAAGCAGGGGTGCTTGAGGGGCTCAGCCTCATCCTGGGCCAGCTGCAGGTCGCTGGCCCTGACGTCCACCGTGTAGCTGTCCCGCTGCTCCGCGCCCCTCTCCTGCTGCCCTCTGTCGCCGCCTCGCCGCCCAAACGTCCCGCCGCCCCTCTCCAGGGTGGAGACGTGGCTGTAGGTGAACTCCTCCCTGGCCGACAGCTCCTCTCGATGCATGGTTGAGGGGAGGAGGAAACAGGAGGTGCCCCCTCGGCGAGATCCCAACAGGACAGTCACCTGTGGCTGAGGAGGAGGATGGGCCTCTGAGGAAGGAAGCACATTCAGAAGCTGTGTAGAAACACATGGCTGGTGGCGGGAGGAAACCTTGCACCTCCAGGCTGTTTGTTTACATGGGTCTCTTTGTTGTGAGTACGTTTCATGACCCTCGGGACCCTTGAAATCCACTGAAAACCCCAGGGTAGAACTTGAACATTGTCCATCTGCAGTGGGGGGAAGTATTTTTTACTCAAGTACTGTACTTAAGTACATTTTCGAGCTACTTGCACTTTATGTGAGTATTTTCATTTCAGGGAACTTTATACTTTTATTCCACTACATTTCAAGGGAAATATTGTACTTTTTACTCCACTACATTTATCTGAACCCATCAGTTACTAGTCACTTTGAAGAAAAGGAGTTTGCATATAAAACACAATATATACAAAATAAAACATTTTGATTATGTACTTTCTCATTTGAAGCCTGTCAACTTCAAGAGGGTGTAATCAGAGCAGCAACTGGACCACATACCACTTTAACACAACCTTTAATCAGAGCAGCATCACTGGGACCACATACCACTTTAACACAACCTTTAATCAGAGCAGCATAACTGGACCACATACATGTACCACTTTAACATAACCTATAGAGGTCAATGGATACACACACATCATGTAGAATGTGTACGTTTACTTTAGATACTTAAGTACATTCAATAGCAAATATTTCTCTACTTTTACTTAAGTAGAATTTGAATGGAGGACTTTTACTTTTAACAGTTAACCTGAGTATTTCTACTTTTACTTAAGTAAAGGAACTGTGTACTTCTTCCACCACTGTCCATCTGATAATGTTGAGGTTGTTTTTATTAAATTTATATCTATGTGTTAATTTGTTACATTTAGTTATACTAAGTTAGGAAAGTAATGTTTTAAGTCAAGCCTTCCACAAAATAATGATCCCAGTCTCTTCCACACAGTGAGGCATACAGTTAATTGAACAATTTGTATTTACATTTACATTGAGTCATTTAGCTGACTCTTTTATCCAATGCGACTTACAAGTTCTGTACGACAAGTCATCAGGAAGGGCACAACTCTTTCAGCTGAGTAACAATATTCATCAAAGTGTTGAGTGCTACAGTGTAGGTTAGTATATTAGGACAAGTGCACGACAGTAAGGTTAGTTAGGGTTAGATTTCTTTTATTTGATTTTTTTTTAAATTTCAGATAATGGTATGGGTATCGGATCGGTACTCTGTATCGGCCGATACCCAAAGCCAGGTATCTGTAACGTTCGGGGTTCTGTCCTACCTCAGGATGGTATCCTACTGTGTGTCTGGTGTACTTCACTTTGTTGTTTGGGTTGCACTAATTGTATGTCACTTCTGATTTGCTGTCTCGCACTGATTGTCTGTCACATCTGGAAGCTGTCACTGGCTGTCATTCTGGCTGTCACTAATTGACACGTTGGAATGTTAGAATGTGACCTTATAATGAATCCTCTGTTCTCCTGTTCCCTGCTAGAGCTTCACTATTATCTACGAGCAGTACCGCCTGAACTGTGCTGATCCGACTCTCTTGTCTGTGCTCTGTTGACGCTAGGCGTCTGTATACCGCTACGGCTTGTTCTCTTAATAAAGAGAACACCTTTGTTTTGAAGAGCAAACACTTCTCCGTCTCTTTCCTCGACCATTGGAATTCCCACTTACCTGCTATCGTAACAGGTATCGGAATCGGATCGGTGCATCCCTAATTTCAACCACTTACTATACCACTTCCTTGAATCTGTGGAACAGATTGAATTTTTTGCCAAGAAACTAGACTAAATCTAATTATTTATTATCCACAACCTCTTCATTCCCTGGTATTGGACATGCAGTTCTATGGTGGGTGAATTCATGAATGATCTTCTTCCCTGCCTGGCTGCCTCACAGTCACACCCAAGAGTATAGCATGTTTACAAACTGGGGCCATACATTAGGTAGGCAGTGTGTGTTCTTGGCTCCAAAGACCCACAGCTAATTGATCAATTCAAGCGAATTTATCTTTGTATCGCCTGTGACGTCACAAAGGGCAATGATTCTGAACAGCTTGTTTAACGTGAAGACTTCAAACCCTGGCCCACCGAGGACCCATGTCATCTTTATCCCATCACCTAAGTAGCATTACAGACTACCAAATCCATACGAAGAGGCAAAACTCATTTTCCATCATATGTCCCCTTTAAAACAAAAATAAACAACTTTTATTGCAGTGTGTTCAAACCTCTGTAACTCTATTACATTAGCACTCAGAGTGAGTCTCCCTGTTGTGGAAGAAAGTTCAGAATGTTTCCTTTCAAAAGAGACCAGACTCATCCATGTGCTAAAAGTGGTTCAAGAATAAATAGCAAATTACTTTGGGTATGCAATCGTCAAAAAGATAAATAAACGAGCCCCATTTTTGCCCGATGCTTAAGAGGTTAAACCATCAAGGAGAGTAATATCACCATCGGCTTGTAAAACCAACAACAAGCCGTGTGAGTCTTCAACGATGAGACTGACGTCTCCGTACGCATGTAAATCCCATGAACCTCTACAAAACGTCGCATTGCACAGAGAGAACCGAAGCCGCTAGCCTACTGAACGGTAGCAGTATTTCAAAAACAACACCCCCCCCCCTCTCCGTCCAACAGGACGCCTCTCATTCCAGCTGCCCCCCTTTTCACTGCTTCATTGTGGAGTTCCTGCGTTCCTCCCCTTCTTCCCAAACAACCTGTTGCTCGTCCGCTCGCGTCCTCCTGTGTCCTCCACTCACCTGGTGTCAGGCTGTCCCTGCAGAATGTCCCCTACAGTAGCTCTCCTCTCGCACGTTGTCCTCCAACAGGCTGGGTTCAAATCGCCACATAAAAGACAACTTGTTTTTATCTATTGAAGTTCCTTCCACTCCCCATCTCCCTCTCCCCCCCCTTTTTCTCCTCAATACTCTCCCTCTCCCACTCTCTCTTTCTCTCCCTCTCCCTCTCTCACCCCCCCCCTTTTCTCCTCAATACTCTCCCTCTCCCACTCTCGCTTTCTCTCCCTCTCCCTCTCTCACCCCCCCCCCCTTTTCTCCTCAATACTCTCCCTCTCCCACTCTCTCTTTCTCTCTCTCCCACTCCCTCTTTCTCTCTCTCCCTCTCCCTCTAGCGAGGAGCTAGAGGGCTAAAACGTTTTTTTTTAGTTGTGTGGCCGTTTTTCAAAGCGTGGAACAAAAACACATGGCTCTTCTTCTGCCAGCGCAGCCCAGAGCCAGAGGGAGACAGCCTGTGCATGACAAAGAGGTTAAGGATGAAGGGGGCTCGTTCAGGGGGCAGAACTGGAAGGATGAAGGGGGCTCGTTCAGGGGGCAGAACTGGGCAGGGCAAAGCCTCTTTTTAACCCTTCCCCTTGGTCACACAACCCACACTCGGTCCCACACAGACACACACGGTGTGTACATACACATGGAGAGAGACACACACACAAACACACACACACACACATACACAAACACACACACACACACACACACACACACACACACACACACACACACACACACACACACACACACACACACACACATGTACCCATGACGACAGTCACAGACAGAAGCATGATACACATACTTCAGCCCACTCACACAAAGACATGACACTAACAGGCTTTCAGACATGAATACAAATACACAAAGTGACACATTAACACACACACACACACACGCACGCACACACACACACACACACACACACACACACACACACACACACACACACACACACACACACACACACACACACACACACACACACACACACACACACACACACACACACACACACACACACACACACACACACACACACACACACACACACACACACACACACACACACACACACACACACACACACACACACACACACACACACACACACACACACACACACATAAATACCAGTACATACAGGATGACAAATGAAGGCAATCAAACGCCCCCATGGATCAACAATCACTAGTAAAAGTATCACTCAAAATCACATCACGTAGGCTACACTGTCAAACAAACAGCTTCAGTCACATAACTCAAAGTGCCCCTCGTGGGTTTCCCCTCCAGAGAATACAGGCTGGTGTCTGTTGTTGCTGCGCTGCGTCTGTGCCGTGAGAGTTGTCCTGTGGTCATTGTACCAGTGTGTCTGTATCATAGTGTGTATCATAGTGTGTCTGTATCATAGTATGTCTGTATCATAGTGTGTATCATAGTGTGTATCATAGTGTGTCTGTATCATAGTGTGTATCATAGTGTGTCTGTATCATAGTGTGTCTGTATCATAGTGTGTCTGTATCATAGTGTGTCTGTATCATAGTGTGTATCATAGTGTGTCTGTATCATAGTGTGTCTGTAGCATAGTGTGTCTGTATCATAGTGTGTATCATAGTGTGTCTGTATCATAGTGTGTCTGTATCATAGTGTGTCTGTATCATAGTGTGTATCATAGTGTGTCTGTATCATAGTGTGTCTGTAGCATAGTGTGTCTGTAGCATAGTGTGTATCATAGTGTGTCTGTATCATAGTGTGTCTGTATCATAGTGTGTCTGTATCATAGTGTGTATCATAGTGTGTCTGTATCATAGTGTGTAGCATAGTGTGTCTGTATCATAGTGTGTCTGTATCATAGTGTGTATCATAGTGTGTCTGTATCATAGTGTGTCTGTATCATAGTGTGTAGCATAGTGTGTCTGTATCATAGTGTGTATCATACTGTGTAGCATAGTGTGTCTGTATCATAGTGTGTCTGTAGCATAGTGTGTCTGTAGCATAGTGTGTATCATAGTGTGTCTGTATCATAGTGTGTCTGTATCATAGTGTGTAGCATAGTGTGTCTGTATCATAGTGTGTATCATAGTGTGTATCATAGTGTGTCTGTATCATAGTGTGTATCATAGTGTGTCTGTATCATAGTGTGTATCATAGTGTGTCTGTATCATAGTGTGTATGTAGCATAGTGTGTATCATAGTGTGTATCATAGTGTGTCTGTATCATAGTGTGTCTGTATCATAGTGTGTATCATAGTGTGTGTCTGTATCATAGTGTGTATCATAGTGTGTGTCTGTATCATAGTGTGTATCTGTATCATAGTGTGTATCATAGTGTGTGTCTGTATCATAGTGTGTATCTGTATCATAGTGTGTATCATAGTGTGTGTCTGTATCATAGTGTGTATCATAGTGTGTCTGTATCATAGTGTGTGTCTGTATCATAGTGTGTGTCATAGTGTGTCTGTATCATAGTGTGTGTCTGTATCATAGTGTGTATCATAGTGTGTGTCTGTATCATAGTGTGTATCATAGTGTGTATCATAGTGTGTATCATAGTGTGTCTGTATCATAGTGTGTGTCTGTATCATAGTGTGTATCATAGTGTGTGTCTGTATCATAGTGTGTCTGTATCATAGTGTGTCTGTATCATAGTGTGTATCATAGTGTGTCTGTATCATAGTGTGTATCATAGTGTGTCTGTATCATAGTGTGTATCATAGTGTGTCTGTATCATAGTGTGTCTGTATCATAGTGTGTATCATAGTGTGTCTGTATCATAGTGTGTATCATAGTGTGTCTGTATCATAGTGTGTATCATAGTGTGTCTGTATCATAGTGAGTGTCTGTACTGTGTGTCTGTACTGTGTGTCTGTACTGTGTGTCTGTATCATAGTGTGTGTCTGTACTGTGTGTCTGTACTGTGTACTGTGTGTCTGTACTGTGTGTCTGTCAGTGTTGGGCAAGTTACTTTAAAAAAGTAACTAGTTACAGTTACTAGTTACTTCTTCCAAAAAGTAACTAAATTACTTACTCCGTTACAAATTATACAAGTAACTAGTTACTTCAGAAAGTAACTATTGCGTTACTTTCAAGATTTTTTTTTTACATAAACAACATACACAAATCTAAACTATTTTAATGTTGCTGTGGGACAAAGTGAGACTAGCATCCAATCAAATGCCATGTAGGCTATGTAGATATTATAATTACTATGTTTATATAGTGGATCATACAAATACAAACAGAATAGATGTTTTGGAACTTTTGATATGTATTGCCCCTCAACAGGCCACAACTGGGCAACATTAAATTATGCTTGTTAAGCACTATACCAAAAATAAATAACAAATATATACTGATTGATTGAACATTTTAATTAACAGATTTCAGAATGGGTACAATACAGTACGGCTCAATACACACAATTGTTAAGGGGATGCAGACCAGAGAAAGAGTTTCGTCTTGTTTACATCAGGGTCCCCCATTTTCAATTCATGACATTTATGACGAAAGTCTTTCTCTGGTCTGCATCCCCTTAACAATTGTATGTATTGAGCTGTACTGTACTGTACCCATTCTGCAATCTGTTAATAAACTTTTCAATCAATCAATCAATGACATACACAACATACAGATATAAGAATCTAATCGAATCATCTAAACTAATCTAATCATTACATTTAAGACATGCATGACATACAGAGATATATGGCTGAAGCCTGTGCTATTAAACCAGGAAGTGCAGCACTGTTGATAAGGCTGTCAGCACTGCAGTGGACCACTCAGTGCCCTGCGCTGCAAAGAGTGAACACAAAACCCTCATGGACCCGCGGTCTCATGTTGACATTGTGTTGTTCGTTGGATTCGTTTTTGAGCTCAAAACGTACACTACACGGACCGCGGTCTCATGCTGACTGATCAGTGATCGCTTGTCTTGTCGCGCTGTGTGTCAGACTCTGGATGCTTTAGACACCCGCCCACCTCCACCTCTGATTGGCTTACCATGACATTGTATTCAACCTCAGCCAATCGTCAGCATGTATGCTTGGCTCGCGCACTGTCCACTAAACAAGGAAGAACATATTATTGCCTCTCGGCGCAGAGATATGTCTGATGAAAGAAACAGGTTCATTCATAGTAACGCGCCGCATTTTTTTGTAGTAACGGTAACGACGTTATTAAGATTGGAAGAGTAATCGTTACTGAAAAAACGAACGCCGTTAGTAACGAAGTTACTTATAGTGCCGTTATTCCCATCACTGGTGTCTGTACTGTGTGTCTGTACTGTGTGTCTGTATCATAGTGTGTGTCTGTACTGTGTGTCTGTATCACACTGTGTGTCTGTACTGTGTGTCTGTACTGTGTGTCTGTATCATAGTGTGTGTCTGTACTGTGTGTCTGTACTGTGTGTCTGTACTGGGTGTCTGTACTGTGTTTCTGTACTGTGTGTCTGTACTGTGTCTGTACTGTGTGTCTGTACTGTGTACTGTGTGTCTGTACTGTGTGTCTGTACTGTGTGTCTGTACTGTGTGTCTGTACCGTGTGTCTGTACTGTGTGTGTACTGTGTGTCTGTACTGTGTCTGTACTGTGTGTCTGTACTGTGTCTGTACTGTGTGTCTGTACTGTGTGTCTGTACTGTGTGTCTGTACTGTGTGTCTGTATTGTGTGTCTGTACTGTGTGTCTGTACTGTGTCTGTACTGTGTGTCTGTACTGTGTGTCTGTACTGTGTGTCTGTACTGTGTCTGTACTGTGTGTCTGTACTGTGTGTCTGTACTGTGTGTCTGTATCACACTGAACACCTCGTAACGTCGTCCCTGCTGTTCTTTCTCAGGTTCCTGGTCCTCCTCTGTTCCTGGTCCTCCTCGCCGCCGCCGCTGAGTTGCTTTAGTTCCACTTCACAGGCCAGTAAATCAAGATGTCCGACAGCGCTTTAGAACACAAAGGGACAGGTCATTTCGTTTGCTTAATCACTTGGTTTCCTGCTATGCTTAATCCAATTGATCATTTCAGTGTGTCATACTGAAAATATCTCCAAATGACTTTCTCGTGAGTGTGTCTTCTTTGACCACTTTGTGTGTGTGTGTGCATGCATGTGTGTTCTGTATGTGTGTGCGCGTGTACCCTAAGATTCCATTCAGTCTTTCAGACAGCGGCACATTCTCAGTTAAACATTATTCCTGGGGCAGTGGTAACCATGGTTACTCCCTCACAATGCTGTCACCCCATCCCTTCCAATTCCTTCACCGCACTGTGCAAATAACACACGTGCCCGCGCACACACACGCACATACAAATACACACATACAAATACACACACACACACACATACTGTACCCCACATGCATAATCATTGTTCAGCACCGCGCTGGTTCTCGCTGTTCTTATGACCCAAACCGGAGAGCCTGATTTGAGCGATTAACTTGTCACGGTTGAGGCTGATTATGAAAGCTGTGAAGCTGTTGTCTCGTGTTTTCATGGGAAGGCAGAGTTCATTCACTATACTGTAGATGTGTTTCTGGGTTGAGACAGTGGGCCCGCCGGGGACGGGAGGGACACAGACGGGTAACTCTTCTGTACACAGAATAGAGGAGACACAGGGGAGAAGGCTCTGGCAGGATTTGAGAAGGCCAGCGGGGGCGCAGTGACGTGACCTAGAATAAGAAGAAGAGGACGGGGGACTTACTATTCAGTACATACTATTAGAGCTTACTGTTCAGTACTTACTGTTAGAGCTTACTGTTCAGTACTTACTGTTCAGTACATACTGTTAGAGCTTACTGTTCAGTACTTACTGTTCAGTACATACTGTTAGAGCTTACTGTTCAGTACTTACTGTTCAGTACATACTGTACTATTAGAGCTTACTTTTCAGGACATACTGGAGTGTACTGTTTAGTACAGGGAGTGCAGTAGGGCTATGTGTGGTAAACACCTTCTATACAATATACTTGGAGGACTTGCACACCCAGGTGGAAGTGGGCGTTCATAACAGCTCTGCTAGCTGTTCAGTCAGGACGATGTACCACATGCATGATGCTTCATGTTGCTTCAGGCCAGCATGCTGTTTTCTTTTATGTTTGTTTGTGAACCTTTCGCTGACCTGGAGCTGGAAATGGCAGGAAATTAACCGGCGCAAAGAATCGTATTGCACTGAAACGATCGTGTAGCAGCCGTCCATACTACAACTCCATACTTGATAAAAGTTGGTCCTTTTATTATACATACAAATCACCTCTGCATACATTATTTGCATGCTGAATTGCATACAATATAGTATGTAGCATGGAGAATTAGGAGGCAGCGTGCTACCTTTTACAGTGCGATTTGTCTTTAAAAAAAAAAATTATGTTTCTGACCCATCCTATTCTTACATCCCAGTTAAAACTTACGTAAAGCCGAGCTGTAACGTAAATTCTTATGCAGTTGTGATTTACGCATTACTAAAATAACAGCAGTTGCACCACAGACTATAACAACAACTAGATAGTTACACATGTCCTATAGGGTAGGTGATAAGTTATAATGTAACTCTAAGCAACAACTAAATAGTTACACATGTCCTATAGGGTAGGTGATAAGTTATAATGTAACTCTAAGCAACAACTAAATAGTTACACATGTCCTATAGGGTAGGTGATAAGTTATAATGTAACTCTAAGCAACAACTAAATAGTTACACATGTCCTATAGGGTAGGTGATAAGTTATAATGTAACTCTAAGCAACAACTAAATAGTTACACATGTCCTATACTAGGGTAGGTGATAAGTTATAATGTAACTCTAAGCAACAACTAAATAGTTACACATGTCCTATAGGGTAGGTGATAAGTTATAATGTAACTCTAAGCAACAACTAAATAGTTACACATGTCCTATAGGGTAGGTGATAAGTTATAATGTAACTCTAAGCAACAACTAAATAGTTACACATGTCCTATACTAGGGTAGGTGATAAGTTATAATGTAACTCTAAGCAACAACTAAATAGTTACACATGTCCTATAGGGTAGGTGATAAGTTATAATGTAACTCTAAGCAACAACTAAATAGTTACACATGTCCTATAGGGTAGGTGATAAGTTATAATGTAACTCTAAGCAACAACTAAATAGTTACACATGTCCTATACTAGGGTAGGTGATAAGTTATAATGTAACTCTAAGCAACAACTAAATAGTTACACATGTCCTATACTAGGGTAGGTGATAAGTTATAATGTAACTCTATGCAACAACTAAATAGTTACACATGCCCTAGGGTAGGTGTAAATCATAAAATGTCTCACTAACGGTAAAACAGCAGTTGTTCTGTCACACAGGATAATTCTTTCATTAATTACATGGCATTTTGCATCACAGTAATACAGTGGACCTAATTTATTGATATGATATTTCAATATGGATCTAGCAAATATCGGTCTACAATGTATGATGCCAAGTGGCACATGCCAGCCAGCGTGCTAATACACACGGTAACCATGCCGATGAAACTCAATCTTTGATCGCTGATTGGTCACTCGTCTTAGTAATGACGTTACGTCCAAACTAGTTAGGTTATGTCCTAAGTAATCATGGCATGGCAACTGATTTTAGTAGCTGATTTAGTTACAAACTAACTAGTAGTTACTTTACTTTACAACTTTTAAACTTTACACCCTAATTTAGGAGAGAACGTAGTATGCATAGCTGGTGCGACCCAGTGTAGGATCTATCTGGATCACATCTACCGGCACCGTAAACACTAGAACATCTCTTAGGACCAGTAGAGACAGTCACTGATACTGATACAGAATGTGACTCATATTAAAGATGAATATCTAATTCGATTCACATCTAAAGTTTTTTAAATTAGGTTTCCAGAAGGACTTGACATTGGACAGGATCTTTTGGTGTTGGATCCATTTGTCTGGGAGATTGCATCATTTCGTAGCACACGCACGCACACTCATGCAACACGTGCGCACACACAGCACACATATGGCCTGTTTGATCCCCCATACACACACACACATACACACACACACACACACACACACACACACACACACACACACACACACACACACACACACACACACACACACACACACACACACACACACACACACACACACACACACACACACACACACACACACACACACACACACACACACACACACACAAATGAACACATAAATTCCAGACACAAGCGAGCTCAAAGTATCCTAATGCTGCTGTCACTTTGCTCTTATGTAGACTAATGAGTAAACAGTGAAATCGTGATTGGAATAGAAGTGTATCTCTGGCTGGGTGCCGTGCCTGCTTAGGAACTGTGCCAGGCTGGGTGCCGTGCCAGACTGGAACTCTGCCCGGCCTAAAGATGACTGACATCTGATTACACTCTGAATCTTAACAGAGACGTTTGCTTTTAGACGGACCGGCGGGCACCCTAGATAACAGCTCCCGTATGTGTGTCAGCCGGGAGAAATATACGAGAGCAGAGGATCTCTCTCATGCAGCAGTGACCAATGACTCGCCTTCCAGACTAGAACAGAGAACAATGACCACTCTGTTCTCCCTGCAGTGATGTTACAAAAGCTTTGATTCTAACTCTCTCACTACTCTCCTTCCTTTTATATACTCTCATCTGATTGCCTCTCTCTCTCTGGCTGGCTTTGTTACTACCTCTCTTCATCTTCGAATGTCACCCCTCCTCCCCCGCATCTCTGTTCGCTGTTGCATTTCGAAACGGTATGAAATACTTTAGAAAACACAGATGTATGGATTATTATGGAGCCCAAACCTGGTTCAGTTGACATTTGCACATATTCTTTTCCCCTCTTTCAACCCTATCGGGCTACTCATTAGGGCTGAAATCATGGCAAAAATCATAATCACGATTATTTTGATTGATTGATTGAAAATGCGCTATTAAACATGATTACTCAAATAACGACGACCAAAGATGTTTCAAAATCACTGGAGAAACACGCCGTGGCTCCCTCCTCCCTCGAGTGTCAACACCAGCTGAAACTACTGAAGGAAGGGTGCGCTGCATTTACAACACAAGAGAAGATGAGTGTAACACAGGGCATGCAACACAATAATCGATTATCCTCTTCTCATGATTGTGGGAAGCCAAAATCGTAATAGCAAAAATGTAAACTCGATTAATAGCCCAGCCCTACTACTCATCCAAGAATCCACAAGGTTGTGTGCTCTGCCAGTAGATATCAAGGTAATTCCTTTAATTAAAGAATGTACAGTATAGTCGTCAGCTGTCACTCTGTTAGGTATAGAAGCTCAAGCAAACGGGTTCTATTATTTTTTGGAACCAAACGATAACATCAAGAATACAGCTGTTCGGGCGGCTGGGTAGCGCAGTGGACTAAGCACTCGCCTACCACCGCAGAGACTCTGGGATCGAATCCAGCGGTACCTCCGGCTTGGTCAGTCGTCCCTACTAACACAATTGGCAGTGTTAGCGGGTGGGAAGCCGGTGGGGTATGTGTCCTGGTCGTTGTAAACTGTGACTCCTACTGGTCGGTCTGGGCACCTGTTCAGCAGGGAGGGGATCTGGGGGAAATATCGTGAACCTCCACACGCGTTACGTTCCCCCAGTGCTCCTCGCTGTCAGGTGAAAAGAAGCGGCTGGCGACTCCACATGTATCGGAGGAGGCATGTGGTAGTTCTACACCCTCCCCAGGCCGACAGTGGGGCAATGCGTGCAATGACCAGGAAGGGAATTGCCATAATGACTCAATTGGGGACAAAAGAATTAAATAATAATACAGCTGTTACATACCTGCACTGCTCTCTCTTGAGGCCCTTTTTATTTTCACTGAAAGACAGGAAAAAGAATGCAAGCCCTATAACTCAGTGGGGGGTCCTTCATGAAACCCACTCCCAGACTCCCCACCTGAGATCCAAGTGCTCTTCAAACATCCTCGAGGCACAGAGAGCCCAAAACAAGAGAACACTTGTTGGGCCAAATCTACACTGGGCATAGCTTTCAGACATTTCACAAAAAATACAACAAAACATTCAACGTCTCTTCATGATGCTGTTTCTGAGCGAAGGATTTGCACCAGAAAAACCCGGAGAGACTTCATAGCATTGTTTATATTAATCTTTATAGAGGAAACATATATCGAGTTGTCACACATTATTCAGATCATGTGGTTTCACAATTCCTGGAAGAACACAACCAGTAGATTCTGTTTCCAGTTAGAGCTTCTACAGGGAGGATTTTCAACAATAATACGTCATATATATCATTGTCAGATGAGTTGCGACACCTCGGTATAATTACAGTAAACACATGAGACCGTTGCTGAAACAATTGGTCGCCTAATTCTCATGATAGGACCACGTTTCCCATAAACCCCCCCCCCCCCCCCGGCAGTAAAACCCACATGGGATTTGTTTTGAAGAAGCTACGAGAGGGTAAACAGCCCCTTCTAACCATGTATGTGGGGTCATGTTTTGTTTACTGAAGCAAATGTTGTGCCTTTATAGGGAGGTGTAATGGTTACGTCATTGTTGTTTCCGGCGCGGTCCACCTCGCTTGAAATTGCAATGTATTTCCAATGGACACATTTCTAAATCGTCTCGTTTAAAACAAATAAAGCATGGACATTGGCATGGTGTACTGTACCTTTCTGTGTCTATTCATCCACAATCTATAGCTCAACATGAAAAAATTCGCAATCGTAAAAAAAATTACGTATAATATTATTTCAACCAAAAACGCTTAAACAATAATGTTAGTGATAGAAGGAAACTCATTTTGTGCAAAAATGGAAAGCTTGCCAATGTTCATGAGGCAGAATTATTACAATAGCCGATACAATACATTTTCCCAATGATAAAGTGACGTCAGACTACACCTCCCTATGCTGTTGGGCAGAACTCCGACCCAGTGGCACATGGTACAGTAAAGGCCGGCGACGGACTCGTCGATCATCTTTCATTCTCATCGGTCTCACGTTCTTCTGCGGTAATCCTGCCAAGGTATGGATATATTGAATTTACAATGATACATTGATGTCGAAATCTTACCAGTAGCACCTTTAATAAGGACTGACCAGGAATAACTGTTTTTGAACCCGGGCCTAAAGCTCCCACTTGAAATTAAGACGCCATTCCAGCGCTATACATTTAGAAACCCATGCTCACTAGAAAACCCTCTTCCTTCCAGTCTTTAACCCTTTCACTACCACACTACAGAAGGTTAACCCTTTCACTACCACACTACAGACGGTTAATCGTCTGTAGTGTGGTAGTGAAGGGGTTAACTTCTGTATTGTCGCAGTGAAAGGGTTAACCCTTTGGTAGTGTGGTAGTGAAGGGGTTAAATGCCATGCAACTCCTCTAACCAATCTTCAAACCATCACATAGAAACAAAACAAAAACGAGAAAAGCCACAGCCACCTGTGTGCGACATGCAACATCTTAACACGTACAGAACAGTAGAGACGTTGAAAAAGATAAGCTTTGTTTCGTGTCTGCTTTTGTTTACAGCGATATCCAACGGTGAGACGAATGAGAAAAAACATTTGTGGATATATACATTAAGTTACAGGGGGAGCTGTCAATAAGCTCTGTGTTTTTATCAACAATATTTACAGTAACAGTGGATGAAGAAAAAAGCTTGGTTTCTCCCCCGAATTCTCCATTCAAAGTTCATCTTGCGATCCTCCGTCTCTTGCGTCGGTCACGGTACAGTACGTTTCAATGGTCTGTGTTTGTTTGGCTTATAACAGGTATCAGAATATATAACACTATGTGGATGTAGTCGGGGACGTGAAACACAGAACAGTACCATTGTTTATTCTGTCCCGAGTCCTGGACTGTAGGCTAAATGGACAATGGCAGCAGTCCCCCCTCACTGCAGTCCTTCAACATGGGACCCTGGACTCTCACATGGGAGTCGACAGGAAGAAGTTCTTCTTGACGACTTTCCAAAAAGGACGCAAAAAGGCAGTGTTTCGTGACAGCTGCTAATGTGATTGTTGATTCTTTAGCAGAGGGTGTCCATTCCCCGCAACTCTCTGTACAGTGACATCTAGTATATACTGTATAATCTATTGCTTTTAACTAGATTGGCCGTGGATTTGCAATGCAACTGAAATGTAAGAATGGTGTCGCCAAAGAGTAGACTCCATTGCAATTGGGGCATCGAGTGTCTCTGAGGGTCGAGTTCAGACGGATTGGCTTATCACATCCAGACTTGCAATCCTCTCAAAACAGCAGAGGAACATTTCCTCGTGTTTATTTTATTTTTTTATCCTTCCCGCAGCTTGACCTTCACAGAGTTCTTTTAAGTCCCACTTTTGCCACTCGGCTCTCGGACGTGTGTTGTTTGGAAATACTCGATGGACAGCGTAGCATCAACAAGCGTCAGCAGCAAATGGGAAGATATAGTGTTGTTTCACGACACTCCAGTCTAACGCAATGCCTATCGACGGGGTCAGACGGACTAGACTCTGTAACTATCTGTGCTAAGATAACAGGGAGCTTATTATAAGACGGGTGAGCTTTACAGGACACACGGATGGTGGGAGGGACGCTCTATGTCCTATTCAACTCAAAGACAACGTGTGTATTGGAGAAACAGCCTGTTGTAAGGATACATAACAAAATTGCGTGATTTCTATGGACTGCCCAGTGTCTACTTTGTGTTACAAAATTAACACATTTAATGAAGAAAGCTGTGGATCTCACTTCATTAAATCCATTCATTTTGTAACACTTAACAGCCCTCTTTCATCCACCATTCTTGGATGGTTTTGTCGTCCCGGCGACCGGCCGGTGGGGACCGGGGGGGGGGGGGGGGGGGTGCTCAGACGATGGACCCCTTGGAGGAGGACAGGTGTATGGACTGGATGCGGACGGCCAGGGACTTCTCCAGGTCCCGCAGGATCTCACAGCCGGGGGCGTCCGGGGGCGTGTCGTAAAGCAGCCCCTTGAAGGGCTCCAGCTCGATGAGGACCACCATGTTCTTCAGGAAGTAGCCCTCGATGTAGGACGCCAGGTCTGGAGCTTCCAGGAACTGGTGATAGGACAGTAAGAGATGGACAACGTTAGAGAGGGTTTTCCAATATAATATAATGGCATTTAAATGTATATATCTTCAGTTTGGGTGGTCAGTATGTGCTGATCTATTGTATTGTATTGTATTGTATTGTATTGTATTGTATTGTATTGTATTGTATTCTATCCCGGTCTGCGCTTCCTACTATTTAAAGCGAATGTCACCAAAAAACAATGCTGATTTATTTTGCACATAATCTAACCCACATCCAAAAACTCTAAACAGTTTTGCACACATTAATTTAGTTTGACAATTATTGAGAGTAAATGAGCTTGGGTGTGGCCACCGGCGATAGACAAGTGGCACATATTTAATTACTATCTATCAGGAAAATGGGATTACAAGGCAAATTCATACTGAAACCATAGAGATCAATAGAGATCCATCTGTTAGATGTCCATACTCATTGTAATTAGTAAAACTACACCCACACCACCTACTGGACATTCCTGGTATTGCTGATTGAACATAACCAAACTATTATTATTATTATTACTTTTAATATAATTATTAAAAACATTTGAACATGCTGGTACAACCATTAAGTGACTTACCTATGCATTATCTAGTAGGGCTTCCTTTATATACATTTAATACAACAGTACGTTTGGTGGTAGGACTCTTCGTGTTCCCATCAGGATTTGCTCTTGAGAAATCTTTCTGTATATTGTCCCCCCAACCGTGAAATTAAATACAAGACCCCAACTTACTTGCTTTCACCTCTATTTTAGTTTGAACGGCACACTCTACGATCCTTATGCTAGCATAACATGGCTGCTATATGAGGAACGACAGCATCATCAAAAATATTAGTAATCATTGGCCAAATGTCTCCTCTAAATGGCCTCTGAATGTTTCTCTTCCCCCGTGTACCTTGGTGTGGTTGTAGATCTCCACGCAGGTCTCCGTGTTGATGTTCTTGGAGCAGATGAGCTCACAGTGCCTCTGCAGCGCCTCCAGCTGGAAGAACTTGGCTGCGGACAGGAGCTGCAATAGAAACACCAAACCCCCCTGAGTATAATCCAGGTTTATCACTCGTCCATCAACTTCCAAACAGACGTTAAACGCCAGCTATTGTCATATTCATTGTGTTCAGAGATTAAAGAGTAACTAAACACAGGGCCATGTTGCTGTCATTTTGCTGCCCTAATTGTTGATATTTTCACCATGCTGCACACAGCATTATTGCTGTATTACGTGTGTATTTACTGCTTATTTCATGTAATTGTATGTGGTTGAGTCTACCTGGTCCTCATCAGGGCTATCAATTGTCCCTAAGAGATGCATTTGAATATGAATAGGCTGAAATGAGGCAAATTCAAATGGTATTTGAATATTAACGATAGATTTACTTAATATTATCACATTGAATCAGGCATAAAATGCTTACAATTAACAAGTTCATTGTCTGTTGTATAATTTACTATTATTGGTGGTACAAATAGATAACTATCATTAGGCACTGGGTTGTGCACATTCATTGGCTTGTATTGCAGGCACATTTTTCCAAAATTACAAAAAACTGTAATAACTGTTATTGTTGTTGTTAATATATATATATATATATATATATATATATATATATATATATATTTTACATTCGATGGGCAGTTTAGTATTCAAATAGATTTTTTTTATTTGAATATAGAAATAGAATACAGCCCTAACCCTATTTTCACAAGTCCATCTATTGTCCCTGTTGTTCATTTGTCAGCCCAACTGCATTGTTGTGCTTCCATAAACAAATGACTGACCAAATAATGACTTATGATGGTGATGGCTAAGCCTGGGTACGACTAAGTTCAGACTAGGCTTTTTTCTGAAGCTCTCAAGCGGAGCTTTTCCTAGTCTATGGAACGTGGCGCTCCGGTGACCGCAGCTCGCCTCCCACTCCATGTGACGGGCCTCACATCTTTCTGCGTCAACGTAGGAAGCCCTGCTACTTTTTCACGGGGCGCACTGTGAAAATGCACCAACCGGTCAACGTCAGACTCTGGAAGCGACGCGCCTCACCCGTAGTACGCGGCATAATTGGGTCAGAAACGAGCGGCCAGACTCTGCTGAACGCCGCTCTGACAGTGTTGTAGTCGCGTCACTAAATCTGGAGTCCGAGTCGAGTCTCGAGTCCCCAGTGTTCGAGTCCGAGTCCAAGTCTGAGTCACCAAAGAAGAGCCAGAGTCGAGTCCCCATTACCCTAGTCCGTGTCCGAGTCTAGGTCGAGTCCACTCCACAGACGTTTGTTGAAGTTTGAGGTTGTCCCGGTCTTCTCTTCAATAGTTTGTTTACATATCGAACATCTAGCAGTGCTCTTGCTGGAATTTGATGTAAAATTTGTGTAAGCAAAGCGCACAATTCGGGGTGTCTCTTTAGGCATCTTAAGTACCAAACATGAGGGTATCGACGTGAATCCACATGTAGGCCTACAGTAGGTGGAACTGACAGTGGAGGTTTCTCTATGACAACACGTGAAACACAAATTCACTCATAATTCATAATAATTATTAATTTACATATGTATATATATTTTTTTTAAATTATTATTATATATATTTTTTTTATTAGAAATGTTTTCCTCTGTAAAAAAATGCCAGTGAATTTTTTTTTCTTTCTTTACAGCTCTGAGCAGGCCTGCACTGCAGTAATGACTGCAGTAAATATTCGTGCAGATGGCTGCACAGGTTGACCCAGGATTAAATAAATAATAAATAATAGCCAATCAAAATAGGCTATTAACGTCATCTAAGCACGGTCCGTGCATTTAAACTCTTGTCATTGAATGGGGGATTGAATGATTGACAGCCTTGACATCCAATCAGAGAATGTGGCATCTCTGCTGCTCTGCAGCTATACGGAGGTTGAATGATTGGCAGCCTTGAGATCCAATCAGAGAATGGTTTCTCTTCTGCGGCTCTGCTGCTCTGCAGCTTTGTTTACGAAATAATTTTTATCTCAGTTTAAGAAGCTAACTTGTTGGAGCTAACGTAGCTAAAGGGCTACCACCGCAGCTACCAGGCCCAGGGTGGAGTGTTTTGTTATTGTTCATGAACTTATTGTGCATCGTTTGATGATATATATATATTTTTTTATCTCAGTTGTTGTAAAACGAAAGCCTGCAGTGCTTAGCCTGGACGCTAACGCTAACGTTAGCCAGCCGAAGTGTAGTAGTTCTAACTTCACTTGGGAGACAAAAGCCAAACATCAATTTGATGCAACAAGCTGGCTCGTGATGCACTATTGTTTACATTTTCCATGGGATTAATGCATGAGTCGGACTCGTCACATGGAGAAGCTGCACTATTCAACGATAGATGAGATCGATCGAGATACCGTCTTTATGGGTAAGTCGTGTCTTCTTGGCTTTAGAATGTCAGTTTGTGTAACGTTACTGTAACCGAATTGAAACCGCATCATAACTCCTACATTGACCATGTCACTTTTCAAAAGGCATGAATGAATGAAAACTTTATTTAACAGATTGCAGAATGGGTACAATATACAGTACGGCTCAATACACATAATTATTAAGGAGATGCAGACCAGATAAAGACTTTCGTCTTGTTTACATCAGGGTCCCCCATTTTCAATTCATAGTGAAATGTATCTTGTGTTATTAGGAGCCCTGCTACATTAACGTTAGCTAAAGTTGGTAGCTAACGTTATATTGATAATGTTTCAATATTATCAGGTTGATATTATTAGGTTGATAATGGTGTCAGTGTTTCAGATAGCAAGGTGGAGATCTTTGTTAACTAGTAGAGCTTTGGTTGAGAGAGATTACAGTGCTGTCTCTTAAAACTCATAAACAAGTATTGAGCAAGACGAGTTAGTCTGTTGTGTTGTGCGTATTGTATGGGAGGGATATGATGACTGTGTGTAACTAGGAGGGATATGAGGACTGTGTGTAACTAGGAGGGATATGAGGACTGTGTGTAACTAGGAGGGATATGAGGACTGTGTGTATGTGGCACTGAATTGATGTAAACAAGACGAAAGTCTTTCTCTGGTCTGCATCCCCTTAACAATTGTGTGTATTGAGCCGTACTGTATTGTACCCATTCTGCAATCTGTTAAATAAAGTTTTCATTCATCATTCATTCATTCATTCATTCATTCATTCATTCATTCATTCATTCATTCATTCATTCATTCATTCATTCATTCATTCATTCATCCATTAATTCATTCATTCATTCATTCATTCATTGTCCTTGTGTTACATAAAACCCATCTGTGGCCTTGTGTAGAGGAAGGTGTTAAATACATGTTAGATATTCCAATGTACAGTTTTGCATACCATTGACTCAGAATGGTCTGTTTTATTGAAATCGTCACAGCAGTATAGTTTGTTTATACTTCAGAAGTATGATATTTAAACATGGTCCCCAAAATTAATGGAAGCGAATGAGGAGCCTGACACCTGGGAGGAATGGGGGTGTTGCAGCGTTGGGGATGTTTAAAAAATATAATTTAATATATAATATAATATAATAATTTGTGCTTCACCTAAAAATTTGGTCAGCAGCCTCCACTGGTGGAACACATATGTCTGCCCTTGCACAAAATTCAATAATGTTATGGTATTAATATAGCCATCAATATCTTATGCTAAATTATTAGGGCCTATTTCAAGTCATCAGTGCTCAAGTCCAAGTCGAGTCACGAGTCCTGAAAACCTGTCCATGACTCGGACTCGAGTACTACAACACTGTGCTCTGATGACTCACCTCCATGACATCCGTGCTCCTGATGTGGAGGGCGTCCGCCCCTCCGAAGTACAGGTACTGCATCACCAGCTGGGCAGAAACAGAACATCCATATCAGCTCGTTCACAGGCAGAACACCTGGGCTTACCATAGGATTAACGACGCTCATTTCCTATACAAAGCATTTACACAACGGATTTGTGTAACATAAATATATACAGAGCATATGTAGAGTAATTACCCAGCCTATATACAAATCATGAACGGGGTTAGTTCACATACTACACACATTATAAAGCTTATATACCAAGCATGACATCGTTTTTTTGTTACATAAATACATATTTAACACATATCACAGAGCATGTATGAAAGCATTCATTTGTTTCTTTTTACCCTCGTAGGAAAAGGGGTATGAATATATAGACATACAGTATAACCTTATTCGAAACTAGCTCTCTGTTACATTATATTACCTGGAAAATGTGATATTTGACGTGGCTGATTTCAATACATGTGTTTTCCCCCGTTGGTCTGTTTGCTAGAAGAGACTTGAACCTTTAGAGAAAAAGGTGAGAGAAGCACATGGAAAGATACATAAAAGAGGAGAAACAACCTTTTTAAAGATAATTTCTTTTGTAGATTTGTTTGTATTGGTTTATTGGACAAGCCCGGCAGAGAGGAAGGATGGGAGAAGACATGCGGCAAAGGTCGCCGGGTCCAGGAGTCGAACCCGGGATGGCCACGTTGCACTGCAGTGCGTTACGTGGTGCGCCACCCTGGCGCCCCCACAAGAAACAACCTTGAGCAAGATAGATAAAATGCCAACTCACTCTTTGGTCTTACATTACATTTACATTTAGTCATTTCGCTGATGCTTTTATCCAAAGCGACTTACAACTCTTACAGCTGAGTAACAATGATCATCAAACAGTGCTGAAACTTGGGTGTTGCAGTGTTGAGTGCATAGTAGTAAAGACATATTAGTATAGTAGGTGCATGATAGTACAAGACAGTAAGAAGGTTATTTATTTATTTATTTATATATTTTTCATTTCAGGTATTGATTGAAGAAGTGTTTATTCAGTCAACGACGAAAGAGTGGACGGGTTTCGGCTGTCCTAACTGTGGTGGGGACTGGGGAGTTCGTTCCACCATTGTGAAGCGAGGACCGAGAATAGGCGGCTTCTCCTTGATGACCCTCCCGGAGCTCGGATAGGAGTGGGTCTGAGGTGGCAGCAATTTTTCTCAGTAGCTGTCCTTATCCTTCAGGCTGTTGTCAGTACAGAATTCATATTCTTAAATGGACACTTCCAAAAAAAAAATCTGATTTATTTAGCAAAATATGTGCGAAATATGCTAAATAAAATCGGCATATATATTTTTTGGGGTGAAGTGCCCCTTTTACAGTAACACTCCAGAGTCACAGCCTCAGTAGAAGACATGATGTACTGTGTCCCACGGGTCGAGCTACAGCCCTGGATTCACGGGTCGATACGGATGGATTTTTCTATGAAGCCCCTTGACGTTCCCTCTCAGAGGACGTGTCACCGTCTCAGGACGTGACATCAGAGCGACGCTTCAGACAACGACAAATCATTTTCTGTGACATGTCACTGCCCCTCCCTCATTTCATGACCTGGTCTAAATCGATCGTGACATGAGTGGGCGTCATATCAGGACCCCAGGGGGCGAGCGGAGAATGACCACATGGATCTGCAGTGTGAGTATAATATCGACAGGCCGCCTCAGCGCGGCTGCTTGTGTATACCAGTTCTTTAAGTTTCTGTATGTAAACACACTGTTTATCCTTTACAATTTAACCTGGACTTTACTGTTCATGGTTGGTTTTAGCAGTCTGTGTGTACGTTCCGTTTTCATGGTAGAACTGAGAGTTTTCCATGTAGGCTACATGGTGATGAATAATGTACAGCGTATACCGTGACCTTCACCAAGAGATAAGCAACATCTGGAATACTTATGCATTATGTGAACATAATTAAATGTTGTGCACAAAATATACATGAAACCAGTTACAGTATGTATGTATGTTATATGGATCCATTGACCTTTTAATGGAAAATGTAACCCTGTGCATAAAGGCCTATCTCACAAATGTTTTTTGCATGTTGACTCCCTAAGCAGCTTGCATGAATGCAGCGTGCATAATCAATGCTCCAATACACAGTAACAGATGCACAGTGACTGATGTTTTGTAATTCATATATAGTTTTTTATCCAAAGTGCTTTACAACTCATACCTCACATTCACCCATTCACACACCGACGGCGGAGACAACCGTGCAAGGCTGCTCACCCCGACCTGCCCATCGGGAGCACATAGGGGTTAAGTGTCTTGTTCAAGGACACTTCGACACGCTGCTGGGAGGAGGAGCTGGAATCGAACTGGGAACCTTCCGATTACCAGACGACTGTCGCCATTTGACTTTGGACCCCTATCTTTTGTGCCACGGTAAGTGATTCTGTGGAAACCACATTTTCATAGTTGGAGGGGAAGGTGGGGTGAATGCAGGTATGTCAGCCGGGTTATCAAGTGGGCATCATGGATGTTTTGTTGACAAAGGGGAATGCCTTTAAAAAAAAGAATTTATTCACATAACCTCTGACCCAGAGCTCAGTCAGTAAAGCTAGAAATCAGAGAGGATGAACCCTCCAATCTGTGATGTACCTCAGATGTAAAATACGGGGCTGCTCCATTCTGTAGACAACATTTCCATTTAGTCATTTAGCTTTTGCTTTTATCCAAAGCGACTTCCAAATTGTGTACAACAAGTGAGCAGGAGGGCTACACCTCTGGCAGCTAAGGGTAAGTGATATTGTTCGTAGTACATAGTAAATAGTAGTATAGACATAGTAGCAGAGTAGGAAGTAGTATAGGCATAGTAGCATAGTACAAAGTAGATAGTAGTATAGACATAGTAGGAAGTAGTATAGGCATAGTAGCATAGTACAAAGTAAATAGTAGTATAGACATAGTAGCATAGTAGCAAGTACTGTAGTATAGGCATAGTAGCATAGTACAAAGTAGATAGTAGTATAGACATGGTAGCATAGTCAAGTCAAGTCAAGTCAAGTCAAGAGTTTTAATTGTCACGGCATACAGGTATACAATGAAATGCGGGTGGTCTTGCCCGCAACGATGTGCAATACAGTGGTACAACATATAATAGAATCAAAAAATGAAAAAAACAACATTGTGCAGTAAACAGGTAACAGGTAACATGGAGTGACATCTCGGTATCTGTACATAGTTATTTACAGAGCATATGGGACATGCTAGTTAGCTTTGGTAGTGCAATACACTGTTCCTGTTATTCTAATTTAAAGTGTCCTTTCCTTTGGCCATAAGTGTGCGTGTGTGCGACATGAGTGTGTGCCCGCTCATGTTAAAGTGTTAAGTGGCTGCTCGTGTGTGAGCGTGCACAGCGTGCGTGTCGTGTGTGTGTTCATGTGTGCTTGTGTGTGGATAGTTCAATGTTCTGAGCACTCAATGTTCATTGTTCATGGCTCTGATGGCCTGGGGGAAGAAGCTGAGCCTAAGCCGCTCTGTCCTAGTAGCTGGGGTTCGCAGGCGTCTGCCTGACCTCAGCAGCTGAAACAGGCTGTTATTGGGGTGGTGAGGGTCTTTCATTATCCTGCAGGCTCTGGATTTGCACCTCTTGTTGTATAGAACCTGCAGGGGGGGTAGTGCAATACCCGTGGTACACTCGGCTGAGCGCACCACTCTCTGTAGGGCCTTCTTGTCCTGTGCCGTGCTGTTTCCATACCAGGCAGTGATGTTTCCGGTCAGGATGCTCTCTACAGCTCCTGAGTAGAAGGACTGGAGTATCTTCCCCGATACTCTGAACTTCCTTAACTGTCTCAGGTGGTAGAGGCGCTGTTTCGCCTTCTTTACTACTGTGTCTATGTGTGTTGACCATGTCAGGTCCTCATAATAGTATGAGACAACCAATGGGGCTCTGACTTTGTGAGGCCATAACATGTTTGTGTGAGCTCTTACACCCAAATGAGGTTCATATTCTAGAATTTCTATAAGGACTAAAACCTCATTTGGGTGTAAGAGCTCACACACACATTTTAGCGAGCTCACACACATCACGTGACTCATAAAGTCAGAGTCTATCAGATTTTACATCCCAGTGACATCACCGATCAGAGCGTTCTCTCTCTGTGATTTCTCGCTTTGGGAAAAAGTGGCACGTACTCACAAATACTGACTGAACTGTCCTGGGGCACAGGGAGAACATTGCGTGAATTTATACAATGGGTTGTTATTCCCCTGTGAGTGGTGTTTTTATTGAGCTCACCTGTTGGAGGCAGTGAAGAGCAGGACCTTGTGGGCGTAGAAGGGTTTCCCCTCCACCAGAAAGGTCACATCGGACATCTCCTTGTTGTTCAGGAAGTGAGGGTCTGAAACAGCCCGGAAAAAAACATTATTGTAAAAAAACTAGGGCTGTCAAAATTAATGCTTTAACTTTGGAGATTAATTTAAATTAATTAAAGCATTAAAATAAATTAATCTAGATTAATCGATGGAGTGAAAAATCTTCAACGTTCTGAACTTTCAGCAGTATATTTGCTTGTTCTTTTTTGCATCGACTCATGCACCTTTTTGAAAATCATCTGACATGAAGATGGAACACATTTTGTTGTTAATATGATTTATATTACTATTAAAATAGTATTTGAACCTAAATATACTTTCTTTGTGTTGATTTTACATTAATTCCATGATTTTACTCAAGTAAAAATTTGTTACAAGCTTCGGTCTTAAGTCAAAAATGCAATTTTTTATCTAGATTAATCTAGATTAATTACAGAAAATTGTGAGATTAATTCGTTTTTTTTTTAAATTGATTGACAGCACTAAAAAAAACACAAAAACACATACTCTTCTGGCACTGCATCACCACTCATTGAGCTTGTTTAGTTTTGTATTATGTTTAGTTGTGTATTATGTTTAGTTTTGTATTATTAGTTTAGTCTATAGTTTAGTTTATAGTCTATATGTTGTGTATTATGTTTAGATTTATAGTTTAGTTTATAGTTTTAGTTTATAGTTTATTTATAGCTTATTTAGTTTATAGTTTATATTTATAGTTATAGCTTAAAGTTATAGTTTGTAGATAGAATATACGTTGTGTACTATGTTTACAAATCTACTACGGTTGAGCAGCCGGGAAAAACAAGAATCTCACATTTTTCTGAATGTATGTACATTTAGAAAACTATGACAATAATATTATCTGAATCTGAAACTGAATCTGAATCATATAAACTGCCTATTACAGCCTCTGAGCACTAGATGGCATTCTGTACTCTGATCAAAGTCCTGTTTAGCACAGAGTAGGATATGCAGTACCATGTCCTATGCCTCTGCGCTGGACTCGGTATTGGATTTCTTTCATACTGCGCTGCGCCATGTGGCGTAAAAGTCCACTCTCCCCAAAGTAATCAAAGCTGTTCCCGCCGTGACTTCAAAGCGTGACGCCCGTCCAACTCACCCAGACGTGATGTTTGTTTCTTCTTGATCTCTGCGAGTTTGGGGATGGGGTAGGGCCCGTAACACTGGGTGAAGATCACACACAACTGCTGGCTGATCACTTCATTCTGGGGAGGAAAAGAAAGAGAGAGAAACAAACACAGACAGACAGGGGAAATGAAAGGAGAGGGTTGGAGAATTATTGACCTCATCGCTGCTCTATTGGAGTCACAAAGAATCAGGATCGAGGAGTGAAATTCTTTGTTTCTTGGCTCCTCTGCCTAGCAACAGCATGTCGACACACAGTAGTACAAAAGAAGCAATACACAGTATACCATTTCTTTTATTAGCAGCAATGCCAAAAAAATAGAATAGCATCAATTTACAATATAAGTGTAGTGTGTGCAAATCATAATATATATACAGTAAATAAGTACTACTGAGTAATAATGCTAATCTGATGTATGTACATTGTACAGTGTTACAGTATTATTATGTACAGTGATACAGGTATAAATAGTATATAAACTATGGTAGTAGCCATACTGGCCAGTGGTATAACTAGTAAGAGTAGGTACGGGATATTATGTACAGATATAGATATAGTATATACAGGTATATATACAGTATATGCATTGTGTGAATCAGTAGCAGAGGCTGTGACAGTACAGTACAGTGTTTCCTCAGCTGCAGGCCGGCAGCCAGCCGTTAGTGTTATCTGTTCACGAGTCTGACTGCCTGGAGGGAGAAAACTGTTCTGTAGTCTGCTGGTCCGGGTCTGGATGCTGATGGCAACAACTGAAACCAATGCAATCTTCTGACCTCTTCCACCAGGGGAAACAGTAATAACAGCCAGGGTGGCAGAAGATGCTATGACACCTGCATTTCCCCAAGGAGATTAATAACGGAACACTTCAACTTGAAATGCTCCTTTGATGTTTGACAGGGAAACACAATATCAGAGGGTTGGTCTGGTTTCTCCCCTGAACTGAGAGACGATGCCCTGGCTCCCATCAGAGTGCATTCTGCCCAGGAATAAGCAATCAAATGCACCGATCTATAGCATAGCAATTGCTATTACAGTAATGGAAAATGTATGTTGTATTCTGAATTGTATAATAAGACAGTAATACTTTCCAAAGCAGGTTTATATCATGAATTTCATAGCAATTGTTATGAACGGAGACCCAAAATATTTAGTATTCTGAATTATATAATAAGACAGTAATGCTTTCCAAAGCAGATTTCCTCATGTATTTCATGTAAAAGCTAAACCTATATAAAATATTTAAATTAATTAACCTCTTACAACGGCACAGACAATACATTTATATGTGGATACCTGCCGTTCCCCCTGCATAATCCTGCGTATTAACATGTGAATTGCACCTAATTATTACACGGCACTTCAGTGTCGATGCACTTTCTCGCGCCACACTTGCCCACCCGCACTGCTATGCGGCTGTATGTGTCTGAAGCATGCGTCACTAATGTGGTTATGATTTTAATATGCTGTGTGCTTTTTGAACAGTATATGCTCCGCTGCATCTCACAGTGCTTCACTGCTGCTGAGTAGTGGTGTCAGACTGTCAGGGGAGTAAGGATAATTCATGTTCTGTGTAATGCTATCATGGTTTTTGTTTGCTATTGTTTTAGTCTAATGCTGTCATCAGAGCTGAGTCATAACCTGTCACTGTTCCAGCAAAGACCACAATGGCAGTAAGTCAGCCTTTTGTGTTATTATGAGTTTTTAGAATTGCATGAAACAAGTTACTGTTTTGTCCGTGTGTGTTTGTCAAAGACGTTATCTGAACATTACACTAAACTGAGGCTATGATTTTATTTATTTATATAATATAATCTAGGCCTGTCCCCAACTAAGGATTTGTAGACTGGTAGTCGACTACCCCCTGAATGCAAAAATATATATATTATATTATTTAAATCTAAAAAAAATTTGGGGGGATCATTCCATTTGGGCTGTGGGGGGTGCTTAATGTCTGAAGAAGTCGACTGAAGGCTTCTTGTCCTCTGCGAAAGCATGCAATTGGTCCACTGATGGATACATCTTGATATGTCTTTAGTGTGTGAAATCCTCTTTCAGTGCCTCTGTGCCTGTTTTCTTAGGCAGTTAGCCTCGCTGGTATGTGCGCCATTAGCGTTAGCCATGCTTCTAGGCCTCTTTGCTTTTGGAAAGAATGATTAATAAAGAAAATGTAAAATTCTAACCTTTATATATGATATTTTTTGCATTCGACTAAGAGGTTGGCAGTCGACTACGGCTCCTTTCGGTCGATTAGTCGACTATTCGACTAATTGAGGTCAGCTCTAATATAATCAAAACCTGATCTGTACATTTAATAAAATAAGTGTCAACACATGATCTTTTGTTTGTAATCACTGGTGAGCTGTTGTCTATCTGAGGAAAAATTTACTGATATGTCCTACAAATCTCTTTCTAATGGGAACAGGGTGGAAAGGATTCCCAACCTGAACATGACATAAGAGCAAAATGGCCACTGTGTGAATAGGGTCGATAGAGAGACACCACAGTGACTGAAACAGGTGCTCTATGGTCCTGGCAGGCAGAGAGAAAGCCAGATAGTGTCAGGCCTGTTTTAACAGTGAGAGGGGGAGCGTCGTTGTTTTTGTTGTGAATATTGTTAACTTTGTTGTTATGAGCACTATTATACAACCTGTCAGCTGGTTAGGCACCGGTGAATAAGAACAGGTGGTTGACAGAAATGTAATATTATAAACTAGAATACAAATAAATGCAAACTAAATACAATCAAGTTGTTTGCCAAAGCATACCAGGCTGCATGTCACTTAATAATCAATAGAGGATGCTGTCTGTTCTGCACTGTGCGTAATGTATAATATAACAAAAATTCATTCTAAATAGATTGATGTGTGGTGGTGTTCTGTACTATTGAGCAATTTTCTTTTTATTCATATGCACCAGTCTAAGAAAATGAATAAGCATCAGTGGTGTGTGGGTGGGCTCCTCAATGGCATTGTTTTGTAAATAGTATTCTGTAGAGGGGGCCGGGGGGGTAATGAATGTCACATTCACAAATCACTCAAATCACCATTCAGACATGGACCCACGAGTTATTTTCATCATCACTTATTTGTCTGAAAAGTGTGTTGTAGCCTGCTGGACCTACAGCTGACTACAATGGTTTCCAGAACGCAGAGCAATTTAGTAAATGGAACCAAATTAGATTAGATCGTCTTGCTAATGTATGTATAGTATTATTGGAAGGGGAGAGAGAGCGAGAGAGAGCGAGAAATTAAATGGAAGTAAATAGAACCATATTGGATTAATTACACTAGATTCAATTTTATTGTCATTGCTAATGTATGCACAGTACTATACAGTGGTACAGTGAGGGAGAGAGAGAGAGGGGGAGAGAGAGAGAGAGAGAGAGAGAGAGAGAGAGAGAGAGAGAGAAAGAGAGAGAGAGAGAGAGAGAGAGAGAGAGAGAGAGAGAGAGAGAGAGAGAGAGAGAGAGAGAGAGAGAGAGAGAGAGAGAGAGATATGTTTACTTTATACACATGGTAACCATATGTTTGCTTTGGGTAAGGTAGTTCATTATTACATCATTATAACTGGAATGTTACACTGGCACATTGGAACAGTGGAGAATGACAGCAATACTTTACAAAACTTGATAAGACTTTATTTTAAGAGGGCACAGTGATAATAATACTTAATACCGAAGGCGCAACAGAATATTGAATACCTCACTACAAAAAGCACTGAGAGCACATCTCAGATCTTAATTTCTTATTTGAAATATCTACCAAAAACATAATTTCTTAAAAAAAAAAAACACTGATTTTGAAAGTAGAGACGGATCAAGTACCTTTGGTTCAGACCACAGGTTATAGGATAAACATTCTGCTTCCATTTGAATTAATTGATATGAATGGAGACTTAAGTATTTTATATTGTATTATTTACTTTTTTTCCAATAAGCTTCACGGGGGCAGTTCCAATGTTCTGCCCAGAGACGCACAGAGAGGAAGCCACAAGCAGAGAGGAGGGAGGTGGAGAAGAAGCAAGAAGAAAAAATGGAACCCAACTTCAACTCTGCTTGGAGGAGTTTCTGAATTTCTTCAGTCAAAACCTCTGATCTCTCTCTCTCTCTCTCTCTCTCTCTTCTCTGTCTCTCTGCTCTCTCTCTCTCTCTCTCTCTCTCTCTCTCTCCTCTCTCATCTCCATCTCTCTCTCCTCTCTCTCCTCTCTCCTCTCTCTCTCTCTCTCTCTCTCTCTCTCTCTCTCTCTCTCTCTCTCTCTCTCCTCTCTCTCTCTCTCTCTCTCTCTCTCTCTCTCTCTCTCATCTCTCTCTCCTCTCTCTCTTCTCTCTGACACTGCTCCCCTATTTCTCCTCACACCTATAATCCCATTCCCAAGCCTGCACATTACTTTCACAAAATATATCAGAAATGCAAGCAAATAAAAGAGTGTTACAAAGCCCATGCAGCCTGATGCCTGATGATCGGTTCCCATTAGTACACCCCCTAATAGCAAATAAAACACACAAGGAACGTGTTACTGTAAGCCTTTGCGCCTGCTTTGATGTGGTAATAATAGCTACATTTTATAATTCATATTAAAAATGATTCGAATGTGCTTCATGAGAACGATCCACATAACATATCTTGTAGAATGTATGTGATATTTGATATGGCAAAAAAAAATATATACCAATGACCTGAATCTACAGTATTCTATTTCATCTAATTGAATTCCCAAATTCCCAATCAGGTCTCTGCCATCAAGGCCACCTAATCATCCCTTCCCCTTAATTGGCTGATATCAATCCCTGTCTCCTGAGCCGTTCAGCCATTGTGTAGTGTGATGTGTGCCTGGTGCCAGTGTATGGCAGCCATTGAGCCTGCATAGCCCAAGGTTGGGTGCTACCAGTGGTGGTGAAGGAGGCCATTTCCACCCTACATTGTGGGGAGCGCTTTGAGTGTCTAGAAAAGCGCTATATAAATGCAATTAATTATTATTATTATCTATGTATCATTTTCCCACGTCAAATGCACCTGATTGGATAAATAACATGCTGGTTCCCTAGTGTGACATCTAGTAACTGCATTTTATCTTTTTTTTTTTTATCCACTTTTTCTATTTTTCTCCATCCCAATTTCGCTGTGCCAATTCTCCCCTCCCCTGTCTTGAACGTTGCTCGCATATGCCCCCCACTGGCCGGTTGTAGGGAGGATAGAAGCCTTGCATCACGTGTCCCCTCCGATACACAAGGAGGCAGCCTGTCACATCTTTTCACCTGCCAGCGCGGACTCTCATTGGTGAGGTGTAACGTGTGGGAGGCTCACACTACCCCTGCCATTTCCTGTCTCTGCTGTGCAGGCTTCCCCAACCGACCTGTAGGAGTCGCTGTCCACAACGTCCAGATTACCACCCATCGACTTCCACCCGCTAACTCTGCCAATTGAGTTAGTATGACGGCCGGCCCAAGCCGGATGCAACACAGACAGCCGGATTCCAACCCGGTGTCTCTTGCATTGGTGACAAGCGCAATGTCCGCTGCGCCACCCAGCCGCCCGTAACTGCATGTTATCTATAGCACCTTTAAAACAAAACAAAATTCAATTGTATGCATAGTCCTATACAGTGTGTGTGTGCACATACATAGTGTATATAGTATGTGCTTTGATGAATCGATTAAACATTTCTTGTACATATTCATCATGGAGTTTATCATTGGATCATTGGATCCAACATCAATACATATCTATCACCCAGGACATCCATTCTTCATTAAGACAAGCTGTTCTGCTAAAGACTTCAGCTCCATCATCTTCATCTATCCCTGCTTTATGGACATTCTCAGAGGAGATGAACGTGTGTGTAGGTGATTAAGTGCATGTGATTTGTTTGGTGGTGTGTGAGTCTGTACAGTGTGTGTGCAGAGGGATGCACATGTATGCATGCTCATGTGTATGTGAGGGTGTGTGAGCGTGTTTGGGTGTGATTGTGTGCGTGTGATGGAGTGAGTGAATACAGAAAGGTGTTTGTGTGTGTGTGTGTGTGTGTGTGATTGTGTGTATGATGGAGTGAGTAAATACAGAAAGGTATATATCTATATATAATGTATGTATGTGTGTGTGTATTAGTTTGTGTACAGTATATGTGTGTGTTTGTGAATGTGTTTGTATATGTGTGTGGGTGTGTGTGTGTGTGTGTGTGTGTTTGCGCATGCGCGTGTGTGTCTATCTGTACTGTATATGTGTCTGTGTGTGTGTTTGTGTGTAGGTAGGTGTGTGCGTTTGTGTGTATGTGTGTGTTTTAATGTGTATCTGTATATGTATGTGTATCTGTGTGTGTGTGTGTGTGTGTGTGTGTGTGTGTGTGTGTGTGTGTGTGTGTGTGTGTGTGTGTGTGTGTGTGTGTGTATCTGTATGTGTGTGTGTGTAGGGGAGGAGGGGGGGGGGGGGGGTGCTCCAGCAGCAGTATATTGTGCAACACTACAATTCCCCAGCGTCGTCCACCAGACAGACTGCCTCCACCGAGGCATGACCACCAAACAGCCCTTTAACAGCCACTTATTCCTGCAGGAGGCTGAGCTGAATGTGAGATGGTGAGATTCCACACTAGCTGCTCACAATAATCCTGAGAGACTGCTTACAGTGTGTGATGCGAACCGTGGAGAATGAGAGCAACACTCGGCACAACTTAGAAACACTTCATTTTAGAGGAGCGCAATGATCATAATACTTAAAGCTATTAATGTCTTTGTAGCCAAAGGCGGTAAGAGTCTTGAAAGGCAGGGTGCAGAGTCCTTCCAGACTCTAGGAGTACCAGCGGTTATGCCAAGCCATATTTTGTATTGTCATATCTATTGCCATATGTTGGACATCTGGACCCTATGGTACACAATCCAATGATTGGCTCTTACACTTAGAAGAATAGAGTTTGTACTGAACTTGGGAAATATGCTTTTAGCTTCTGTGCTCCTGACACGTGGAACATCACACAACAAACTCTCAAATCATCAACTATTCGACCATAATCTGCAGTTGTTTTAATTGTACAAACTCTATTGTGATTGTATTTACTGTATATTTATTGTATTTATCATGTATTTATTGTGTACATATGTTCAATGTCACTGAAAATGAGTGCTTGCCTTCAATACATTTTCTAGAAATACAGATTGAATGAATGAATGAGAAAAAATTTGATAAGATATGTGATAATAGGGCGGCTACGTGGCGTAGTGGGCAAGGCGCTCGCCACGAATGACGGAGACGCTGGGCTTGCCTGTTCGAGCCCAGCGCTCCACATTGCTTTCAGTTTAGCTGGTCGTTCATACTAATACACATTGGCCGTATTAGGGGGTGGGAAACTGATGGGTGGGGATCGGGCGTTGTGGACAGCGACTCCTACAGGTCGGTTGGTGCGCCTGCGCAGTAGAATCAGGAAGTGTCGGGGGCAGCGTGAGCCTCCCACGCGTTACTCCTCGCCACTGAGAGATCGAGCTGCGCAGGTGAAAAGATGCGACTGCTGTTACCTCAAGTACCGGAGGGGACTTGTGCTATGTATGACTTAGTCCACATTGCAGCCGGCTTGTGGGAGGCAAGAAACAGCGTTCGTGACAGGGGAGGGTTGAATTGGATGATATGAAATTGGGATGGGAGAAAATATAGAAAATGGGAGAAAAAATGGATACAAAAAAATATATATGTGATAATAATTTTTTTGCATATACAGCCTATGCAGACCTCTGCCGAGATCCACTATTGCGTCATTCTAGTCCGTACGGACCCTGTGTATGATACATCTGGACTATGAAAACAAATGTACGATGAACTATATGTTAACAGTTGATTATGATTGGTTAACATCCTGATGAAAGTGATCGGCGAAACGCTGGTGCGTTAAAATAACTTGCCGGAGAGGAGTGTGTGACTTGTTTTATTTTGTCATTCAGTCTGCACCATATTGGCCGTGCGCTCGGTCTAATTTTTGTTAACAAACTATTGATCAGCCGTCGCTACTCAAGGCTCAGACCTGATGGCTCAGTGCACGGAAATCCTTCCAGAATGGCTACTTCGCTTCCCCGATGACACGGTCAATAAAGAACTACCCTTCTGACTCTCAAACACCCATTATCTCCCTGCTTACCTCTAAGTTAACGACCAGTTGAATAATATCCCCCTGTGCACACAAGTGCTGTTTTAAAGGAACACGCCAACATTATGGGAAATGTGCTTAAGAAGATAGATGCCAATTTCCTCTGTGCATTCGGTAGAATGTTATCCGGCTGCGAGCTAGCCTAGCTCAGCACAAATTAATGGAAGATGATAGGGACCACTAGCCTAGCTTAAAACCCAGAGAGAGGTGTTTTTGTCCCAACAGCTAGGCTAGCTGATCCGCTTCCATTCCAGAAAAGTCAGACATAGGCTATAATGTATTTTATCCATACCTGATGGCAATGTAATTAAGACAATAGACCTTTTTTCACAGTGTCCATTTTGACATGTCATAGCAGGGTAAACACAGGTATAACTAATTATGGTTCCGTTCCACTTAGGAGCCATTCCAGTGTGCCAGATCCATTCCAGTGTGCCAGATCCATTCCAGTGTGCCAGAGCCATTCCAGTGTGCCAGAGCCATTCCAGTGTTCCAGAGCCATTCCAGTGTTCCAGAGCCATTCCAGTGTTCCAGAGCCATTCCAGTGTTCCAGAGCCATTCCAGTGTTCCAGAGCCATTCCAGTGTGCCAGAGCCATTCCAGTGTGTCCATTCCAGTGTTCCAGATCCATTCCAGTGTTCCAGATCCATTCCAGTGTTCCAGATCCATTCCAGTGTTCCAGAGCCATTCCAGTGTGCCAGAGCCATTCCAGTGTGCCAGAGCCATTCCAGTGTGCCAGAGCCATTCCAGTGTGCCAGAGCCATTCCAGTGTGCCAGAGCCATTCCAGTGTTCCAGAGCCATTCCAGTGATCCAGATCCATTCCAGTGATCCAGATCCATTCCAGTGATCCAGATCCATTCCAGTGTTCCAGAGCCATTCCAGTGATCCAGATCCATTCCAGTGATCCAGGTCCATTCCAGTGTTCCAGATCCATTCCAGTGTTCCAGAGCCATTCCAGTGTGCCAGTCATTCCAGTGTGCCAGTCATTCCAGTGTGCCAGTCATTCCAGTGTGCCAGAGCCATTCCAGTGTGCCAGATCCATTCCAGTGTGCCAGAGCCATTCCAGTGTGCCAGAGCCATTCCAGTGTGCCAGCACATGATGCACAAAAACACAGCCATGGCACCAGCAGCAAATGGAATTAACGTTATTTGTTAATAAACACAATTCATGTTATTAATTACAGTAACTATCGGTAGCGTTCTATCTTTCTGTGATTCAAACTCTCAAAGTCAAAGGGCTCAATACGCTAAGTATACAAGTGATGAGGCTGTCCTTGTTTGTGCCCCAGACTAGTGGGCAGCAGAGGCGGTAGACCGGCTGGCTCACAGGCGATGAACGGCTTCTACCTTGAAGTCCCTTCATCGTCACCGCGGACGTGACAGGAACAACAGGGGCGGTGGTCCCCCAAGGCCCTCTGAGAGATGAGTTCACTGACACTGCCATTTATCAGCCAGCGTGTGAGTGTGCGCACACACGCAGGTGCATGTGTGTTTGTGTGTATATATGTGTGTGTGTGTGTGTGTGTGTGTGTGTGTGTGTGTGTGTGTGTGTGTGTGTGTGTGTGTGTGTGTGTGTGTGTGTGTGTGTGTGTGTGTGTGTGTGTGTGAGTGAGACTGCTTGTGTGTGAATAATATTTGCGCATGCCTGTTTGTGTGAGATTGTGTGCTTCCATGCATAAGGCTGTTTTTACAGTAATTCATTTTCAATGAGGAGTATCTGTTTGTTGGACAGGGTTGACGCTGTGTCCCTCTCCGCCAGATTTGTGTCTGTTTTGACAGACGGAAAGACTCGGAGAGGGTGAACTCTTGGAAGCGATGGATACGTTACCATCCGCAAAGCTGTTGTTTCTACAAAGGCACAATTATGTTAGGTTCTAATTTTAAAATAAACAAACGGACAGTAATACCAAATTCTGTTCAGTGACGGATCAATATAGCAGCAGCTTAATGTGTGTGAAGGACCACAATTTGTTTTATCCTTCCTTTAAAAAAAATATATATAATATAATAAAACATTGAATAATAATAATAATTTCTTAATAAACAATGACAGTGAGGCAGGGCAGGGCGAGTCTAATCCAAGCTAATAGAGACGGAGGTCTGGAGGAACCAGACAGACCTGGAGGTACCAGACAGACAGATCTGGAGGTATCAGACAGACAGACCTGGAGGTACCAGACAGACCTGGAGGTACCAGACAGACAGACCTGGAGGTACCAGACAGACCTGGAGGAACCAGACAGACCTGGAGGTACCAGACAGACCTGGAGGTACCAGACAGACAGACCTGGAGGTACCAGACAGACCTGGAGGAACCAGACAGACCTGGAGGTACCAGACAGACCTGGAGGTACCAGACAGACAGACCTGGAGGTACCAGACAGACAGACATGGAGGTACCAGACAGACAGACCTGGATGTACCAGACAGACCTGGAGGTACCAGACAGACAGACCTGGAGGTACCAGACAGACCTGGAGGAACCAGACAGACCTGGAGGTACCAGACAGACCTGGAGGTACCAGACAGACAGACCTGGAGGTACCAGACAGACCTGGAGGAACCAGACAGACCTGGAGGTACCAGACAGACCTGGAGGTACCAGACAGACCTGGAGGAACCAGACAGACAGACCTGGAGGTACCAGACAGACAGACCTGGAGGTACCAGACAGACCTGGAGGTACCAGACAGACCTGGAGGTACCAGACAGACAGACCTGGAGGTACCAGACAGACCTGGAGGTACCAGACAGACCTGGAGGTACCAGACAGACAGACCTGGAGGTACCAGACAGACCTGGAGGTACCAGACAGACAGACCTGGAGGTACCAGACAGACCTGGAGGTACCAGACAGACATACCTGGAGGTACCAGACAGACCTGGAGGTACCAGACAGACAGACCTGGAGGTACCAGACAGACAGACCTGGAGGTACCAGACAGACCCGGAGGTACCAGACAGACCTGGAGGTACCAGACAGACAGACCTGGAGGTACCAGACAGACCTGGAGGTACCAGACAGACAGACCTGGAGGTACCAGACAGACCTGGAGGTACAAGACAGACAGACCTGGAGGTACCAGACAGACAGACCTGGAGGTACCAGACAGACAGACCTGGAGGTACCAGACAGACAGACCTGGAGGTACCAGACAGACCTGGAGGAACCAGACAGACAGACCTGGAGGTACCAGACAGACCTGG